>NC_053023.1:246922307-247262347 GCF_003073215.2 Triticum urartu
CAAGCTTTGAGGTATGTGAGATAATATGTGATAGTACCGCACATGTTAGGTGTGCCCTATGTAGATAGTAGCGCCTGAGACTCTGTTTGTCATCGAGAACAGCGGCGAACAGAGGATCATAGTCCCAGGCAATAACCGGACTGGCTTTATGTGCAGGTGGTGGAAGCTCCGGTGGCTAGCCGGACTAGTGAGTTTGCCGAATTAAAACGGCAACTGGATGGGGCAGATGCCAACATCGAGCATGTTAACAAGAGGCTTGACGAATCATAGGGTAAGTAATACTTTCTGGTGAATGTCACACAATAAGAGCAGCATGATGCCAGTACCTTTAATATAATGTGCCTGCAGACGAAGCTGCCACCGTGGAGACCCTTCGGGCGGAGCTCGCCCGATCCAAGGAACAAGCAAGGATTAGTAATGCGGCTGCTTTGAAGGCGGCCGAAGAGTTGAAAGCCGAGAAGGCCGCGCATTGCGAGAGCCAAGAGAAGATGGCCAAGATGGCCGTAGAATTAAAAGGCACTGCCGACCGTTTCCGGCTCCTTGAAAAAGAAAACCGAGCGAAGGCAACGGACCTTGAGAAGGCCATGGCGGCGGACAAAGACACCCGCTCTGCTATGAGAGCGAAGAAGGAGGAGCTGCGGGAAGCCGGGGATATTGCGGGTGGGAAGCCCTTCATGCTACGGAGGAAGTTCGGAGATCCATGGTATGCCCCCCTGGATCGGCTGTGGAGTTCGGCAGATGCGTATATGGACTTGGCGGCGAGCGTTGCCGATGCGGCCAAGTACTTCCGAGGTCAAACAGATCGCGAAGTGGACAAGTTGTTCTGGTCGCAATTCAATGTTCCAGAGCTTCCGCTTTCATTGACTGACCAGCTAGCCGAATGGGCCAAACTGAATAGGTTGTCCGGACTCGCCATGGGGTCTGTCGTGGATCAGCTATGGCCAGAAAAGCCAAAGCCAAACAGCTATTTCAGCTTAGTGCAGCAGGTCCTTGGTGCGGAGCCGCACATTAATGCGATGAAGAGGTCGGCGTGCATAGAAGGCTCGCGGATGGCCCTTGCCCGTGTTAAAGCATACTGGGCGGAGATGGACGCTACCACTGTTGTGGCGCAGGGTTCGGCCATAGGCCGAGTGGCTGCCGAGCACTATTTCGAGGAGGATCTCGAGGGTGCTCGTTTGATAGAGGCCCAATGCTCGAAGAATATTATGTTTGAGTGATATGTATTCTCATTGTAAACACAATGTTTTTATGAAATTTTATAAGGTTGTGTTTATACTTTTGCCTGAAAGTAGTATGATGCCTCCTGTGCGGCCGTTTATGTATACGTGCGTATAACCTGAAAGATTGCAGTCGTCGGCTTCAGCCCCCATGCATATAATGCGGAGGTGCTCACAAAAAACATGTGTTCACAGTTAACCCAATGTCTTGGTCCTATTAAGGAGGTGATAGCGCAGCGAACGAGGCAACCGGACTATAATGCTTTAACACTTTCACTTAGCCATAGGAGTTTGACAGTGGGGCTACTAGATAGCCCCTAGTGGCTCCGCACTCTCCTGATCTCGGGGTGCGTAAATGCCTGGCCGGGAAATGGCCCTTCGTTAAGGCGGAGGAATTCTAACATCCCTATAGGTCATCGAGTGGTTGACCAGTCTCACGCTATATCATGACAGTCAGTTTTCGGCTTTCTCTACTGAGGTGCTCGTCCAGATGAACCAGGGCACAATCGCAGTAGTTCTCCTGGTGCTGCCTTAGCCGATAAAGCGGAACGTAAGGCACCAAAACACAGGAGCCGGGCAAACCCAACATTTAACCAAAGACAATGATTCGGAGCTGATGCATATAAGGCCAAACTCGCGACGCCGAACACTCCCTAAGGTATTCGGTCTTTATGGTATAAACCGGGCCTAAATAGTGCCCTTTGTAAGAAGCCCCTTGTGTCCAGGTACGTGCATTATTCTGACGTGGCCACATGCCAAGACATCAGCATCCTTCTCAATTGTGCTGAGAATTCGGTGGATGTGTATCAACAAGAGACAGTAAAAAAGGTTTACGCAGGGTCTTAATCTAAAAAGAATCCTTGGAGCGGGTCCCTGCTGCACGTCTGCGCCTGTGTCTCCGTTGTGCCGTATCCTGGAAGGGTGTAGCACGATGGTCATCTGTAAAAGAGAGGAACTTAAGTGAAAAGTTGTCGTGCAAAAAGTTAGTTTTTAAAGAAACCATGTATAATTCAAGATGAGAAAAAATTGCCAGTTGTCTGCGCGCGTTGAGCCCCTTGTATTTGTAATAGGGGTGTGACCATCAATCCAGTATGAATTATATATAGTTGCGCCGGACTCGTCTAACCGTGTCTGTGGTCTTAACGACCTATCAAATGCTTTAGTTGGTGAGGCCGTTTTTAGTGTGCGGCTGCCAAGGCAGCCGCACTCTCTTCGACACGCAAAGATCGCTCAATACTTCCATTTACTGTAATGATGCCACGTGGACCAGGCATCTTGAGCGTGAGGGAAGCGTAATGCGGTATTGCATTAAAGCGAGTGAAAGCTTCGCATCCAAGTAGTGCTTGATAGCCACTTTGGAACGGAGCAATGTGGAAGGTTAAATGTTTGCTACGGAAGTTATCGGGGAAGCAGAATATAACCTTAAGTAGCAGGGAGCCCGTGCAATGAGCCCTTGGGCCTGGCGTTACTCCTTTAAAGGTAGTATTGCTATGGCGAATATTCGTTGGGTCTATCCCCATTTCGCGGATTATATCCTGGTATATCAGGTTTAGACTGCTGCCACCGTCCATCAGGACTCGTGTGATGTGGTATCCGTCGATTATTGGGTCTAATACCAGGGCAGCCCATCCTGCACGCCGGATACTTGCTGAGTAATCACGATGGTCAAAAGTGATCGGTTGAGACGACCAATGGCAGGACTCCGCGGTGATAGGCCCTTGGGCGTATTTTTCTGGGAGTGCCGTTTTGTTTCTCCCCTTGATCACGTGTAACACGTTTACTGTTTTGACTTCTGGTGGAAATTTCTTTTGTTCCCCAGTGTCTTTCTTGAGAGGCTCATCTTCATCTTCACTTGGTGTATCCTCCCCCTTGTGTACGGCATTGAGCTTGCTGGACTGCTTGAAGACCCAACATTCTCTGTGGGTATGATTAGCGGGTTTACCAGGGGTGCTATGGATCTGACATATTTGGTCCAGAATTTTGTTTAGGCTGGACAGTTCGTCTTTGGTGCCTTTAGAGGGCGGCTTTTGCTGACCTGGCCGAGAGCTTTTGAATCCGGCGTTTACTGCCGTGCTCTTCGTGCTGTCTTCTTTATTCCGGCGTTTGTTATTGTTGTTGCGCTGTGATTTCCCGTTTCCATCTCTATCTTCGGATGTACTGGGGTCGCTGGTGCTGCATCTGGCTAGCCAGCTATCCTCACCCACGCAAAAGCGGGTCATGAGGCTTGTTAATGCTGCCATTGTTCTCGGCTTTTCTTGGCCGAGGTGTCTGGCAAGCCATTCATCACGGACGCTATGCCTAAAAGCTGCCAAGGCTTCGGCGTCCGGACAGTCGACAATTTGGTTCTCTTTAATAAGAAACTTGTTCCAAAGCTTTCGGGCTGACTATCCGGGCTATTGAGTTATATGACTCAAATCATCCGCGTCCAGGGGTCGGACATAAGTCCCTTGAAAATTTTCCCCAAAGGCGTCTTCGAGCTCTTCCCAGCTTCCAATGGGGCTTTCGGGGAGGCTCTTAAGCCAGTGCTGAGCTGGCCCTTTGAGTTTGAGGGGTAAATACTTAATGGTGTGGAGATCATCTCCCCGAACCATATGGATATGGAGGATATAGTCCTCAATTCAGACCCCAGGGTCTGTTGTACCGTCGTATGCCTCTATGTTTACGGGTTTGAATCCCTCTGGAAATTCATGGTCCAGCACCTCATCGGTGAAACATAGGGGGTGTGCGGCACCCCTATATCTATGTGTACCGCGTTGTTCAAATTCAGGTAGCAACTTCCGCTTTGGGTAGCTCTTGGTGGGGCGATTGCCGCCGTACTTCGCTGTTGTGTTGAGTACTTTACTCCATATGATTTGGAGTGTGTCTTGCACAGCCTTGAGCCTTTGCTTCTGCTTTTTTAGACTCCTTGCGGTGGCAATGAGCCTTTGATGGGCATTCTGTTGCTCCGGGTGTCCGTCCGGTGTGATGTCGTCTAGACTATTATCTTTGACAAAGTCGGGTTGTTCGGTTTAATTCTCCGTCTTGTCATGGTCCGGCAATGGCTCGCCCTGCTCTAGCGCTGGGTCTGTATGATCGTTGTTTCTATCGAGGTGGGATTTGGGGCTGTGCTTACGCCACCGCTTTGACTGCTTCTCGAGGGGACAAGCCTTCGTAGTGTCCTTCCGTTCCTCGTCGTTGTCTTCTTTTGGTGTGTCCACCATGTCTACGTCATATGATGAGGTGGCTTTCCAGTGCCCTATAGGCGCTGGTTCATGTTCGTCTCCTACATCGTAGTCCATACCGTCAATGTTTTCGGAGTCGAAGTCGAGCATGTCGGTTAAATCATTGACAGTGGCTACGAAGTGGTGGTGGGTGGGCGTCGAATTTCTTCATCGTCCGCATCCCAATCCTGCTGGCCATAATCCGGCCAGGGCTCTCCTGACAAAGAGAGAGACCTTAGTGAATTCAGAATGTCGCCAAAGGGCGAGTACTGAAAGATAGCCGCGGCGGTGAATTCCATGATTGGCGCCCAATCGGATTCGATTGGCAAGGGCGCGGATGGTTCGGAGTCCGGAAAAGAGTCCGGCTCCTTGGAGTTGAGGGCTGCGCGGAGGATTAGGCTGGTGTTTGGCTCGATCGCTATTGAGACTGCAGCCCCTGAGGCGGTGTCTAGCCACCCATCCTCGATTGGCGCAGTTGGCTCCGAGCTAAGGGTCGGAGCTGATGCGGGCGCGCCTCTGGGGTACTGTTCGGCGGTAGAGCTAGGTCATACCCATCGTGACAGTGCGGCGCGCCCGGCTGTGGCTCGAATCCGTCGAAGATCAAGTCTCCACGGATGTCGGCCGTGTAGTTCAAACTTTCAAATCTGACCTGATGGTCAGGGGCATAGCTTTCAATCTGCTCCAGATGGACAAGCGAATTAGCCTGTAGTGCAAAGCCACCGAATACGAAGATCTGTCTGGGGAGAAAAGTCTTACCCTAGACCGCATCGCTATCGATGATAGTAGGAGCCATCAAGCCTAACGGCGACGACACAGAGGAACTCTCAATGAAAGCACCAATGTCGGTGTCAAAACCGGTGGATCTCGGGTAGGGGGTCCCGAACTGTGCGTCTAGGCCGGATGGTAACAAGAGGTAGAGGGCACGATGTTTTACCCAGGTTCGGGCCCTCTTGATGGAGGTAAAACCCTACGTCCTGCTTGATTGATATTGATGATATGGGTAGTACAAGAGTAGATCTACCACGAGATCAGAGAGGCTAAACCCTAGAAGCTAGCCTATGGTATGATTGTATGTTATGGTTGTTGTCCTACCGACTAAAACCCTTCGGTTTATATAGACACCGGAGAGGGTTAGGGGTACACAAGGTCGGTTACAAAGGAGGAGATATCCATATCCGTATTTCCTAGCTTGCCTTCCACGCCAAGTAGAGTCCCACCCGGACACGAGACAAAGTCTTCAATCTTGTATCTTCATAGTCTAACAGTCCGGCCAATAGAGATAGTCCGGCTGTCCAGAGACCCCCTAATCCAAGACTCCCTCAGTCACCCTTGCCAAGTAGAGCTTCGAAGGCTATGGCGCAGGCTCAACTGCTGCTGAGATTTCCCCCAGTGGTCGAGCAGATGGACGAATGGCGTGCCACCATCCAAAGTCTACTCAGTTTCGCCGAAGCTGGAGGCTCGAGGCGAGCTGGCCGCCATGGCCTCCTCAAGCGACAACAACGGCCCATGCCACTGACTATATGAAGGGGCCATCCCCATGATGTAGTCCCCGCCATGGCATCCCGTGCGAGCATGACAGAATCAGGACCCCGGCGACGTCTCGATGGCCTCCTCTGACCCTAGAGCACGTCCAGGCCAACGACAAGCTCCGGAGGATAGGCGGAGAGGAGACACGAGTGTCGTCGTCGAGCAACGCCGCGATGACCTCCGCGACACCGATGGGTGCGACGGCCCCGACGTCGACGAGCCCACGCTCGGTATTGGCGGGTGCCTACCTTTCGAGGGTGGTTGCCCTGCCTTTACTCATGAGCTGTGGCAAGTCCGTTGGCTATCCATTCATACGTTCAAGCTAGACATACCCGACAGAGTTCCTGAGCATCTACACCATCACTCTTCAGCCTGCCGAGGAAAGAGATGAGAAGGTGTTCGCGAACTACTTCCCTTTGGCCCTCAAGTCCAATGTGAGGTCTTGGCTGATGCACCTACTGGAGAACTCCATTTCGTCACGGGCTGACCTATGCCATGAGTTCATTGGCGCCTTCATGGGTGGTCATCAAGAACCCGGCAGGCCCAATGACTTGTAGCTTCTCTAGCAGAAGGAAGGAGAAACCCTCCGTAAGGATATAAAGAGATTCAACAAAGATCATAGAAACATCCCAAATATCAATCCGGTAGTAGTGATAGCTACCTTCCAGTCCAATGTGTGCAACCGCCGGATTCATTCCAAGATGAACGTGCGGTTCCCAAGACTGTGAAGGAGCTCTACACCCTAGTGGATAAGTGTGCTCAAATGGAGGAGGGAAGGAAATTGCCGGAGAGGAAGATTACACCCTAAGCATGAATCAACTAGTTAGAAGAAGAGCAATAAGTGCACTAAGAAGCGTAGAGATGAGGCAGGGATGACTGTTGAAGGATTGGGTACGCCTAGTACCGGCAAGAAGGCCAAAGTTAAGGCCACCAGCAAGGAAGCTGCCGTGTGCACTGACTATTGGGAAGCCGCTGCTACCGAGAAAGCCGGGAAAGGTGATGGGTCGTACTACAAAATTCATCGTACCAAGGGCCATGACCTTCAAGAGTTTTATCTGGTTGCGCAGCTTGTCAAGAGACAGAGAGCAGAATATGAGAAGCGTCCCGAGGAAAAGGGCCGGACTGTTGCTAGCGGTAAGGGCTAAGGCGGTGAAGTAAATCACCCCGGCAAGTCCCTTCGGAACCAAGGAAAGCCCATCAGAGGTAGGGAGAAAGACGTCTATCACGATGAGAGTGATGGAGGGGATGAAGAAGAAACCAGTGAGCAGGAGTTTTAGAAGGCCACTAACGCCCTGTGCGTCGATGGGGGTGCGTCTCTGCACTACTCTCACCATCAGCTCACGCGGTGGGCGCGAGAAGTCACTACCGTGGAACCAGCGCCAGAGGCCCGGAAGACGATCAAATGGTCCCGTATGCCCATCATCTTTGACGAGGAGGACCATCCTAGCCGAACCATTGCGATAGGGTGTTTGCCATTGTTGGTCTCCCCAACAATTCCCAACCTTAAGGTCACAAAGATGCTGGTGGATGGTAGGGCCGGGTTAAATCTGATCACCCCAGCAGTTATCTGTAGACTTTAGATAGGAGAGGGAGAGCTAGAGGTTACCAGCACGTTTCAAGGAATTAATCCCGGTAGGAGCCATCCTAAGGGAAAGATCATGCTGCCTGTAACGTTTGGGGAGAACTGAACTACCCGACTAAGAGGATTGTCGTTGATGTGGTTGATCTCCCCCTGCCATACAATCGGATTCTTGGACACCCAGCCCTGGCTAAGATCATGTCGGCATCCCATTATGCCGACAACACCTTCAAGATGCCTAGGCCACTGGGAGTTATCACCATCCCATCAGATGAGAAGGATGCAATCATTTGCTTGGACAAGATGTACCAGGACGCAGTTGCGGCAGATGCAGCGGCTTCAATAGTTCCCGCCAAGGAAAACAGAGGAAGAAAGAGGGATTGTAGGAGCTCTGGTAAGGAGTCCAGGAAGCGTGCCCCCATCGAGTGCATGGCACCCATTGACGACGTGGCGGAGTGTTCCAATGGTAAGAGATCCAAGGTTGTTGTACCCCAAGTGAAGAAGGTCCCGGCAGGGCTGGCTAGTGTTGATGGTACTTTTACTATTAGCACCACCCTCGATGACAAATAGGAAAGCACGCTCGTTGCCTTCCTGTGGGCAAATGTCGATGCATTTTCCTGGCAACCATCTAATATCCCCGGTGTTCCCAGGGAGGTAATCAAGCACCACCTTGCTGTCTGCCCACATGCCCGACCAGTCAAGCAAAAAATCTGGAAGCAGGCCTTGGAGAGGCAGCAGTTCATTGCGGAAGAGATCAAGAAACTTGAAGCAGCTGGTTTGGTCAGAGGAGTGTTGCATCTGACGTGGTTGGCAAATCTAGTGGTAGTCCGGAAGGCTAATAGGAAGTGGAGGCTTTGGATAGATTTTGCAGATCTCAACAAAGCTTGCACGAAGGACCCATTTCCTTTGCCGCATATTGATCAGATTGTGGATTCCACTTCAGGTTGTGCTTTGCTCTCCTTCTGGATGCGTACTCTTGGTATCACCAAATCTTCATGTCCAAGGAGGATGAAGAGAAGACATTGTTCATTACTCCGTGTGGTACGTACCGCTTTGTCCGCATGCCATTCTAATTAAAGAGTCTCGGGTCCACTTTGCAAGGGCAGTCCAGATTGGTTTTGAGCCACAATTGAACAGAAACATAGAAGCTTATATGGACGAGATTGTATTCAAGACCAAGGATAGAGCCACCCTTATTCAGGATTTGGAGGAGATGTTTGCTAATCTATGCAGGATCAATTTAAAGGTCAACCCGGAGAAGTGTGTATTTGTGTTCCCTCCGGTAGGTTGCTTGGGTTCTTCATATCCCATCGCGGGATCGAAGCCAACCCCGACAAGATCAAAACTATCGAGCAGATCCAAGAACCAAGGATAGTTAAGGATGCGATGTGTTTGACGGGATGTGTTGCCGCACTAAGCAAATTCATCTCCAAGTCTGCCAAGCACGCCCAGCCGTTCTTCAAAATTCTGAAGAAGGCAGGTCCTATGAAGTGGACCCCAGAAGCAGATACAGCTTTGGAAGAGTTGAAGGCCTACTTATCCTCTGTGCCTACCTTGGTTGCTCCTAAACCCAGGAGCCCTTCCTTCTATACTTGGCGACAACCAAGCAAGCTGTCAGTGCAGCCTTGGTAGCACAACGATAAGTGGATCAGGCAGAAAATGGGCAGAGACTGTCGGAATCAGAAAAGGATCAGGACAACAATGAGCACGACAATGAGAGCAACCCCAAGGTCGCAGCAAGGAAGAAAGTGGTGCACCGCCCAGTGTACTTCGTCAGCTCCCTGTTACAGGGGATAGATCGAGGTACCGTGGTGTGTAAAAGTTGATTTTTGGTCTCATCATGGCCTCAAGGAAACTGCGCCACTACTTCCGAGCCCATGAGATCACGGTTTTCACTCATTTCCCATTGCAAAGGATACTCCGAAACCCTGAGGCTACCAGCAGAATAGTGGAATGGGCTTTGGAGTTACCAGTTTTGGATTGAAGTTTGAGAGCACATCAACTATTCAGAGCAGGGTGTTCACAGAGTTTATTGCAGAATGGACGCCAACCCCTGATCAGGAAGTGACACAGGTAGTTATTCCCAGCAAGGAATCGCCCCAATAATGGATTATGTATTTTGATGGTGCTCTTTCCCTACAAGGTGCAGGAGCTGGCATGCTTCTTATTGCCCCCTCCGGGGACCACTTGAAGTATGTCATCCAAATGCATTTTTCCCAGGAAGAAGCCACCAACAATACAACAGAGTATGAAGGGCTCCTTGCCGGGCTCAGGATTGCAGCTGAATTGGGAATTAAGAAACTGATCATTCGAGGAGACTCACAACTTGTGGTGAGACAAGTCAACAAGGATTATGAAAGTCCATTGATGGAGGCATACATCAACGAAGTGAGGAGATTGGCGAAGCACTTTGACGGATAGCAAATAGAGCATGTACCCCGTGCGGATAACAACATAGCTGATCATCTGTCAAAGTGTGTTGCATAGAAGCTTCATGTGGAACAAGGGACTTCTGTTCTCCATCTCACTCAGCCCTCCATATCCCAGCAACAATGGCCCCGAAAAGGAGAAACTGGGACACCGGTAAGCCTCTCCCGGTAGAGCTATCCGTTCCGCCGAAAATATCTCCTCACAGCCTACCAGGCGACCCCCTCCAGCCGGGTCCAATAACCCCACGAATGGGGCCTGCGTTCCCGCAAGAGAGGAGGTGCCGCTATTCCTCATTGTCGAGCCCCAAGCTCCAAATTGGGCAAGGCAAATTGTCCACTTCTTCCAGACCGGAGAGCTTCCCGGCGACTAAGATGAAGCTGAAAGAGTAGCCCGGAGGGCCTGTATGTGTCAGTTTGGCGATGACACTCTGTACAGAAGGAGGCCCAACGGTGTGAAATTGAGGTGTGTCTACTGGGAAGAAGGAAAGGAACTATTGGTTGAGATTCACAAAGGAATGTGCGGCTCCCACATTGGATCAAGGGCATTAGTTGGGAAAGCATTCTGGCAGGGATTCTATTGGCCCACGGCCCTCCAAGATGTGGTTGAGCTAGTCAGGAAATGTGAAGCCTGTCAGTTCCATTCCAGGAAAACACACCTGCCTGCCCAAGCTCTTCAAACAATCCCTCTAACATGGCCATTTTTGATCTGGGGGCTCGATATCCTTGGCCCCTTCCGCCGAGCGTCGGGGGCTTTGAATTCATGTTTGTTTCCACCGACAAGTTTACAAAGTGACCGGAAGTGACTGCCGTGAGAAAGGTGACTACTCGGTTAGCTATCAAGTTCTTGAAAGATCTAGTGTGTTGTTTTGGAGTTCTGGCAAGGATCATTACCGACAACGGCACCCAGTTCACGAACCGCGTTTTCATGCAATATGTTCATGCGCTCGGATGAAATATCTCATTTGCCTCTATGGCACACCCCTAATGCAATGGACAAGCTTAGAGGGTGAATGCTGAAGTGCTGTGTGGACTCAATATAAGAACTTTTGATATGTTGCAGAAGCATGACAAGCGGTGGATCAAGGAGCTGTCGGTAGTTCTCTGGTCTCTCAGAATGACACCAAACCGAGCTACAGGGTAGACTCCCTTCTCCCTGGTCTACAGGGTAGAAGCAGTTATCCCCACGAAACTCATTTACGGGTCACCTCAAGTGCTTGCCTACAATGAAGTAGCACAAGATCAACACCGGCATGAAGACACTATGCCACTCGAGGAGAACCGTCTCCGGGCTGCTGCGTGTGCTGCATGCTATCAGCAAGCCCTGTTTCTCTACCATAGCCGCATGGTTCACTCCCGGTGTTTTGAGGAAGGTGACCTTGTCCTTAGGCGCGTTCAGGCCGCCAAGGGTACAAACAAGTTGTCACCTAAGTGGGAAGGCCCTTACCGAGTAGTACGAGTCACCAGACCTGGCGTAGTCCGTCTGGTGACTGGAGATGGTATTCAGTTGCAAAACTCATGGGTTATTGAGCATCTCCGCAAGTTCTACCTGTAAGGTGTGGCTGTTGGGCCCTACCCGGCAGCCACCCTTTTGTATAGGCCTTGTACAAAGTCGGGGCGATGACCCCATGCAAGATAAAATAAAGTAGCGATGTGGGGGTGTAGCGCCCAAGTTGCGATTCTATCCCAATCATGTGATGAACTCATGATCGGGGCACAATCGCATTTCGAGCGCATAGCAAGGTGGATATCATTACAACATAGCAAGTACTGAATAGATGATAATACAAGGTAAAGGCTTACACTCGCCACAAGCTACAACATGAATACAATAGTTCATCTATACATATCAATCATCATACAGAAGAGCAGGATCCGACTACGGATGAAAACAAACGAAAAGAAGAACGACATCCACCCTGCTAAACCTAGGCTCACTGACCCGGAACATATCCCTTGATCAAAGAAGTAGAAGAACTCCAAACAAGGAAGCATCGCACTCCCATCAGATCATCACATTACCTGTACCTCCAACTTTTCTTGTAGTAATCTGTGAGCCACGAGGACTCAGTAATCCCATTACCACAGGTATCAAGACTAGCAAAGCTTAATGGGTATGGAATGGATGCTGGTGAGGTTGCAGCAAGTGATTAAGCAATGTATGGTGGCTAACTTACGAGTACAAGAGTAAGATGAGAAACTACGCAAACGTTCGCAAACTAGTAATGATCAAGAAGTGATCCTGAACTACTTACGTTCAAACATAACCCAACTATGTTCTCTTCTTGAACGCACTAGAAAAGAGACGGTCATGATTACACACGCGGTTGGTGTATTTTAATTGAGTTTAGTTCAAGTCCACTACAACCGGATGTTAACAAATTCCCATCTGCCACATAACCATGGGCATGGCTCTCGAAAGTTTAAACCGTGCAGGGTTGTCCCAACTTAGCCCATGACAAGCCCACGATCCGCGGAGACAATCCTCCATTTTAGAACCCTCCGATCAGACTCGGAATCCCGGTGCACAAGACATTTTGACAATGGTAAAACAAGTCTAGCAAGACCTCCCGACGTGCCGACACCCTGATAGCAGCCGCGCGTATCTTGTCTCAGGCCACGACGGATGAGCTATGGTTACAGCGACCAAAATACCCCAAGTTGCCAAGGGGCGGCGCCGCAAGCTGCTCTAGTTTGGGACCAACACCATCAGCACTGGGCCCCATGTATTATGTTAAATTACTCCACGGTTAGCTAACTCCCTATGCATCAAATTTAATATCAGGTTTAGTTATTATGTTGGTCAAATGGTAAAACCAATGTTGGACCTTGCTGGAAGAGTTTTATTCAAAGCGAACTCTCAAGATGGGACCATAAACCCTCATCATGTTAGGGATGCAAAATCAAGGAACATAACACCGGTATGACAGAAACTAGGGCTGCAAGGGTGGAACAAAACACCAGGAAAAAGGCCGAGCCTTCCACCCTTTACCAATTATATATGTGAATTAATTAAATAAGAGATATTTTTATATCCCATGATATCCATGTCCCAACATGGAACAACCTGAAACTGCAATTGCAACTAGCAACGCTATAAGAGGGGCTGAGCAAAGCGGTAACATAGCCAAACAACAGTTTGCTAGGATGGTGGAAAGGTTAGAGGCTGTTTCATGGCATACTGGAAGGCTTGAGAAACAAGTGGTAGGTAGCGCGACATAACGATAGCATCAAGACAGCTGGCATAGCAAAGATAGTAGTGAGATCCAAGGTGGCGATCATCTTGCCTGAAATCCTGCTAGGAAGAAGATCAAGTCCATGAAGAAGACGAACCAACATAGCCGAACGATTCCTGACAATCGCAACGTTACTAGCAACTATCAAGAAGAGGAACAACCAGAAAGAAGCAAACAACATAGTAAACAACCATCACATAAACATGGCATGATGCACAATCAAGTATGATGCATGTCCGTTTTAAAGAGGCATGGCATGTCAAAGTGTAGTAAACAATACTACAAGTTAAATGGAGCTCAATATGCAACGAGTTGCATATTGACAAAACACCACATTCGAGTATTTAGTTCGCTCTCATTTATGCTACTCATCAATATTAAATGTTGGTTAACATCGAAAGTGGTGAAACATACATGTTCTACCTAACTTGGCAAGTTTAAATGAGGCCGGAAACAACAAATAACAATTCCGGAAAATCCCCATAAGTCCATTAGCAATTTTAAAGAAACAACAATTTCAAACATTTTAAATGTTGTTATCATGATGCGGATGACATATGCACGACTTATGCAATTTTATGAAAATGTTGACATAATGATACGTGGCATTTGTCGCTATGGCAGAAGGAAAAAGGTGCCACGGTGGCGAAACGGAAATGGTGCCACGGTGATGAAAATGGAAGTGGTGCCACGGCAACGTCCCGGTTCTGATAGCTCATGGAGATACCGGTGCAAAAGGGATTGTGGATGTGCGGAACATGCAAGGATGGTGGGGTGATTCCGGATACCGGGTTCCCACGTGTTGGTGTCATGGCAAACGAGGAATGCAAAAGCGGTGATTCAAACATGGTGCAAACACGGACATCTCATATAACACACATGCATTCGTTCACTGGCGTCGTCTAGGCGGTTATACCTTCGAAGCGTGTATTCGGGACAGTTCGGGTTCGATGGAACGTAGTCATTCTCGCAACGGTTGTGGAAGTAGTGGTACACGTGGTAGTTGAACTTGGCGATCCGAAGGAGTACTTGGTGGTATCCCCACAATTGTACACGGGTCGTAGAGGAACTTGGCATTTCGGTATGTACTCGTTCGAGAATCCATGTGGTCTTGCCGGTGGTGTACTTGGCGAATTCCACAGATGCGGTCTGAGCATGCAATGAGCAATGACATGGTGTACAGATGCAACAGTGGTCTTGCAGGTGTCACGGCCGGAGCGGAGTGGACTTGGCACAGCCATGTTTTGGGTCGTTGTTGGTCGGTGGTGAGTAGCAGCTCGGGAAGAGGACCGTGATGGTGCTGCTCCACATGAAGGAGGACGGACCAGAAGGAGTAGGGGCGCTTCGCCTCTTGGTGGAGACAGACCAAGGCAGTGGCACGACGTCGCACAGCATGCGCGAGCAATGTACTGCAGGCGGCGGCGGAGGTCAACAGAGCGGCGAGGAGGCAACATGGAAGGAGTCCATGACAAGGCGATGAGAAGTAGGCCAGAGCTGACGACCTCTATGCGACGCTGGTCATATGCAAGCATCCACGTGACGGCGCGCTATAGGAAGAGAGATGGGTGGAGGAGCTCCACGGCAAGGCAACGGCGCGAGGGACGCAAGAGTCGAGGCAGGGGCGATGGGAGCCGGCGGGGTGGAGTCGAGGAGGAGGTCCGGCGAGCTCCGGCCAAAATGATGGGGACTAGCGACGCGGGGGCTCCTGCTGGGTGTGGAGGACAATGGCTACAGGCACGGGTGCTCGAGGAGCTCCTCTCCTCGGGCGCTCGGGCGATGGGATTTGGCGAGGAGGCGCGGTCGGGGACGGGGCAAGGGCGCCGCTCCTCTGTGTGTGCGCGCGTGGCGGCGGGCAGGAACGAGCGAGAGATGGGGATCGAGAGGATGGGATCGGGGGAGGGATAGGTTAAGGAGAGGCTGACTGGGCCTAGGAGAGGTGGGCCGGCGCTAGAGTTGGGCCGAGGGAGGCCTGCTCGGCTATTCTCTCTCTCCCTCACTCCTCTTTTATTTCTGAACCAGAAAATAGCAAAGAAAGAGGAGGAGAGAAGAAAGGGTTGGAGAAGGAATTTGGGGAAAGGGTTAACTTTCTTGGACTTGCAAAAATGTGCACAGTCCATGAAAAATAGGAGTGGGTATGATTGAAACATATAAATTCAAATTCATTTGAATATAATTCAAATGGTTTTGAATTGGGACAAGGTTTAGGAGTGGCCAAAATTATGAGATTTTTGGTGGAGCTCCGGAAAGTGAAGAAAGAATTTAGGGCAAAGTTTGGAGACCAAACTTGAAGCAGAAAAGGCACGGAATTATTTTGCATGTGTGATTATGGGTGATTCCGATATAGTGGAATATTTATTAGCTCCCTAAAATATTGGGAGGATATGTTATAAAGAGAAATCACCATGTGAATTCCCTCGATTTAAATAGATCAACGATCTATGCAATTTATTTAGCTGAGTTTAAATAGGGTTGCATGAGGATATGATGCAATGTGAATGATGACATGATGCAATGCAAATGATGGCATGATGAATGCAACAAGCAAAACAAATCACACGACGACTGTCGGAATCCATGGAAGGCATCTGGAGCGCCGGTCTTGGGGCTTCACAACTCTCCTCCACCTACAAGAGATCTCAACCTGAGATCTAAGGATGGCACCGGAGAGAAGCGGAAGAGGAAGAGGTAAAATAGAGTTGCTTCTTCGACAAACGAGTGAAACCACGATCCTTGAGAGGTTGAAAAAATTGGAAGAAAGAATAGAATGGAGATGAAGGAGATTGCAAACACTCCGTTAGCAAAGAGGAATAAGGAACATTACGAGAACCTTGTAGGTTGAAAGACATGGAATAAGAGCTTCACGAACCAAAAGAATATGAAACCACATCGGTATAACAACATAGCCAAGGAACAAGAATTTTATAATTTTGGCAGCACTCCGGCTGAACCTAGAATGAATAGAACAATAACTTGACAAGATGGGAAGATACTTGACGAGCGCAACAACACAATGCCTCCGGGACAAAGAACGAATGGAATGAAAAGAACGGAGAAGACAACAACATCTTCGACCTCAAATGAATTTGATATAGCATCCTTGCAAGAAGGTTAGAACGGAGTTGTTGGAAGATCAATACGAAAGGATATGATCCTCGTGGGCTTATGGAGACATCTCAAAAATTATTAGGTGACAACCAGCCACTACCAAAAGATTGATCAGCTTAGAGGAATGAAGAGATGGAAAAACTTCTTTCTCCGCGAGAATAGGAGGAAACTTGGATCGATAAACACCATACTAGCAACATTCCTTAGGGAAGGCTTTATGTGAAATCTATACCAAGATAACACCGACGAATAAATTGTTGGGTTGAACACATCTTGTCAACGAATTGAAAATGATGGGTTTAAAATATGTCACTCTTGAAAACTTGTGAATCATGAAACACGAACAGGAATTATCAAGAATGACATAACACAACCTCAAAAGATAATGGAGAACAATTGCACTTCGGAATGCAAGATGAAGAATGCTTGATCTTCTCCAACAAGGATGTTGACGAACACTTGAAGAAGGAATTAAATCCTTAATGAACCACTTTGTTGATCCTTTGAGAGAACTCTGGTAATAAAAGAATGATCCAACGAAAGGAAATTTGAAAAGACCAAGGAAAAGCCTTGCAATGATTTAGATGGTGCCTCGGGATGAGATAATTGAGAGAGCTAGGAACTCCGGAAAAAGTATGAATCACTTGAAATGAGAATTTACTCATGATGAACAAACTCTAGAAGAATGAATCAATCACTTGGATGAAGCAAGAATAAGAATTATGTTATGCGCATCCTTCACCAATTTAAATTGATGACAAGCAACGGGTTTGGCCTACAACTTATTCTTCTTGAAAAGATTGAAAGAGATATAGCCAAACTTGGGAAGGTCTTCAATGAACCACCGGTAGGATTGAAACGATGAATAAATGAATATGAGAACATAGGAAGAGGAATCTTGAACAAACCACCATAAGGATTGAAAACGAATGACGAAAAAGAGGACGAATCTTCAGGAAGAATTAGAGAACGACAAAGGTACTTGAGGGAATTTAGATATGAGAGAACAAAGAGATCATGAGCTAACTAGAGAATACTTGAGCGATGCACCGGTAAGATATGGAGAATGAGAGTTGAAAGCAGAGAATGAATAATTCTGTGATGATGGGCTCCGGAGAATCGAACTGAAAAGACACCTGAATTGCTCCTGATGGGTGAAACAAATTCTCACAATCGAAAACAATTATGAGAGGATAGCATAAATCTAGAACCATGAATCTTTGGAAGAATGGGTAAGTATTTAAGAGGAACTCTTCTTCTCCTCAAAATCCGAGGATGACGATGAGAAACACCACCATGATTTGTTGAGGCACTCTAGAATAATGAATAATGAAAGGTTGAGCCAAGGATGAAAAGAATTGAAAGCGGTCCTCGAGAAGGCATCTGACTGATGAAAATTCATTCTTACATCACACCTTGAAAGGAATTGAGAATAACTCCAGAAAAGTTAGAAGAGTTAGGTAAGATCTTGGGAGAAGACCTGTGGGTTAGGGCCCACTCAAGAGAAACACCGTTGAAATGATTTTGATGAGAGATTGCACCGATTGAATTAAATTGCTTGAATGAGTTAATAATCTCCAAATAGGTTGAACGGATTTAGAATGGAAACATGAATCTTCTGAGATATCTTCCGCACTCTGGATACAAGTATCGCAATGTTAATGATCAAGAGATGCTTGGATAAGAACTTTCAACACAAGAAAGCATTTGAAACGAGGAATGGGATATGATCAACACAAAAAGCTTGAATTGAATCCAGCGGAGAAGAAAAGAGAATGAAGAATGATAAACTTGAAGCTTCCTTAGTATCTTCCTGAGAATCACCGGATAAGAACATTGACAGAAAAGAATGGAGAGACATCCCATCAATAAAAAAGGATACTTGATAAAGAATTCTGAGTCCTTGAAGAAAAGGGTGGGAGGCCGGCAAAAACAAAGACCACTTGGGGCAGATGAAACAAACACCATTGAGAAAGCATAGAATTGATCTCATGAATGGGGAAAATGGTAGGATCATCTTGATGAGAAGCGCACCGGTTGGAAAAGAATTGACATGACAATCTCGATAACCAAGAAGGATTACCACTCCCATAGAAATATGAGAACACCTCTTAGAATAAGGTATGCAATCAACACTTGACATCGAAGCAACTCGAATACCACAAGAAAAACAAAACAAGGATTTGGCTCGCAGAATAAGTCGGAACAATCATATGATAGACCCCGTATCGTATCGTGTATCTGTTGGAAAGATATCCTATGAGATACTTGAATTCCCACCTAAAACTCCCAAAACTTTTTGGTCATGTAATCTGGTGTTGGGGATATAGGGAGGCACAAATATATCACACAACTAACAAGCCCTACGCTCCAACTGTATCCATCTGTCAACACATAACCAAGAAACCTTCGGAAATCGTGTACCTCAGACCTTTGAAAACATCCGATATACTAGATGTGGCTATACATCTGATTGCTCTCCCCAGTACTGGGTGTTGTCAAACTACTCTCACCACAAAGAGTACAGAAGCATTTTCGATGTCCGCGAACTCTGGTATTCCGGAACTGAAACGATAAGCACTGTGACAAAAACACCTTGGAGCTCAACTCCCCAGGACACCGCCACAACCCCTAAATGTCAGGAGGCACCAAGACAGAATCCCCGTCACAACGATGTCGCAACGATCCAACAATACCCACGTGATCCTTAACAAAATTTGAGTGAAAAGGACAGAATAGTGGGAAAACACCTATGTCATGATTCCTCACTAGAGCGATGAAGGGGATGATGAGTAAAAAGAATTCCTACTCTCTGATATAACTAGACTCAAAAATAGTTTTCTTCTAGACTCAACAACAGCAGCGGTTCGATCAATCAAGGGGGCTCCTAAGGTCGGTAAGGCTCTGATACCAACTTGTAACACCCAAGTTGTGATTCTATCCGAATCATGTGATGAACTCCTGATCAGGGCACAATCGCATTTCGAGCGCATAGCAAGGTGGATATCATTACAACATACCATGTACTGAATAGATGAGAATACAAGGTTAAGGCTTACACTCGTCACAAGCTACAACATGAATACAATAGTTCATCAATACATAGCAATCATCATACAGAAGAGCAGGATTCGACTACAGATGAAAACAAACAAAAATAAGAACGACATCCACCCTACTAATCCAAGGCTCCCCGAACCGGAACCTATCCCTTGATCAAAGAAGAAGAAGTAGAAGAACTCCAAACAAGCAAGCATCGCACTCGCGTCAGATCATCGCATTATCTGTACCTGCAACTATTGTTGTACTAATCTGTGAGCCACGAGGACTCAGCTATCCCATTACCATGGGTATCAAGACTAGCAAAGCTTAATGGGTATGTAATGGATAGTGGTGAGGTTGCCGCAGGCAACTAAGTAATGTATGGTGGCTAATTTACGAGTACAAGAATATGATGAGATACTATGCAAACGATCGTAAACTAGTCATGATCAAGAAGTGATCCTGAACTACTTACGTTCAAACATAACCCAACTGTGTTCTTCTCGAACGCATCCGAAAAGAGAGAGTCACGGTTACACATGCGATTTGTGTATTTTAATTGAATTTAGTTCAAGTCCACTACATCTAGATATTTACAAATTCCCATCTGCCACATAACCGTGGGCACGTCTCTCAAAAGTTTAATTCCTGCATGGGTGTCCCAACTTAGCCCATGACGAGCTCACGATCCGCAGAGACAATCCTCCATCGCGGGACCCTTCGATCAGACTCGGAATCCCGGTGCACAAGTCATTTCGACAATGGTAAAACAAGTCCAGCAAGACCTCCCGATGTGCCGACACCCTGATAGTAGCCGCACGTATCTCGTCTCCGGCCACGGCATGAGCTATGGTTACAGTGACCAAAATACCCCAAGTTGCCTAGGGGCGGCGCCGCAAGCTGCTCTAGTTTGGGACCAACACCATCAGCACTGCCCCCCTGTATTATGTTAAATTACTCCTCTGGTAGCACTAACTCCCTATGCGTCAAATTTAATCTCATGTTCAGTTATATGTTGGGCAAATGGTAAAACCAAAGTTGGGCCTTGCTGGAAGAGTTTTATTCAAAGCTAACTGTCAAGAGGGGCCCATAAACCCTGATCGTGTTAGCGACACAAAATCAAGGAACATAACACCGGTATGACGGAAACTATGGCAGCAAGAGTGGAACAAAATAATAGGCCAAAGGCCGAGCCTTCCACCCTTTACCAAGTATATATGTGCATTAATTAAATAAGAGATATTGTGATATCCCATGATATCCATGTCCCGACATGGAACAACTTGAAACTGCACCTGCAACTAGCAACGCTATAAGAGGGGCTGAGCAAAGCGGTAACATAGCCAAACAATGGTTTGCTAGGATGGTGGAAAGGTTACAGGCTGTTTCATGGCATATTGGGAGGCTTGAAAAACAAGTGGTAGGTAGCACGACATAACGTAGCATCGAGACAACTAGCATAGCAAAGATAGTAGTGAGATGCAAGGTGACGGTCATCTTGCCTGAAGTCCTGCTAGGAAAAAGATCAAGTGCATGAAAAAGACTAACCAATGTAGCCGAGCGAATCCTCACAATGGCAACATTATCGGCAACTATAAAGAAGAGGAACAACCGGAAAGAAGCAAACAACATAGTAAAAAAACCATCACATAAACATGGCATGATGCACAATCAAGTATGATGCATGTCCGGTTTAAAGAGGGATGGCATGGCAAAGTGCAACAAACAATACTACAAGTTAAGTGGAGCTCAATATGCAATGAGTTGCAAGTCGACGAAACACCACATTCGAGTATTTAGTTCGCTCTCGTTAATGCTACTCATCAATATTAAATGTTGGTTAACATGGCAAGAGGTGAAACATACATGATCTACCAATCTAGGCAAGTCAAAATGAGGCCGGAAACAACAAATAACAATTCTGGAAAATCCCCATATGTCCATTAGCAATTTTAAAGCAACAACAATTTCAAACATTTTAAACGTTGTTATCATGATGCGGATGACATATGCGCGATTTATGCAATTTTATGAAAATGTTGACATAATGATACGAGGCATTTGTCGCCATGGCGGAAGGAAAATGGTGCCACTGCGATGAAAATGGAAATGGTGCCACGACAACATCCCGGTTCCGGTAGCTCATGGAGATACAGGTGCAAAAGGGAGAGTGGATGTGCGGAACATGCAAGGATGGTGGGGTGATTCCGCATACCGGGTTCCCACGTGTTGGTGTCATGGCAAACGAGGAATGCACAAGCGGTGATGCCAACATGGTGCAAACACGGGCATCTCATACAACACACATGCATTCGTTCATGGGCGTCGTCTCGGCGGTTATACCTTCAAACCATCCATTCGGGGCGATTCGGGATTCCATGGGACGTAGTCATTCTCGCGACGGTAGTGGAAGTAGTGGTACATGTGGTAGTCGAACTTGGTGACCCGAAGGGGTACTTGGTGTTATCCCCGCAGTCATACATGGGTCATAGAGGAACTTGACGTTTCTGTGTGTACTCGTTCGAGCATCCATGTGGTCTTGCCGGTGGTGTACTTGGCGAATTCCATGGAGGCGGTCTTGGCATGCAACAAGAAACATCGTGGTGTATAGATGCAATAGTGGTCTTGTAGGTGTCGTGGCTGGATTGGGGTGGACTTGGCACGGTCCTGTCTTGGGTCGTCGTTGGTCGGTGGTGAGTAGCAGCTCGGGCAGAGGTCCCGTGATGGTGCTGCTCCACATGAAGGAGGACGAACCAGGAGGACTAGGGGCTCTTGGCCTCTTGGTGGAGAAAGACCAAGGTTGTGGCATGACGTCGCACAGCATGTGCTAGCACTGTACTGCAGTCGGCAGTGGAGGTCAATGGAGCGGTAAGGAGGCAACATGGAAGGAGTCCATGACAATGCGATGAGAAGTAGGCCGGGGCTAACGAGCTCGATGCGGCGTTGGTCGGAGGCAAGCATCCATGCAACGACGCGCTACAGGAAGAGAGATGGGTGGCGGACCTCCATGGCGAGGCAGGGGCATGAGGGGCGCATGCGTCAAGGTGGCGGCAACGGGAGCCAGCGGGGTGGAGCCGAGGAGGAGGTCTGGCGACGACCGGTGCTGGGGCTACGACAAGTTTCGGCCAAAACGATGGGGATGATCGGCGCGGGGGCTCCTGTTGGGCACGGAGGACCATGGCTGTGGGCCTGGGTGCCCGAGGAGTTCCTCTCCTCGGGCGCTCAGGCGACGGGGATTTGGCGAGGAGGCGCGGTCGGGGACGGGGCAAGGGTGCTGCTCCTCTGTGTGTGCATGTGTGGCGGCGGCCAGGAATGAGAGGGAGAGATGGGGATCGAGAGGATGGGATCAGGGGAGGGTTAGGTTAAGGTGAGGCTGACTGGGCCTAGGAGAGGTGGGCCGGCGCTGGAGCTGGGCCTAGGGAGGCCTGATGGGCTATGCTATCTCTCCCTCACTCCTCTTTTATTTCCGAAACATAAAATAGCAAAGAAAGAGCATGAGAGAAGAAAGGGTTGGAGAAGGAATTTGGGGAAGGGGTTAATTTTCTTGGACTCACAAAAATGTGCACAGTCCATGAAAAATAGGAGTGGTCATGATTGAAAGATATAAATAGAAATTCAATTGAATATAATTCCAATGGTTTTGAATTGGGACAAGGTATAGGAGTGGCCAAAATGTTGAGATTTTTGGTGGAGCTCCGGAAAGTGAAGAAAGAATTTAGGGCAAAGTTTGGAGACCAAACTTGAAGCAGAAAAGGCACGGAATTATTTTGCAAGTGTGCTTATGGGTGATTCTGATATAGTGGTATATTTATTAGCTCCCTAAAATATTGGGAGGATATGTTTAAAGAGAAATCACCATGTGAATTCCCTCGATTTAAATAGATCAATGATCTATGCAATTTATTTAGCTGAGTTATAAAAAGGCTTGCATGAGTACATGTGTGATGCCCCGAGTCCGATGCGCCAGGTGTGTTCCAGTTTTTTGCTGTTGTTTCCTTGGCATCCGCTTGTATGTTGCATCTTGCCATGTCATCATCCGCATTGCATCTGCATGTTTTCAAAACTTGCATTCGTCCGGGTCTCCCAGTTCTCTCTGTTGTCCGTTCTGAGCCCAGACACACTTGCACGCTCCCGTCGCACGTCCGAAATATTATTTTATAAGTGGACAAAAAATGTTCTCAGAATGTGTTGAAAGTTGGCATGCGGTGTTGTTATGTTGTCAGTAGGTCGCCTGCCAAGTTTCATCACATTCGGAGTCCGTTTGATGCCCCAACGGTTAACTATAGCGGCATTATAGTCGGTCAAACGTCGAACGTTTTCGATCTCCAAAAACCCATGCCGGGTCGTTTTCTCTTCCCTCCTCTTAGTCCAAGCTCTTCTTCACAGTCCACCTGCAGCCAACCTAACCCCTACTTGCACTGTGCATCGACACCCTCGAGTGCGTGTCCAAAGCTGTCCCAAAACCCGACCCGCTTTGTCATCACCGTTGGGTCTGGATCATCCCCTAACATCCCTAAAACATCTGCAATTATTTGTTTGGACTCTCAAAGCATTTTTTTCAGACCATCCAATTACGATCAGAGGGACCTAATACCCCTAAACCTAACCGGCTTGATATATAGTGTGGGCAACCCTAGTTTCTAGGCCTCATGTCCCATCCGTCCACTTCATCCGCCGCCACCCTCTCTCCAAATCCTCCTCGGAGTCCACATCGATCCAACAACAGCCACCCACCTTCTTCCTCATTCAGCTACCACTGCACACCACCAGCTAGATCTATCCAACCACCAAGCGCCCAGCCTCCCTCGCTTTTGGATCGGCAGGAACCGCGTCTGGATCCCCTCCCTCTCGAGCACTTCCATGGAGCCAAGCTCCTGTGCCTCCTGTTCGTCCTTCCCGAAGACCAACAGCAACGAGTCCTCGTAGCCGCCTTTGTCCGAGCACTCCCGCACCGCCAAGATGGAGCTCTCCTACGCCGGCCACTCAGGACACGTCATGTCCCTGCCCGTGTCCCTCGTCCTCTCTTTTCCCTCTTTCTCTCTCTAACCTCTCTGTCTCTCTCTCCCCGTTCAAGCAGGAGCGCCACCGCGCTCGACTCGTCTCGATCCGGCCGACAATGAGCAGTAGCCCGCCGGAGTTGAGCTCCACCAGATCCGCCTGCCTCTACCCGTTGCTGGTGCTCGTGTCACCGTCAGCCACCCATCGCCGGAGTTCCTCGCTGGCTCACGCGCCAACCTGCTAGAACCAAGACATCGACCTCCAACGCCTAGGGCCCCGGAGAACTCTCCAAACCGGCCTCCTCCGCTGTTGCAACTCCCTCGCCGCGCCGCATCTCCTCTGCAATGAGCGCCAGCTGCAGCCACTGCAACCGTCATGCGCCGTTGGCTACATCGCCCCGAACCGGCCTCCTCTTCACCGTTTCCTACTCCTCCCGCCACCTCCGCCCGCCAAGCCGCCGCCGCTCGCTCTGCTTCACCTGAACCGGGGGTCCTCTTTTTTGCTTCGCTCTGCACCAAGCCCTTGCCTCCATGGTCGTCCCGACGTAGGAGCTCGCCGTCGACCGCGCCCGACGTCGCCAGTCTCTGGATCCGTCGAGCCCCGGTCTCTCTGGTCTCTCCGTCGCGGGATCCTTCGCATCCTCCGGTTCATCCATCTGCCGCCTGCATCGAGCAGGACAACCCCCGTTGACCCCATGCTCGATTTGGCAGTGAAGTCGCTCGCCCCTTTTACTGCATCGACCGCACGCACCAGGGCCGCCTCCCCCTTCAACCGTTGACAGCGGCCAATCCCACACCGTCCCATCGCCCTGGGCCAGGTCCAGCTGGGTGAGTCCAGCGCCCATGCTCCCATCGGGCCACTCAGATCTGGCCCGTAGTTAATTTTTTTCTGCTACGGCGAATTTGTCCATCTATCCAAGAGTTTACAGTTTTACAAAAAAACCTTGTTCTTCATGCATAAAATAGCTCCACAACCGTGCATCGGATTTAAATAAACTATATATGCAACTTTCTTAGATTTTCATCTAGTTTCATAATATCCAACTTTCATCCATGTTTAAAATGTTGTTTGCTTTAAGTTTGCTTAAATTCCATGTTAAAATGTTTTGTTTCATGACTAATTAACCATAGCTCGGTTTTAAATAATCTTTATATGTAAATAGGGTAGAAAAATGCATAGATTAACATGGTGGCATTACTTTGCATGTTTAACAACTCTAAAATTGTATATAGGGCAGAATAGTAACAACTTTAAAATATGCGCATGAGGATTTTTCCGGACTTGTTTCTTGTTATTCCGGCCTCATTTAAACTTGCCTAGATAGGTAGTTTTATTATGCTTCACCTCTTGCCATGTTTCATAACATTTAATATTGATGGGCACATAAACAGGAGTGAACTAAATAATTGAATGTGGTGTTTCGTCAATATGCAACTCGTTGCATATTGGGCTCCACTTAACTTGTAGTGTTGTTTGTGCACTTTGACATGCCATGAATCTTTAAACCGGACATGCATCATACTTGGTCGCGCATCATGCCATGTTTATGCTTGTGTGTTTACCATGTTGTTTGCTCCTTTCCAGTGTTGTTTCTTCTTGTTAGTTCCGGTAAGGTCGTGTTTGTGAGGATCTGTTCGACTACGTCCGTTTGTCTTCTTCATGGACTCGTTCTTCTTCCTTGCAGGATTTCAGGCAAGATGACCATACCCTCAAAATCACTTCTATCTTTGCTTGCTAGTTGTTCATTCTATCGCTATGTCGTGCTACCTTCCACTTGCTATATCATGCCTCCCATATTGCCATGTAAATCCTCTAAGCCACCTTCCTAGCAAACCGTTGTTTGGCTATGTTACCGCTTTCACTCATCCCCTCTTGTAGCATTGCTAGTTGCAGGTGAAGCTGAAGTTTGTTCCATGTCGGAACATGGATATGTTGGGATATCACAATATCTCTTATTAATTAATGCATCTATATACTTGGTGAAGGGTGGAAGGCTTAGCCTTATGCCTGGTGTTTTGTTCCACTCTTGCCGCCCTAGTTTCTGTCATACCGGTGTTATGTTCCTTGATTTTACATTCCTTGCGCGGTTGGGTGTTATGGGAACCCCTTGACAGTTCGCTTTGAATAAAACTCCTCCAGCAAGGCCCAACCTTGGTTTTAACATTTGCCACCTAAGCATTTTTCCCTTGGGTTCAGCAGACTAAAGGGTCATCTATATTTTAAATCCCCGGGCAATGCTCCTCCGAGTGTTGTTCCAAACTGGGCGATGTCCGGTGCCCCCTGGGCAAGCAGGGTCTATGCCAACCCGACGTCTTGCCCATCTGGTGTGCCCTAAGAACAAGATACGTGCGACTCCTATCGGGATTTGTCGGCACATCGAGCGGCTTTGCTGGTCTTGTTTTACCATTGTCGAAATGTCTTGTAACTGGGATTCCGAGACTGATCGGGTCTTTCTGGGAGAAGGAATATCCTTCGTTGACTGTGAGAGCCCGTCATGGGCTAAGTTGGGACACCCCTACAGGGTTTAATTTTCGAGAGTCGTGCCCGTGGTTATGTGGCAGATGGGATTTGTTAATGTCCGGTTGTAGAGAACTTGACACTTAACTTAATTAAAATGCATCAACCGCATGTGTTACTACCAAAAAAAGACACATCCGTGACATTTTGGGCCGAATGAAATTCTTTTCTATTATACTTATGACTTTTATGATGATAATTGTGACAAAAAGTCATGACACAAAATGGGATTTTCATTCTGGGCGGGCCGGAGACGCAGCTGCATGACATTCTTTGGGCCGTCCATGACGGTAAAAACCATGGTAAAAGCGAGGACAAGGAAAATATCGGGGTGTTCCCGGTTACGATGGGTGGTCGGGGCAAAGCGATGCACGTTTCTCTCGTACACGCACGTGCGTCGGTGCGAGTCATTGGGCTCTAACTGAACCGAGCGAGGCGTTGGGCTCTAAGTGAACCCGAGCGATTGCACTGCAGGCTACGCGCTACTGAACCCGAGCGATCGATCGATGGGTGTTAACTGAACCCGATCGAGCGATTTCTTCGCTACTGCTGCTAACTAAAGCCGATCGATGCTGCCTCTGGATGAACAGTGAGTGTTGCTGGGGGGGTGGATGAACAGTTCCCGGTGGGGGTGGATGAACAGGACCCTGTGGTGTTTCCTCTGGATGAACAGGACCCCGATCGATCAGGCCGGTTGGGGCTGGATGAACAGGACTCCCTCGACAGCTGGATGAACAGGACCGCCCCGTGGAGGGCAGGATGAACAGTAGACGGGGGATGGCTGGATGAATAGTAGCCCTGTGGAGGGGCTGGTTGAACAGTAGCCAGTGGAGTAGCGCGCGGTGGAGGCTGGATGAACAATAGCAGGTGGAGGCTGGAGGAGGTCGACGGTGGATGAACAGTAGCCCGTGGAGGCTGGAGGGGATCAACGGTGGAGATGAACAGTATCCCATGGAGTCCCGTTTTGCGGTACGCCACACCCCTCCCGATGAACAGGACCCCCGTTTCGACCATAGTGCTCCAACACAAGTCCGTTTCCTCCATTTTGTGGTACGCCACACCCCTCCTGATCAACAGGACCCCCGTTTTGACCGTAGGAGGTCCGTTTCCTCCGTTTTGCGGTACGCCAGACCCTTCCAATGAACAGGATCCCGATTCGACCGTGGTTGGTCGAACACAAGGCCGTTTCCTCCGTTCTACGGTAGGCCAGGCCTCGTTTCCAACGGCTGTTCCGTGCAAGCAGGTTGGCTCCCACGCATTCCATTTCCTCCCGATGAACACGACACATTCCGTTGCCTCCCCATGAACACGGCGATGACGCAGTTTCTCTGTTCCGACCCAGCCATGTACACGAGCCCTGGCCGTACATATGTGCGAGTAGGCATTCGAGACCCCGCCTGTATGTACGTACGTGGCCGTATTTTCTTTCTTGCACACTGACCGTTGTGCATACATGTACATGCTACATGCGCGCCTCAACTACAACACGTGCGCGCTTTACATCGACCAGTATGTACGTACACGTTCGCGACCAGAATGACAACGCTAAATATGCTTCGACCAGGTGGGTCTTGACTGTCAGGCACTTCCTTGCATGCGAAGATATAGCTGGTGGGTCCCAGCAGTCAGGGGGTGAATCATTTTTTTTGCCCGGACGCACTTCCTTGCGTGCGAAGATGTAGCTGGTAGGTCCCAGCAGTCAGGGGGAAACGTTTTTTCACGAAATACAGTGGCTCGTCCGGTGGGTCCCCGCTGTTAGGTACATGAATAATTATTTTGCGTGTAATAAGGAGGCACTTCCTTGCGGCTGCCGTGGACCCAGCTGTCAGCCTCTCCACATACAATACTCTTCCGATGGAAGTCGGTCGTTGACCACATTGACCACGCCGCGTCGAGAGCACCAAGGCGGTGGACGGCGGCGAGGCCTAGGAAGGGGACGACGTGGAGCCAGGCAAGACGCGGCAGTGGATGCCTACGCGTAGAGGAGTATGAGGGTTCAGTAGTTCGCTGCGGTGTGAGGCTGCCGTCGCCGCAGAATAACAGGGGATGTGGGTGAGTAGAGGGATGGCCTGGCCAGCGGTGGGAGGAGTAGGCAGTGGTGAGGCCTCCGCCGCATCGCAGCCGGCCACGGGAGGCAGGAGCACGATGCACGACCGGCGCTGGTTTGGGTGGCTAGAGCAAGAAGACTAGAGGTTGAAGAAGCACTACGGCCGTTGGACGGACATCGTACAGTCACTGGAGCTAGAATCGTGCATATTGACTAAGTTGAGAAAGCCCTCCGTCCCCGTCAACTTAGTAGGCCCACAAGTCAGCCTGCCACTATAGTGGGTCCCAGAAAGCAGGGGGGTATTCATTTTTTCGTGCGTAATAAGGAGGCACTTCCTTGTGTGCGAAGATATAGCTGGTGGGTCCGAGCTGTCAGTGGCGGTAACGTTTTTTTCGCGAAATACAGAGGCCCTTCCGGTGGGTCCCAGATGGCAGGTGGAGGAATCATTATTTTCCGTGTAATAAGGAGGCATTTCCTTTCGTGCGGCCGTGGACCCAGCTATCAGCCTCTCCACGTACAGTCCACTTCAGATGCATGTTGGTCGTTGACCACGTTGACCAGGCCGTGCCGAGAGCACCAGGGCGGTGGACGGCAACGAGGCCGAGGAAGGGAACGACATGGAGGCAGGGAAGACTCGGCAGTTGTTTCCCATGCGGAGGGGAGTTCGACTGTACGAGGGTTTACTGGTTCGTCTGCCCTCGCCGGAGAATAGCAGCAGGTGTGGGTGATTAGAGGGATGGCTAGTCCAGTGATGGTAGTATGGTGGGGCGGTGACGCCTGCACGGAAGCACAGCCAACCACGGGGAGGAGGGAGCAGGCAGTCCCACCGGCGCTTGTTTGAGCGGCTGGAGCACGAAGAGGAGAGATTGAAGAAGCACGATGGTCGTTGGATGGAAATCCAATAGACACTGCTTGTGCATCATCCTTTTTTTAAGGAAAGGCTCGAATCAGTGGAAAACAACATACATCCCATCTGCCATTATTTCTAATAATTTACAGCCCATTTGCTAATTCTTAAAGTCTTTTTGGAGCCCATATTCTTGTTGTTAGCATTACAGCCCATATTGTGGCCACGGTTAAAAAATTATACGAAATTTTGCATATTTTGGTGCGGTCCAAACTGTTTTTAATCCCGAAATTTCGAGTCACGTTCACACTGATTTTAAAAATAAGTGTATGTCAATATAAAATCCAACAAATTGTCCATGCATAAAAATCAATGCAATTTAAAATCTCGAAATGAAAAAAAAAAGAAATTTGAAACTAATTGTCGGTTTCATGTGTTTTAAAAATGTACAACCCATTTCTTATTACTGATAGGCCATTTTCTCGACCAGCCGAATGAAGCTCTCCCCATCTTGAAAGATTTGCAGCCTAACAGGCCTGACAAAGCGACTTACTTGGCAAATCACAAAAAAACTAGGCTGTGGCCTTGGACCCAGCTGTCAGCCTCTCCACGTACGTACTCTTCCAATGGAAGTAGTTCATTGACCACATTGACCACGCCGCGCCAAGAGCACCAAGGCAGTGGACGACGGCAAGGCCTAGGAAGGGGACGACGCGGAGCCGTGGAAGACGCGGCAGTGTATGCCCACGCGGAGAGGAGTACGAGGGTTGACTAGTTCGGCTGCGGTGTGAGGCTGCCGTCGCTGCAGAATAACAGGGGGTGTGGGTGAGTGGAGGGATGGCCTGGCCAGCGGCGGGAGTAGTATGGGGGCGGTGAGGCCTCCGCGGCAACACAGCCTGCCACGGGAGGCAGGAGCAGGCGACACGACTGGCGCTGCTTTGGGCGGCTGGAGCAAGAAGACCAGAGGTTGAAGAAGCACTAAGGCCGTTGGATGGACATCATACAGCACTGGAGCTAGGATCGTTCATATTGACTAAGTTGACAAAGACCTCCGTCCCCGTCAACTTATTAGGCCCACAAGTCAGCCTCCCACTGTGGTGGGTCCCAGCTGGCAGGGGGTATTCATTTTTTTGTATGCAATAAGGAGTCACTTCCTTGCGTGCGAAGATATAGGTGGTGGGTCCAACCTGTCAGTGGAGGGAACATTTTTTTCACGAAATACAGAGGCCCTTCCAGTGGGTCCCAGATGTGAGGTGGAGGAATCATTATTTTGTGCGTAATAAGGAGGCATTTCTTTGTGTGCGGCCGTGGACCCAGCTGTCAGCCTCTCCACGTACAGTCCACTTCCGATGGATGTCGTTCGTTGACCACGTTGACCACGCCGCGCCGAGAGTACCAGGGCGGTGGACGACGGTGAGGCCTACGAAGGGAACGACACGGAGCCAGGGAAGACACGATAGTAGCTGCCCACGCGGTGGAGAGTACAAGGGTTGACTGGTTCGGCTGCCGTTGGCGGAAAATAATAGGAGGTGTGGGTGAGTAGAGGGATAGACAGACTAGGGATGCGAGTTATGATGGGTCCATGAGGCCTCTGCAGCAGCACAACCGGCCACGGGATGCAGGAGCAGGCGGTACGATAGGCACTGCTTTCGCCAGCTGAAGCAAGAAGACCAGAGGTGGAAGAATCACTATGGTCGTTGGATGGACATTGGACGGTCACTAGAGCTAGAATCGTTCATATTGACTAAGTTGACAAATCCCTCTGTCCCCGTCAACTTTGTAGGCCCACTAGTCAGCCACCCACTATGGTGGGTCCCAGCTAGCACGGGGTATTCATTTTTTGTGTGTCATAAGGATGCACTTCCTTGAGTGCAAAGATATAGCTGGTGGGTTCGACCAGTTAGTAGGGCAAAAGTTTTTTTCGTGAAATACAGAAGCCCTTCCCGTGGGTCCTAGTTGTCAGGTGGAGGAATCATTATTTTGCGCGTAATAAGGAGGCATTTTCTTGCGTGCGGCCGTGGACCCAGCTATCAGCCTCTCCACGTACAGTCCACTTCTGATGGATGTCGTTCATTGACCACGTTGACCAGGCCGCGCCGAGAGCACCAGGGCGGTGGATGAAGGCGAGGCCTAGGAAGGGAATGACACGGAGCCAGGGAAGACTCTGCAGTTGTTTCCCACGCGGGGGGGTACGAGGGTTTACTGGTTAGTCTGCCGTCCCCAGAGAATAACAACATGTGTGGGTGAGTAGAGGGATGGCTAGGCCAGCGATGGGAGTACGGTGGGGCGGTGAGGCCTACGCGGCAGCATAGCCGGCCGCGGGAGGAGGGAGCAGGAAGTCCCGCCGGCGCTTGTTTGAGCGGTTGGAGCAGGAAAAGCAGAGATTAAAGAAGCACGACAACCGTTGGATGCACATCCAACAGTCACTGCTCTGGTGTGCATTATTTCTAATAATGTACAACCCATTTGCTAATTCTTAAGAATTTTTTTGGTGCCCATCTTCTTTTTGTTAGCATTACACCCCATATTGTGGCCACGGTTAAAAAGTATACCAATTTTTGCGTATTTCGGTGCAATCAACTATTTTTAATCCCAAAATATTGATTCACATTCGAACTATTTTGAAAAATAATATATATAAATATAAAATCCAAATAATTTTCCATGCATAAAAATCAATGGAATTTAAAATCTTGTAATGAAAAAAAATTGAAACTAATTCCCGGTTTGATGTGTTTTAAAAATGTACAGCCCATTTCTAGGCAAACCTAATGAAACTCTCCTCGTCTTGAAAGATTTGCAGCCCAACAGGGCTGATAATGCTAGTAGGCCTCGTTTGGGTATTTCTTAAAAAAAATAGAACTGGGCTAGCCATTTTCAGCAAGAAAAAAATACAACTGGGCTCATGATGTGGTAAACATAAATAAAACCCTGGCTAGACAGGCCACATCCCCCGCACAGCCTCATTGTTTCCCTGATCCGTCGCTAAAACTAGTATAAATAACAACTGCTTGTTCCTCAAAAAAATAACTGCGCGACCTGCTGTGTCCCTGGTGTCAGCCGCTCGTAGTGTAATTCTATCGTTTATTGACTACGTTGACAATGGCGTGAGCCCCAGATGTCAAACCATTAGGAGGAACCATATTTTGGGGATTTGTAATATAGAGGCACTTGCTTGCGTACTGCCATGACGCTGGTGTTTCCCTACTTTCATCCTCTACATGTACAATCATCTCTTTCTTCCTCTTGCTCATTGACGATGTTGACAATGCAAGAGGGCGGTGCACCGTGCACGCTGAGCGAACCAAGGCCGCAAGGTGGAGGACGACGGTGAGGCCTCGGACGGAATGAACAGGAGTTGTGGAAGATGCGCCGGTCCAGTCGCAGGTTCGGGTGCGGGTGCGTTTTGGGGCTGACGTCGCCGGAGAATATCAGGACGTGTGGGGGAATAGAGGGAGGGACTGGCCAACGTTGGAGGGTACGTACGGTAGGGTGGCGGAGGCGCAGCCAGCCATGGGAGGCGGGAGCCGCCGGGGTGGTTTGGTTTGGGTGGCTGGAGGAAGAAGAAGACAAGAGATAGAAGATACATGACAGATGTTGGATGTCAATCCAACGGCTAGTAGGCATATTCGTTTGTTGACTGGCTAGTAAGTCGACACCACCTTGGATAGGCTACTTCCTCGCGGGTCCCAAATGTCAGAATCCAAATCTGTCACGGTCATGCAGCCTTTCCTATGAAAATTTACAGCCCATTTGATGTGCTAGTTCAAAATAAGTTTGTGGGTGCTGGTGGGGGCTAATCACTTGGCTTCTGTAATGCATAGTGAGCTCAAGCAGCCGGTGAGAGTGATGTTATTTCCCTTGGTTGGGATTTGTTAGTTGTTACAATATTTCACTCTAAATTAAACGACTGGCAAGCCATTTTCCTTGCTTCAAAGAAAATATGACAATCACAGCCGAGATGGAAAGGGCAAGAACATCTAACTCCAGCTTACAAAGTGTACAAAAGCACGAGGGTTAATTGTTCATCAGGTTTACAAAAAAACCCAGGTTGAAAAGGGCAACAACATCTAACTCCAGCACTGTTTTCGGCAGTCACAGTCAAATGGATCGGTCAGGTCCATAGAATGAACATCCTGGGTCGTAAAATTTACTGGATTATGACCACAATATGTTGTAAATAGAAGCCCAGCACGTTCAGAAGCTGTTTTGCCCACCTGAAACTCCTTTTTTGCTCTTCCACATGCGCATCCGTCAAAACCATGTTGTTGATAAACTTAAGCCTGATGGACAATAGTAACCTTGCATTTAGCATGAAGAATGTGACAAATCTAGTATTTGCACGGTTGGCTACATATCGTTCTACCATTATTGTCTTCAATTGAATCTCATGAGAAGTGAGAAAAATCTGATGCTTACGAATCAACCGATTGGTTATAACTTTCTTACCCCATCCTGTTGGCTAAATAGACATGAAGATTGAAAACAGTTAAGGTCTAAAAAAAGAGTGTTGAAAGAGCAATAGATGAACGGTTATTCTAGTACACTATATGCAGGCTTCCAATGTGCGTGAAATTATCACCTTTATATACAACTTCTCCAGACATGGAAAGCATTACAGCAAGCCAATAATCTTGTTCAGATCAAAACTATTCATTTTGATATATAAGATCTTGACAGAATCCAACACCATTGATAGGCCATCCATGGAGAAACTCTTCGTTGAGCATAGAACATAAAATTAGTACAAAATGTGTACTCCAAGATGACATATAACTTATGCGCAGAAATTTAAAATGCAGCTTATGGTTACAAGTGTAGATGATAATGTAAATTACCTGAAGAACTATGGAGCCAAACACCATATTGAAATGAGCATAGAGATCATGTATTACACCCAAGGTCTCCAGTTTAGGCGCAGAGAGGATGGTTATTTGCAACTGTGAATAACTAGAATTAAGGATCAACCTTTGAAGTGAAGGGGCATCTTGGATGATGAGCTGCCTTCCGTCAAAACAAATTCCAATTTTTACAAGGTTAGGCGACTTTATTGGGAGACAACTGATTGTAACTGTAAAACAAGCACCAAGAACTCCAGGGCAAGGCAACTGGAGTGGATGATGTTGTGCAATGAGGCCTCCGATATACGAAGACGCACAAGTGAAAGTTTCTTGAGAAATGGGAGTCGAAGGTTTAGTACTAGATTGTCTGGTAGGTCGCACAACGCAAAGGTGGCGGTGTGGAGGGAGGAGGAAAACCGTGAGATGGACATCAGTGTTGAGGGCACATGTAGATGGCATTCGGTATCTGGTAGGTGATTTCAAGGGGAATAGTAGAACTCAAGCAGCTGTAGTTCTATGAATTCAGGGGATTTCAGCCAAGCATCCACTGTGCAGGGCATGGTATGCTTTCTCAGGTAGCATGATGGGATGCAGAGGCTTTGAACGGAGCCCTGGTGGGAGGAGATGATGGCTCTGGGGATTTCAAAATCATTGAAGAGGGATAGCTGACGCAAGTCGAGATTAAGGGGCACGGCGCGCCATAGAGGGCACCACCGAATTGAGAGGGCTTGGGTGTGGCAGCAATCCTTGGTGGGGAGAAGCAAGATGATCTCCCCAAGGACGGCGTCCGGGAGATCGCTGATGCGGTCCACCCGAGATTCTACAGGTTCCTGGGATCCGATGGGGGCGGGGTCGCCGCTTCTCCCCGCGCTGCCGGGTGCGGGATCTACAACAGGCGTCGCTGCTGGCGGGAGCCTCATCTTCATGGCGCTGGGGTCAGCCGACTCCATTTGAGAGTAGCACATGGTCAGTAAATGTGTAATCAAATTTGTGCAGTTCCATTGGGATGAAGCAATGTTAGCGGTGTGAGATTTATGTGTAACTGCAAAAACAAATTCATGGCGAATAAAGCAAGACGGAAGCACGTCATAAAATGGTGGTGGCATTGCTTCAATTTATCGACGGCACTAGACCATTACTTATTATTGACATAGGTGGCATTGCTTAATGCTTCATGTGATTTTACATTAACGGTAGCGATATGGGCGTAGTGACAGCAGGGGCATAATGTGGTGTGGCAGATGTGGTTGCCGAGAGCGGCAAACACTCAGGCAGCATGTCTGCATTTGTCCCATTTTTTATCTCCTCGGTGACATTTTCCTATGTGAGCACAGGAAATCTAGACCTGCTCATTCTCATTTGCGTTGTCCCCCAACACCCGTCACTTTGTTTCCTTTTTCAACCAAGAGATAGGTCCACTTCCCCCCACCCTTCGCCATCCACCATGCTTTCTTCGTCTTTTCAACCAAGAGACCGGTTGAGTAGCCAGTATCTACTACTTATCCCTGTTTCCTCTTAGAACCAAGTCCTAGATTCATGCTATAGCTTTCCCACTTTCTTCCCTCTTTGAACCAACTCTTAGAGTTGACTGTATGAACTAGCTTTACCTCTAATAATAGTAAAAGTCTAGGTGGCTTTGGAACAGCGGACAGAAGTAGAAAAAGGTCCGCGCGAAGCCAAGTGGGGAGTTGGGGCAGTAGAGCAAGGCAGGTTTTGAAGGAATATATACCTAACGGTCGTCGGCATGTGGCAAAGACGGCGTCGGGAGGCCGCATCTTGGTCATAATACCGCAGGGAGGAAGAAGGGGTCGGAGGCCCTCCGGAGTCGGCGCTCTCTCGGAGAAAACGACACGACCGCCGATCAGGATGCGCGGGTAGCCATTGGTCTCCTCCCTCGTCGCCGACGACAGCGTGAATGATGCACCTACACCCCTGCCCTGGTCGACGTTGTCCGGCCAGATTTGTGACCAGCCGTGAGCTAAGAGGGAGTGTGGCCTCCTATGTCTTGCTTAGATCTGGAGAGCATGAGAGAGTGACCGAGAGGAAGCCTAGTAAAGCAAGCGCTAAGGCTCTTGCTTATATATATAGTGGAGTGATTTTGTTGTACCAGCTTCAAACAAATGCGCTCCTACGTGTACCCATGAGTGGGTGTGAGAGAACTAGTGCGTGCCTGCACCGCTTCTCTTCGTGAGAGTAGAATATACTATGCCCAAAGAACGTTCGCCACAAGAGTAATAGTATAAGTGTTTGACGTGTGAGCTAAAATAAAATGTGCGGGGCGTCTTTTGTTTTTTAGAAGTTCTGAGGGTAGGGTGTGAAGAGCACATATGTGTGTGACGTCTACCTGCAGATAGACGGTGGGTGCGAGAGGACTCGGGAGGGTGCATGTGCATGAGAGAGAGAGGGGGGCACGTATCAATGCAATGCATTTGTCCGTAAATCATTATCCAACAAATGTTCGCCACAAGCCTTTTCCTGATGAACGCCGTAAGAACCGTTAGATCGGCATCCGACAGTGTCAGTTTTGCCATGTAGTTTAACAGAACAGCCACTCCTCCTACACACAAATCTTCCATGTGAGTGTTAGCAACTGTCGTATGATCCCTCCGTTCAAAAATGCAGTGCATATAGCTTTATTGAAAATTCGAACCTCGCAAACTTTTACCGAGTTTTCGTGTACCAAATTGCACATGTAGAATACCATGTATATATCATTTCATTCATCTTCGAGAGGTAACTATAAAGATGGCGGAGGAGTCTACAAAGAAAGACCATCGTATCACCTACAACAATTTCAACCATCCTTTGGTGTGGAGGAATATCATAGGAACTCTATATGATATGATTTTTATAGGATTTTTTCCTTTAAAGCCAATTGGTTCATAGGAACAGATTCATATACTCCACATTTCAAAGGAAATAAACATGATATCATTTCTATAGCTTTAGAGCCACCTGGTTCATATGAATGGATTCCTATACTCCCATAATTTGAAAGTAAAATAAACATTATCATATATTCAATAGAAAAGTTCCTATGATATGAACCAAATTACATCTCTTTTCTAATCCCTCCTCGTAGGAATTGAGATACATGGCATCTCTAGATTCAATAGAAAAGTTCCTATGATGTCAACCGAATGACATCTCTTTTCCAATCCCTACTCATAGGAACTGAGATACTCCATGTCATCTCTTTCCCTACAACTTCCATGTATACATCTTCTATTCCTAAATAGCTAGTACAACCCACTAGTAGCTTTTTTCCAAGACATGCAACTATGGCACAAGAACTATATAGTGTGCGAATAACTTGAAAGATGGTCGCTGCATGAAGCTAATCCGACAGTGCGGAGATGGCAAATCCGAGCACTACTGACCGTTGGATATCATCAACATTCCACCAGATCTGCCACATGTACAATTTAGAAGACTCCATGGTTGAACTTAAGCATAATGCACAAACCTCAAAACACAAGCACTTCTCCTTTGTTATAGAATCTTCCGTATCATAATTGATTTTTTTATAAATGAATTGCCATTATTTGTTTTTTACTTTATGCTTTACAATGCACAACCCCATGAATCTTAACATTTTTATAAAACTAATTAATTCTGAATGAGATGAACTATAAGAACTAAACGAACATCTACATCTTGCATATATGACTCAAAGCTTTACATGCTATAGTGTGTATTATTCATAATTTGATTTCAAAATCTGATGCGTTCAATGAATGTGTATCTTACTAGTTTTGAGTAGAGTAGAAAATTTCACGCGGCCCCGGGTATATCAAAATGTAGGGCTCATGCATCATTTCCTTTTGGTCGAACCTATGTCCACAATTTTATGTACGTACTATATCTCCACTGGTCCCCGAACCCAAAATGCGGCCTCGTTCCAATAAACCAAGCGGCCCACACATATTTAAGGCGTCGACTCGAACTCAATCCCTCTCCCATTTACTATGACGTGGCCACGCACGCCCTAGTAGTACTCCTACAAACACTACCACTGCACGCATCATCAGTTTTCTTCAAGAGGACGAGGGAGAAGCCGATTTGTAGTGGAGGCACTTTCAAAAAAAGATCTGTAGTGGAGACCCCTACCCTAGGGTGCCCTAGGTAGCTGTCGCACGCATCGTTAATTTTCTCTTTTCTTTATGCTCTTGCGCCCTAGAGTGAAATGATGGTTGCTTCGTCCGTCCAGCTTAATGCGGGAAAGGTGGGGCTTTGTGATTTGACCCCTCGTCACTCATTTTCTACTACTGCGGCGCTACGACCGGGGTGCCTCCAATTCCAACCGCTGCTCCAAACTATAATTTGGTGCATCGCACGTGGAACAAGACGGTGGATGAGCCACATGTCGGCCAAAGGGGTCCTGTTAAGTGTGTCGCCATTTCATGTGCGGACTGACCCTGCTTGAGTCGCTATGCCAACACAACAGGTGCAGCCTACCACTTGGTTTTGCTCCTTGGTCAATCCCGACTATATTGATCTAAAAAGATATGTACTGAACTACCCTCTCCGTCTCGTTTTTTAGACGTCTTGGTTTATAGGGCGTGCATGTAGTTCTAGGTCATCCATTTGACTAACTAAATCTGAGTTACTATGTCACAAAAAGTATATCATTGGATTATTAAGTGGATGTAGTTTCTAAACATATACTATTCATCACATATATAGCCAGTTAAATTCTCAACCTAGAATGACGTGCATGCCATGTAGTAAACCGGTATGGAGGAAGTATAGTAGTAAAAATGAGGTGATTTTACCGAGCGATCGGAGGGGGAGCATGACATGTCATGCGGTCCCACGTCTCATGATGTACCAAGGCGATGCGTGTGTCCCTCTTGAGGCAGAAGCAATACTACGTGGTTTGAGATGATGGCGAACCGAAGTGTGAAATAATGGTTGCTTCGTCCGTCTAGGAAGGTGCGACATTGTGATTTGACGTCTCATTGCTCATTACTACTACTACTGGGGTGGTACGACTGGGGTGTGTCCCCCCTTCTGTTCTACACTGTTATTTAGTGCTTGACACGTCGACCCGGTTGCTATATGTCCCACATGTCGGCGACAGGAAGTACAAAATTCATGAAAGCAAGCGTCGGCGGAGGAGTACAAGACATGGCTTGGGTTTTTGCTGCTTCGCGCGATCCATCGATACAAACCCGGACTAAAAAAGGCGAGGGCAGGTCTTTTCCCGCGCGGCGGGCTGGGGAGTAAAATTTTCTCCTCGTCCTGCGAGCCACCGTGCGCGGGGGCGTAAGGTGTACAGTACTACTACTAGTAGGCAAGCTTCACCTCATCCTGCGAGCCACCGCGCCCGTGGGCGGGGGAGACGGCGTACTAAGCAAGCTTCTCCTCGTTCTGCGAGTTGATGGGACACATCAAAAGTACTCCAGAGTATAGAGCCTTGACTCTAAGGTAGGCCCCACATGGTTTGCCTCTTTTTTAACATAATGTTTCAGGTCGCAATTTGTTTGTTCACCCGTGGTAGACGATCCTCCCTACACCAAGTGGACAACCAGTACATGTGTCAAAGTACCACGTGGGATGCCTTTTTCAAACAGAAATGAGCCCCACCATGTACCCGCGCGGGTGTGGTTGGGAAAGAGACGGGAGTACGTGCGCCCTGCGTGCACCTCTTCTCTTCGTGCACGTCCCCCACCTACGTGGGTGTGTGTGAGAGATACAAACCTAGACAAATGGCTTGTGAGGAATAACTACCCTTCGTAAGCCATTGTAAGAGTGGAAAAAATGGTGAAGGAGGAGATAGGGGAGCGGCGGAGGTGTGCGATTATAGGCCGGCGTTTGGCCTCGTTTAAATAGGAGATTAAATAGATGGCGGACGGGGGGAGCTCGGTCGGCGTTGCGTTTAATGTCGGCCCGGTCATGAACGGACGTGTGTCTAGAGTGGGTTTCTTGGCTTCCACACGGGCAGGTTTCATGGAGGCGTTTGAATGCGGCAAGGAGGCGTGTTCAGTCGGGCATGTAGCGTGTGGCGCCCTCACCTCTTACGTAGGACACCACGCCGTTATTCCACTGACGTGTGGGCTCTTTGGGTACATGGCCTGCATGTTAGCGACCCAACGCAGGCAGCGGACAGCAGAGGAACCTTTGGTGGTCCAGGGCGGTCAGAAGCGGGCATTTTATAAACTGATGATTGTTCATTGAGTGTGACGTCATCCTTTTCATGTAGATAAGCCTACTATGTTGATAGCCCGTTCAATACGTTGTGATTCATAAAGACCGCTGCAAACATCAATGTTCTGCTTATCACAGATAAGATTGATTAATACCCTTCACAATCCATGTCCTTAACAAAGGGTGCATGCACGTATAGGTTGAGCGTGTGTCTTGCGTCATGTGATGTGTGCTTGCAGGCGTGCGAGTGTTGCGTGCGTGCAAGGGTACGTTTCAGTGTTGCACGCATGTGTGCGTACGTGAGTGTGTTCATGAGTGCATGTGTACATGTCAATGTTGCATGCCTGCATGCATGCGTGTGTTCGTTATGTGTACGTGTTAGTGTTGCACGCCGGCATGCATGCATGTCTTGCGTGCATGCATGTATACATGCGGGGTGAGGCTACAGGTCAGTCGACTGACTTTTTCATCTTTGGTCATTAGATTTTCCAGCCATTGGATACAAAATCGAGGGCCTGTAGTTTATCATCAAACTCCACCCCCCCCCCTGAGTCCGGCGCCGCACCGGCCTACCCTCTAGGCCCCCCCGCGCCGAGCTTTTTCTCCGGCGATCCCCACCCCACCGCCCAATCAACGCGCCCCCCACCGCCGCAGAGGTCTCACGACTTCGAGTACCCACAGATGACTAATTTATTACCATTTCTGTCCTTCATATACACGCTGACGGGTGGGCCCTAAGGTAATGTGCGCTGCTGAATGTGGACCGTTTGACTGCTCAATTGATCGTGTCATCAACAAATTACGGAGCTGTATGGTGAGCCAGTGGACGTATGATCACCCTAAAATGTATTTTATTAACATAGTACAGACTCAAACTACCATTTCTTTCTTTCATATATGGGCTGACAGGTGGGCCCCACGGTTACGCACCCCGATGGTGCAACACTAGTTGCGCCAAGTGGAACGCTTGACTGGTCAATTGATTGTGTCATCAACAAAATACGGAGTTGTACGGGTGAGCCAGTGGCCGTATAATCATGACAAGTATTATTTTAACATTGTACAGATGCAAGGGCTCATATATGCGCGCAAGCACTCACCGCTATAAGTGCACACACACACACCCTACCCCTATGAGCACCTTCGAGAGAGTGAGATAACATATGATCTTTTACGAAGTCACAATAGGTGCCTCGTAGTCGAGTGGAATGTCTCCTCCCACTGAACGCACATCGCCGGAAAATACTGAAATTAACGCAGGATAAATGCGAGCACCGGGACTTTAACCCTGGTGGGCTCGAGAAACCACAGTCCTCGTAACCATCCAACCACATGTTGGTTAGCATGACATAATGTATGTGGTGACCGTGATGAGCTTATTCTGAAGTCCAGTGACTATATCGTGCTTTCGCTTCAAATACAATGACCATAAGTGTCATCAACAAAATATGGAGCACGCATCAAATGCAAAGTCTGTTAGTGTCATCAAGAAAATATGAAGACGTATCGTGAGCTAGATACAATGATAACCACGAGAATTTATATGGTGACCGTAATTAGCATATTCTGAACCCCAGTGACCGCATAGTGCTTTAGCTTGAAAATACAGTGACCGTCATGCGTGAATGTGTCGTGGGCATGCATACTTTTAGAGTGCCGAGAGATAGTTTGTGTGCGTACATGAAAATGGTGTAGAAAGAGGGGATGTCCGGTGGAGACAAGGAGATATATGCCCTTCGTTTTATCTTTCCGGTGACTAATATTTTAGGAGAATATATAATCATTCACAGTGCAGAACAAATATTTTTGGATGCACCATGCAATTAACTTTCATGTATAACATTGTACTATTGTATATGCTTATTTTCTTAGTGGCCGATTGCGTGTGTGGTGTGGTGGGCACATCATTTCTATTTGTGGTGGGTCAACATGAGGACTCATGGGTCGGTTCCATCCTACGCCACATAGGTTGGATCGAGACGCGCTATATGAAGACCCAGGTGGAAGACTCGACATACAACACGAAGCTAGCTACCAGAGTCGCGGAGGACTCTATCCCCACTGGTGATACTCCGACTATATATGATTTGTAACCCTAGGCCCCTAGTATGTTATAGAAGCTTGGTGGCTAGTTCGTCGATAGTATACACACACACAATGACTGGTATTCACGTGTACTTTGTACACACCCCTATCACTAATATACAATACCAAGAGTAGGCTTTTTCCTCAACTGCAAGGGTCCGAACTAGGTTAAAACTTTGCCTCGTATTACCATCCAGCCTAAAAGTCAGGGATATCCTACCGAATGATAAGATGGAATCATATCTTCCAACTACTAAGAGAGAGGTGTGTCTAGGGGGGCAATGTGTGCGAGAGAGGCCTAAAGATAATGTGCGTGCGGGAGACACGTAGGCACATAGATATATGTGCGTATAGAGGGCTAGTAGAGATCGTATGTGTGTATATATGCATGTGAGAGAAATAGTGTTTGCCAACTAAGATTAGTGAAAAGAGTGGTACATAGTAGTCAAAAAGAGAGTGAGAGATACATAGAGAGCATGTGTGTGAGACTCCCCGACACCCCGAGAGAGATTGTGAGCATGTGTAAAAGAGAAATGCCGATGCATATAAAGTGTGTGCACTTATGCGGTAGATAGAGAGATATATAGCGTGTTCGTGAGAACAGGCCGAGGCATAGTGCATCTACGTGTAAAAGGCGGTTCTACGCATTAAATTAAAATACAAATGGCATTATTATTTTTGGATGAGATCATGAATTTTGCAAATTGTGTATGGACGAAAATCGGTCTTTCAGACACCCATACTCTATTTAATTCTAGCATGTGCATGTGTTTATTTCATATTATCAATCCATAGAGTGAGAGCGTTTTGAAATACAGGAAATGGATGCTTTGCAATTCATATATAAACTTTAATTAGTGCACTCCATGTTGTTAGTGTGAAGCACTTTATACATTTGTCACTTGCATGGATACATTCCAAATTGCTAGCTACGAAATAGAATACATGTCGAATTCAACATAAAGAGGGTTTCAAAGATTCGAATTCATAGGAAGTGCATTCATCTATTTGAAACCGAGATAATGGCATTTGTAAATCAGATATAAAAGGGGGCATAAATCTTTGTTGTGCGTTTGAACATGCTATGTATATTCATACCCATGTCTAACTTTTTTTTGCAACCAAGGAGATTATATCTGGAACCATGCATGAACTGAGGTAAGTTGCATATTTTTTAATATATACTCGTGTACAATGTATATTCAAATGTACCACCTCCATTCCAAAATAATCGTAGCTTTAGGATTTTCAAGAGTAAAGATTTGTGAAGTTTGACAAATCCTGAATGTTCAATTCAAGAGAACCGAAAACGTTAATGCTTCTGCTCCCAAATATTGAACGAAGCGCCAAATAGGCCTCTGGTCACCCGAAACCGCGCGAGACTAATGTTTGGTGGTAGGAAATTACTGTCCTAGCTCTGGCCCGTGTAGCCTATCGGCCCGATGTCCAAAGGTCTAAACCGGGGTAGCTTTGTAACTTCACCAAGTCGCCAGTCTCAACCGCCTCTGAGAGGCATTCATATGCCGTGGGCTCGGCCGAAATCTATCTCGCCAACATTTGGGACACCTAAGATTACTGTCCTACCCCCAACCCACAATATGTCAGAATTTTTAGATGGGGGCAAAGTTTGTAACTTTCTGCAAATTTCAAACAAGCGCGTCCCAAACAAAAACATTGTTGCCCCTTAAGTTCCCCCCTCCCTCCATTTCCCCATTCATACCCTATGGGCGCCAAAACGCCCTCTCCACCATCCGCGAAAACCCAGCCTCCTCTGTCTTCCACCCCATAACGTCCAATCCACCGCCGCACTCCTCCATCACGCCGGAGCTGGTACCCCGACGTCATCGTCCAACGCAACCGCAATCGCAACTGCAACGCTCTCAAGGACTTAGCAGCTGAAGCCGAGGTAGAGCTGCCTCCACGACGCCGACGCCAACGTGCGCTATACCAGAAATACTCCAACCACACCATCCTGCGCCTCACTGCTACCGCTCCACTGTCGCAACCGTCCACCGCACCGGAGCTGTTCCCGCTACGCCGTCATTCGCCGCCTCAGATCTGCTTCCCCGCCACCGACAGACGGCCACCGCACCACACTCAACAACTTGGCCATGGGTTCGTCCAAGGCTGCACCGTCCTCCACAACTTCTCGTTTCAAGCGAATCACAAGAAGATCATTGGAAAAATAGAAGGAGGACACAACACTGCTAGCAGAAAGAGGTACTCCTCCTCCCTTATTCGTGCAAACCTTACGTCCCTGCTCACACCGTATTAATCCCACGAAAGAAACTAGTTGAGCGCTTCTTGCTACATCTTCTTTGTGATACTAAATGCACAAGGTTTCCTCCCTTTACTATTTCACCTTTGCTAGAGGTCAGTAGCCCGCCTGGATTTCAATTCGGGACCAGTCGAACCGTAATTAAAAGAAGCAGCACCCGCTTAGGCTTTCGGAGCACCTAGTCCGCCTGTTCATCGGGGAAGCGGCGCATCGGTGTCTATCATAGGGGTGTGGGGCGTAGGAGTTGCTTGCGCTTGATCTGGAGGTCGGTGGGGCTTGAGTGGATGGCCGGGGGGCGGTGCCAAGCATGGCGGTGTGGTGAGGTCGAGGGGAGGGCGCATGCAGGGGACTGGGCCGATGGTCGCTGCCGTTTCAAGGAAGATCGTCCATACTGACTGGCTGGAGGTAGATGAAGGTGATCTTCCCATTCTTTGTACATCGGATGGTGCAGAAAAAATGGATTGACCTATTTGTTTTCAGTCAGATGTTATTTTCATAGAATCATGTAGTAATTTAGTGTGCCATGCATGTTGTAGAGCTATCATATGTATCCCGTCATTTATTTCTCACCGACCTGCTATCTGCCACCTTTACACTATACTAATTGTGCACACACTTCACCATACTCACAGTATTGTTTTTTTATGCATGGGTATTTCAGACTCTGACGTAGTGTTGATGAGTGTTGAAAAGAAAAGACAAAAGTTGCCCTAGTGTAATTCGAAGATAAGCACTAAGCTTTTGTAACGCCCCGTGACCGATGTGCCAGGTGTCGTCCAGTTATTCGCTGTTGTTGCCTTGTCATTGCTTGCGTGTCTTGCATTGCAATCATGTCATCATGTGAATTTCATTTGCATACATGTTCGTCTCATGCATCTGAGCTTTTTCCCCGTTGTCCGTTTTGCATTCCGGCACTCCGTTCTCCTCCGGTGGTCATTTCTACCTTTCTTTCGTGTGTGGGGGTTAAACATTTCCGGATTGGACCGAGACTTGCCAAGCGGCCTTGGTTTACTACTGGTAGACCGCCTGTCAAGTTTCGTACCATTTGGACTTCGTTTGATGCTCCAACGGTTAACCGAGGGACCAAAAAGGCCTTGTGTGTGTTGCAGCCCAACACCCTTCCAAAGTGGCCCAAAACCAACCAAAACCCTCTCCATCATCTAGAGCGTTCGATCATGATCGCGTGGCCGAAAACCGCACCTCATTTGGACAATCCTAGCCCCTCCTACCTATAAAAATGTCTCTTCCCCGAAAATCCCGGGTCATTCGCACCCTAACCCTAGCTCCCCGAACATCTGCGCGGCCGGACACGTCTGGTCCATGCCGGACAGCCCACGCCGCCGCCTCCGTGCCAACCCGCGCCTGCCACGTGGCATCCCGCCGATCCCCGCCGCTGCGGCCCGCGAAAGCCCGCGGCCGGCCCTCCCCGCCGCCCGACCGGGCCCCGCGCCCCGCCGCCTACCGTGCCCGCCTCTCCACTCACCCGCCGTCGTCCGCCTCCCCGCCGGCGCTCGCCGCGCCACCGTCCGCCTCGCCTTGCCTCTTCTCCGCCGCCTGCCACCGTCGCCTTACGGCGCCTCCGCCTCGCGCCGGCAGCCCGCGCCCCGTCGCCCGGCCGACCCCGCCGCCCGCTCGTCGCCGCCTCTCCGTCCTTCCTCGCCGTCGACCGCGCCAGGTGCCGACTCCGGCCGCCGCGCTCCACCTCCCGGCCGGATCCACCAACTCCGGCGAACTTAGTGCTCTTCTCCGGCGAGATCCGCGCCTTGCTACAGTAACTTCGGCCGAATCTGGATCTGGAACCTCTCGGGTTGACTTTTTCCATCCGAACCCTAATCTTTTTGCAATGTTCATCGCATCATAACTCCGCATTCGTAACTCCGTTTTGGGCATGTAGCATATCAAAATGTTCATCTCAGAGAGCACATCATTTCATCTCATTGCATCATTTTCAGTTGAGTTCATCTTGATGCCCGAAATGCTGTTGGAAGGGAGCTTTTTGAGTTAATTGTCAGATCTGCTGCACCAATTAGCTATTTGTCATTTTTGCCATGATTAATGTGTGCATGATATGCCCCTGAGCTCTACATGTGTTTTGTTATATGCCATGCCATCTTTCCAGAGGTGCTATCCATGTATTTTTGTGATATGTGTGGTGACTAGCACAACCTTGCAAAGTGGTGCGTTCGTTAATGCTGATTTCAGGGACTTAGCAATTCCACTAAGTCCTTGATCTGTTTTTATCAATATGCCATATGTTCATGTTGTTTACTACTGATCCGTGCCTCTTTTGAGGATGATCAGTAAGGATGATTTGTTAACATTGTGGTGATCTATCCATCCATGTCTTTGTTTGCATTTATGGAGCACCCTAGCTTGAGTCAATCGAGCTCTACTTTTGCTATTATGTGATTCTAGGCAGATTGTCTACTTGTTAGCGATTTTGCCGAGGATGTTGTAGTTGATCCGTACTTGCTATGTTATTGTTCGTGCCATGTCTAGCTTGCATAATGTGTATTCTTGATGGGTGTATGCTTAGATTGTCATGACATGCTCTGTAGTGAGTGCATCGAGCTCATAAACATGCCTACTTGATATCTGATTTGCATGTTCCAGTTTTTCACCAAGTCTGTGATCTGATTATGTTTTTTCCATGTTCACATGCTTGCAATTGTATTTTCTGATCCCTTTTGGCTCAAGGTCACTAAGGGACTTTTGTTAAGCTCTTTGAGTAGCTCCATGCCATGCTTTACTTTGCCATGCTAAGTTCCTGTAGCATCTAGTTTTCATGCTCCAAAGTGTGCTACCTGATCTGAAATTCTAGACAAGTGTTAATTTCACTAAGTCTGAGATCTGTTTACCAATTGCATTTTTGCCATGCTTGTTTGAACCTGTTAATGGATGAATTGGCCGTAGCTCAGTGTTCCTCTTTTGTTAAGCATTATGAGTGGATTCCTGCCATGCATTTTGTTGCCATGTTTGAGTGCTGTAGCATGTTTAACTTGTTGCATTTAGAGGGCTACTTGCTGTTTATCGCAGACCGGTGCCATATTTGTTTTGCTTGCCATTTCCAAACCGTGCATCCGATTCCGGTGTTCTTTATATCGATTTCAACCGAAATCACGTCACCTTTCCAGTGGAACACTTGGATTTCCATGTTGAGGCCAGGTTCATTCATTTCCTTGCAAATCATGCATATGCATCGCATACCGCATCCCGCATATCATACCATGTCCATGTGTTGGTTGTTTACTATGTTGTGTGCTTCCTTTCCGGTGTTTGCTTCTTCGGGTTGGTTCCGGTAACGTTGCGTTTATGAGGACCCGTTCGACTACGTCCGTTTGTCTTCTTCATGGACTCGTTCTTCTTCCTTGCGGGATTTCAGGCAAGATGATCATACCCTCGAAATCACTTCTATTTTTGCTTGCTAGTTGCTCGCTCTTTTGCTATGCCTATGCTATGATGCCTATCACTTGCTTATCATGCCTCCCATATTGTGAACCAAGCCTCTAACACACCTTGTTCTAGCAAACCGTTGTTTGGCTATGTTACCGCTTTGCTCAGCCCCTCTTATAGCGTTGTTAGTTGCAGGTGAAGATGGAAGTTTGTTCCATGTTTGGAACATGGATATTTTGTTGGGATATCACAATATCTCTTATTTAATTAATGCATCTATATACTTCGTAAAGGGTGGAAGGCTCGGCCTTTTGCCTAGTGTTTTGTTCCACTCTTGCCGCCCTAGTTTCCGTCATATCGGTGTTATGTTCCCGGATTTTGCGTTCCTTACGCGGTTGGGTTATAATGGGAACCCCTTGACAGTTCACCTTGAATAAAACTCCTCCAACAAGGCCCAACCTTGGTTTTACCATTTGCACTAAAAACCTATAACCTTCCCTTGGGTTTTCGCGAGCCCGAGGGTCATCTTTATTTTAACCCCCCCCCCCCCCCCCCCCCCCGAGCCAGTGCTCTTTTGAGTGTTGGTCCGAAACGGGCAGCCTGCGAGGCCACCTCGGGACAACTCGAGGGTTGGTTTTACTCGTAGCTTGACCTATCCGGTGCGCCCTGAGAACGAGATATGTGCATCTCCTGTCGGGATTTGTCGGTTTATCGGGCGGCTTTGCTGGTCTTGTTTTACCATTATCGAAATGTCTTGTAACCGGGATTCCGAGTCTGATCGGGTCTTCCCGCTAGAAGGAATATCCTTCGTTGACCGTGAGAGCTTGTCTTGGGCTAAGTTGGGACACCCCTGTAGGGATTTGAACTTTCGAAAGCCGTGCCCGCGGTTATGGGCAGATGGGAATTTGTTAACGTCCGGTTGTAGAAAACCTGAAGTTGACCTTAATTAAAATGCATCAACCGCGTGGTAAACCGTGATGGTCTCTTTCCGGCGGAGTCCGGGAAGTGAACACGGTGTTGGATTTATGTTTGACGTAGGTTGTTCTAGGATCACTTCTTGATCATAGTTTATCGATCGTGCTTTGCCTTCTCTTCTCGCTCTCTTTTGCGAATAGATTAGCCACCATATATGCTAGTCGCTTGCTGCAACTCACCTCATACCTTACCTTACCCATAAGCTTAAATAGTCTTGATCGCGAGGGTGCGAGATTGCTGAGTTCCCGTGACTCACAGATACTTCCAAAACCAGCTTGCAGGTGCCGATGAGTCCGTGCAGATGACGCAACCAAGCTTAGGAGGAGCTCGATGAAGATCTTGTCCTTTGTGTTGCTTCGTTCTAGTTGATCAGTAGTGGAGCCCAGTTGGGGTCGATCGGGGACCTTGTCGCATTTGGGGTTCTTCTTTTATTTTGGCTCTGTAGTCGGGCCCTGGTTGTATTTGGATGATGTAATGCTTTATTCATGTATTTGTGTGAAGTGGCTATTGTAAGCCAACTATGTATCTTTTCCCTTATTGTATTACATGGGTTGTTTGCGAAGATTACCTCACTTGCGACATTGCTTTCAATGCGGTTATGCCTCTAAGTCGTGCTTCGACACGTGGGAGATATAGCCGCATCGAGGGCGTAACAAGTTGGTATCAGAGCCTTCCCCGACCTTAGGAGCCCCCACTGCTTGATCGAATTAGCTGTCGTTGTTGAGTCCAGAAAAATGTTTTGAGTCATTTAGGAATTATATATCGGAGAGTTAGGAATTCTTTTCACTCCTCAGTCCCTTCATCGCTCTGGTGAGGCATCCTGACGTAGAGTTTTGTCTCTTCTCTTCTCAAATTTCACTAATTTTTTTTAGGATCACGCGGGTATCTTGGAATCGTACCGATGGATTTGTGACGAGAACATTGTTCTTGGTGCCTCCTGTCATTTAGGGGTTGTGGCAGTGTCCTGGGGAGTTGAGCTCCGAGGTGTTGTCGTCACAATTTTATCGTTGTAGTTCTAGAATACCTGAGATAGTTTCGCCGACATCGAAAATCTCTTTTATGCAGTTGTTGGTGAGATAACCTCGACGCCACCCAGTACTGGGGCAGGAGTTCGGGAGTATTGCCATAACTTGTATAAAGGATGCTTTTCGAAGGTTGAGGTAGACGATTTCCGAAGGTTTCTTGGTTATGTGTTGAACGATGGATACAGCTGGATGTAGGATTTGCTAGATTTGGGTGAGATATTATGCTTCCCCTGTATCCCCAACACCTGATTGCATAACTGGGAAAATTTCGGGAGTTTATAAGTGGGAAGTCAAGTAGCTCTTAGGATATCTTTCCGACATATGTATGATATGAAATTGGGGTTCGACGTCTAGTGGTCCGCCTATCCATGGTTGGTTTTACAGTGGTCTCGTTGTGTCTTAAAGAGTCCTTGGCTATGCCGACTCGGGGACGCTTCATATGTCATGTGCACTGCCTTGTACATGATGGTGTTGTACGATCGAGCCCGTGTAGGCCCCACCACGAAAACTTCGGACGAAATCTCTATCATATGTTTGTTCCGGCTCATTCTGCAAGCCAATCCTTTGTTTGTTTTGAGTTGTGGTATTCGAGTTGCTTCGAAGTCAAATGTTGATTCCATACCTTGTCTAAGGGGTGTTCTCATATTTCTTTGAGAATACTAATCCCTCATGATAATCGAGATTGTCATGTCAATCCTTTTCAACCGGTGTGTCTCTCTTCAAGTGGATCCGATCACTTCAACATTCGCAAGATCAATTATCAGTTCTTCTCAACAGTGTATGTTTCATCCGTCTACAAGTTGCCTTTGTTTTTCCCGCCCACCCACCCTTTTAATGCTTTCTCATCGTTTCTAATGCTTTCTCATGCCGGTGCACCTCGTAATCATCCACTTCTCTCTATTCAATTGTTCCGGAATGCTCAAGATATCCCGAAGATTCGTGCTTACACTCTGCTTTCGTTCAAGCTCTTTCGAGGATGTTATCTCATTCAAGCCATTTTATTTAACCGGTGCTTTCTCTCTTTTAAATTGTTCTACGGTGTTTCTTTTGAGTGGGCCCTAACCCACAGATCTTTTCCTAGGATCTTACCTGACTCTTCTTATTTTCCCGGAGCTATCCTAAATTCTTTTTGAAGTTGATGTAAGAATGAATCATCATCAGTCAAATGTCTTTCCCCAAGATCTTTCAAACTCTTTTCATTGTTGGCTCAACCTCTTCGCTTTGATTCTCCAGGGGTCTCTCATCAATTATCATGGTGGTGTTTCTCGTCGTCATTCTCGGATTTTGAAGACCGAAGAAGATTTTTCTCTCAATCTTGCTTTATTCTTTTCAAGATTCGTGGTTCTAGTTCAAGGCCATCCTCTCATAATTGTTTTCGATTGTCAGAATTCTTTTCACCCATCCGGAGCAATTCAAGAGTCTTTTCAGTTTGTTTCTTCGGAGCCCATCATCTCATAATTATTCATTCCAGCTTTCAGCTCTCGTTCTCCAAATCATACCGGTGCATCATTCAAGTATTCTCTTATCAGCTCGTTATCTCTTCGTTCTCATGTATCTAAATTCTCTCAAGCATCTTCGTTCATTTTCTAAATTCTTCCCGGTGTCTTCCTTATCTTTTCTTTGTTCATTTTTTAATTCTTACGGTGGTTCGTGCAAGAGTTCTCGTCATCCGTTATCATATCAATTCATTCGTTGTTCCAATCCTACCGGTGGTTCGTTGAAGACGTTCTCAAGTTTTGATATATCTCTTTTAATCCTTTCTACGAGAATAAGTAGTATGCCAAATCCATTGATTGTCATCAATTTAATTGGTGAAGGATAAGCACAATGTAATTCTTATTCTTGTTTCATCCAAGTGATTAATTCCTTATTCCGGAGGTGCATCATATCACATTCTGGGTTCGAGATGCTTTATCTTTTCTTTTCCCGGAGTTCCTAGCTCTCGCAATTACATCACCACGAAGATTCATTTAAATCATTGCAAGCCTTCAACCTTATTCTTTTCATCCTCCATTTTGATCGATCATTTCTTTTATTTCCGGAGTTCTCATGAAGGTTCTACATGATGGTTCATCAAGGATTTTTATTACTTCTCGAAGTGTTCATCGAGATTCTTTTCTAAGGAGCTCAAGTTTTCTTCATCTTGCAATCCGGAGTATAATTCTTCCTTCCGTATCAATAGAGGTGATATTATATCATTCTTGATAATTCGAGTTCATGTTTCATGATTCACATGTGGTCAAGAATGGGATATTAAAAGCCATCAATCTCTTCCTTGGAGTTATCTTGGGTTATATTTCACCTTAAGCCTTCCCTAAGGATGGTTGCTATTATGGTGCTTATAAATGATCCAAGTTCTTCATTTATCCTTTCCGGTGCGATATACTTTCTCGTCCCCTTGTTCTTATCAACCCAATTCTTTTTCCCGTGAGTGGCAGGTTGTCACCTCATATTTTGAGTTGTATTCCATAAGACCGTATCAAGCTTATTCTTTTTGTTGTTGGTTTTCCAACAACTCCGTTCTAGCATTTGTTGTAAGCGTGCTCCCTCAAGATCTTGTTTCCCTCCGTTCATTCCATTCCATTTCTCTCTTTTCTTCCAGAGGCTTTGTGTTGTTGCTCTCTTCAACCCTTATTCTTGTTCTTGTCAGGACTTTGTTCTTTTCGTTCTTATCCAATTAACCAGAGTGTTGTGCCCTTTTGCTCGAGTTCTTTCATATTATCAAGCCTTGCATATCCTTTCAACCGAAGTGCTACCCGAATCGGTTCTTTCTTATTCATCTTTCTTAACGGAGTGCTTTCAACTTTGTTCTTCTCCGTTGCTTTCTTTCTTTCATTTTGCGAAACCTTTTCTAGGTTCTTTGGTCTCACTCGTTTGTCAAAGGAGCAACTTAGTTTTACCTCTTCTCTTTTTCCTTCCGTTTTTCTTCCCCTCCGGTGCCATTCTAGATCTCGGGACGAGATCCTCTCGTAGTGGTGGAGTGTTGTAACGCCCCGTGACCGATGTGCCAGGTGTCGTCCAGTTATTCTCTGTTGTTGCCTTGTCATTGCTTGCGTGTCTTGCATTGCATATCATGTCATCATGTGCATTTTATTTGCATACATGTTCGTCTCATGCATCCGAGCTTTTTCCCCATTGTCCGTTTTGCATTCCGGCGCTCCGTTCTCCTCCGGTGGTCATTTCTACCTTTCTTTCATGTGTGGGGGTTAAACATTTCCGGATTGGACCGAGACTTGCCAAGCGGCCTTGGTTTACTACCGGTAGACCGCCTGTCAAGTTTCGTACCATTTGGACTTCGTTTGATGCTCCAGCGGTTAACCGAGGGACCGAAAAGGCCATGTGTGTGTTGCAGCCCAACACCCTTCCAAAGTGGCCCAAAACCCACCAAAACCCTCTCCATCATCTAGAGCGTTCGATCACGATCGCGTGGCCGAAAACCGCACCTCATTTGGACTCTCCTAGCTCCTCCTACCTATAAAAATGTCTCTTCCACGAAAATCCCGGGTCATTCGCACCCTAACCCTAGCTCCCCGCACATCTGCGTGGCCGGACATGTCCGGTCCATGCCGGACAACCCGCGCCGCCGCCTCCGCACCAACCCGCGCCTGCCACGTGGCATCCCGCCGATCCCCGCCACCGCGGCCCGCGGAAGCCCGCGGCCGGCCCTCCCCGCCGCCCGACCGGGCCCCGCGCCCCGCTGCCTACCGCGCCCGCCTCTCCACTCACCCGCCGTCGTCCGCCTCCCCGCCAGCGCTCGCCGCGCCACCGTCCGCCTCGCCGTGCCGCTTCTTCGCCGCCAGCCGCCGGCGCGGTCCGGCGCCTCCGCCTCGTGTCAGCAACCCGCGCCCCGTCGCCCGGCCGACCCCGCCGCCCACTCGTCACCGCCTCTCCGTCCTTCCTCGCCGTCGACCGTGCCAGGTGCCGACTTCGGCCGCCGCGCTCCACCTCCCGGCCGGATCCAAGAACTCCGGCGAACTTAGTGCTCTTCTCCGGCGAGATCCGCCCCTTGCTACAGTAACTTCGGCCGGATCTGGATCTGGAACCTCTCGGGTTGACTTTTTCCCTCCGAACCCTAATCTTTTTGCAATGTTCATCGCATCATAACTCCGCATCCGTAACTCCATTTTGGGCGTGTAGCATATCAAAATGTTTGCCTCAGAGAGCACATCATTTCATCTCATTGCATAATTTTCATTTGAGTTCATCTTGATGCCTGAAATGCTGTTGGAAGAGAGCTATTTGAGTTAATTGTCAGATCTGCTGCGCCAATTAGCTATTTGTCATTTTTGCCATGATTAATGTGTGCATGATATGCCTCTTAGCTCTACATGTGCTTTGTTATATGCCATGCCATCTTTCCAGAGGTGATATCCATGTATTTTTGTGATATGTGTGGTGACTAGCACAAGCTTACAAAGTGGTGCATTCGTTAATGCTGATTTCAGGGACTTGGCAATTCCACTAAGTCCTTCATCTGTTTTTATCAATAAGCCATATGTTCATGTTGTTTACTAGTGATCCATGCCTCTTTTGAGGATGATCAGTAAGGATGATTTGTTAATATTGTGGTGCTCTATCCATCCATGTCTTTGTTTGCATTTATGGAGCACCGTAGCTTGAGTCAATCGAGCTCTACTTTTGCTATTACGTGATTCTGGGCAGATTGTCTACTTGTTAGTGATTTTGCCGAGGATGTTGTAGTTGATCCGTGCTTGCTATATTATGGTTCGTGCCATGTCTAGCTTGCATAATGTGTATTCTTGATGGGTGTATGCTTATATTTTCATGACATGCTCTTTAGTGAGTGCATCGAGCTCGTAAACATGCCTACTTGATATCTGATTTGCATGTTCCAGTTTTTCACCAAGTCTGTGATCTGATTATGTTTTTGCCATGTTCACATGCTTACAATTGTATTTTCTGATCCTTTTTGGCTCAAGGTCACTAAGGGACTTTTGTGAAGCTCTTTGAGTAGCTCCATGCCATGCTTTACTTTGCCATGCTATGTTCCTATAGCATCTAGTTTTCATGCTCCAAAGTGTGCTACCTGATCTGAAATTCCAGACAAGTGTTAATTTCACTAAGTCTGAGATCTGTTTACCAATTGCATTTTTGCCATGCTTGTTTGAACCTGTTAATGGATGAATTGGCCGTAGCTCAGTGTTCCTCTTTTGTTAAGCATTATGAGTGGATTCCTGCCATGCATTTTTTTGCCATGTTTGAGTACTGTAGCATGCTTAACTTGTTGCATTTAGAGGGCTACTTGCTGTTTATCGCAGACCGGTGCCATATTAGTTTTGCTTGCCATTTCCAAACCGTGCATCCGATTCCGGTGTTCTTTATATCGATTTCAACCGAAATCACCTCACCTTTCCAGTGGCACAATTGGATTTCCATGTTGAGGCCAGGTTCATTCATTTCCTTGCAAATCATGCATATGCATCACATACCGCATCCCGCATATCATACCATGTTCATGTGTTGGTTGTTTACTATGCTGTGTGCTTCCTTTCCGGTGTTTTCTTCTTCGGGTTGGTTCCGGTAACGTCGCGTTTGTGAGGACCCGTTCGACTACGTCCGTTTGTCTTCTTCATGGACTCGTTCTTATTCCTTGCGGGATTTCAGGCAAGATGATCATACCCTCGAAATCACTTCTATTTTTGCTTGCTAGTTGCTCGCTCTTTTGCTATGCCTATGCTATGATGCCTATCACTTGCTTATCATGCCTCCCATATTGTGAACCAAGCCTCTAACCCACCTTGTCCTAGCAAACCGTTGTTTGGCTATGTTACCGCTTTGCTCAGCCCCTTTTATAGCGTTGTTAGTTGCAGGTGAAGACGGAAGTTTGTTCCATGTTTGGAACATGGATATTTTGTTGGGATATCACAATATCTCTTATTTAATTAATGCATCTATATACTTGGTAAAGGGTCGAAGGCTCGGCCTTTTGCCTAGTGTTTTGTTCCACTCTTGCCGCCCTAGTTTCCGTCATATCGGTGTTATGTTCCCGGATTTTGCGTTCCTTACGCGGTTGGGTTATAATGGGAACCCCTTGACAGTTCGCCTTGAATAAAACTCCTCCAGCAAGGCTCAACCTTGGTTTTACCATTTGCACTGACAACCTATAACCTTCCCTTGGGTTTTCACGAGCCCGAGGGTCATCTTTATTTTAACCCCCCGGGCCAGTGCTCCTCTGAGTGTTGGTCCGAAACGGGAAGCCTGCGGGGCCACCTTGGGGCAACTCGAGGGTTGGTTTTACTTGTAGCTTGACCTATCCGGTGCGCCCTGAGAATGAGATATGTGCAGCTCCTATCGGGATTTGTCGGTGTATCGGGCGGCTTTGCTGGTCTTGTTTTACCATTGTGGAAATGTCTTGTAACCGGGATTCCGAGTCTGATCGGGTCTTCCCGCTAGAAGGAATATCCTTCGTTGACCGTGAGAGCTTGTCATGGGCTAAGTTGGGACACCCCTGCAGGGATTTGAACTTTTGAAAGCCGTGCCCGCGGTTATGGGCAGATGGGAATTTGTTAACGTCCGGTTGTAGAAAACCTGAAGTTGACCTTAATTAAAATGCATCAACCGCGTGTGTTACCGTGATGGTCTCTTTCGGCGGAGTCCGGGAAGTGAACACGGTGTTGGAGTTATGTTTGATGTAGGTTGTTCTAGGATCACTTCTTGATCATAGTTTCTCGATCGTGCTTTGCCTTCTCTTCTCGCTCTCTTTTGCAAATAGATTAGCCACCATATATGCTAGTCGCTTGCTGCAACTCCTCCTCATACCTTTACCTTACCCATAAGCTTAAATAGTCTTGATCGCGAGGGTGCGAGATTGCTGAGTCCCCGTGACTCACAGGTACTTCCAAAACCAGCTTGTAGGTGCCGATGAGTCCGTGCAGATGACGCAACCAACCTCAGGAGGAGCTCAATGAAGATCTTGTCCTTTGTGTTGCTTCGTTCTAGTTGATCAGTAGTGGAGCCTAGTTGGGGTCGATCGGGGACCTTGTCGCATTTGGGGTTCTTCTTTTATTTTGGCTCCGTAGTCAGGCCCTGATTGTATTTGGATGGTGTAATGCTTTATTCATGTATTTGTGTGAAGTGGCGATTGTAAGCCAACTATGTATCTTTTCCCTTATTGTATTACATGGGTTGTTTGCGAAGATTACCTCACTTGTGACATTGCTTTCAATGCGGTTATGCCTCTAAGTCGTGCTTCGACACGTGGGAGATATAGCCACATCGAGGGCGTAACAGCTTTTTAGCGCTCTAAAGGAAGAAGTGTCAGCTGTTGGAGAAAGTAGACGTAGCTCTGCAGTTGATGATCTCAATTGTCACACGCAACCATCCCAGGTGCTTGCTTTAACTTCGCGCTGTCAAATGTGGTTGCATGTTGCATATGGTGTCTAGCTTGTATTGCTTCCATTTTGGTTAAATTGCATCTGCTTACTTTACACATTATACCTTTGATACCGACATGCCTTCCTGTTTTTGATACATACTATGTATGTTTATTAACCATGTTCGTACATCAAACTAATGCTCTTTTGTATCCCTCGTCAATCAGTTACGATGAGACAGTCACCCGAGTGGGTTACTGTGAGACGCCATACTCGTTTAAAGAGTGCAATGTCATCCTCCCCACATGATTCTCAAGAAACGGCAAGGATAAATGAAGATAGTCAACGTAGCTCTCTAGTTGATGACAGCAATTCTCTCACACCACCATCACAGGTGCTTGCTCTAACTTCGCAGTGTGATATTTGGTTGCATGTTGCATACGGTGTCTAGCTTGTAATGCTTCTAATTAGGGTAAATTGCATCTTCTTAGTTTACACATTATACCTGTGAATATGACATGCCTTCCTATTTTTGGTACACACTACATCTATGTGTTAACCTTGTTCTTACATGAAACTACCATTCTTCTGTATCCTGCATCAATCACTTACGATGAGTCACCTTTATTCGTTGCATATTGCATATTATTTCTAGCCTGTTGCCATGTATTACTTCTAATTTGGTCAAATACATTTGTTAGGGCACCCTTTTAATTTGGCAGAATGATATTGGTTTCATCTTTCATATGGTTTCTAGCTTGCATTGACTCTAACAAGTTCAAGCACCTCATGCTTAGTTTACACTTTATACATCATACATGTCAATATGTCACGCTGTCCTATTTTTCATACAGATTCCATCCTCCTATCATGTGGCTACCTTACATGAAAGTAGTGTTCGTCAGTATCATGCATCAATGAGTTCTGAAGAGAAAATTTTATTCCTTTTTCTTGTGGGTTTGACTTGACAAGGCATAATCAAGAAATAGGAAGGAAAAGAGTAAGGAAGGCGATGATGGTGGTCCTCTCCAGCAACGTAAACGGAGCATCTGTACCGATTCTCCTTGTACTGATAGTGCATTACAAGGTCCAAGTCTCCGCTCCCCTACTCCACCATCCAAGGTGCTTGCCCTAACTTGGCAGTGTGATATCTGGTTGCATGTTGCATATGGTGTCTAGCTTGTATTGCTCCTAATTAGTGTAAACTGTATCTGCTTAGCTTACACATGATACGTGTGAATAAGATACGCTTTCCTGTTTTTGGTACATACTAGATATGTCTATCACACCATGTTCTTACATGAAACTACTCTTCTTGTGTATCGTGCATCACTCACTTATGATGGAACACCTTTAAGTTAGCAGTGTGATATTGGTTTGCGTCTTGAATATGATTTCTAGCATGTATTGCTTCTAGTTTGATGAACGCCACCTATGACGAGACAATTTTAACTTGGCAGAGTGATATTGATTGCACCTTTCATATGGTGTCTAGTTTGCAGTGCTTCTAATTTGTTGAAGTGTCTTCTGCTTAGTTACCACATCATAGGTGTCAATATTTCAAGCCGTCCATTTTTCGTACATATTCCATCCTCGTATCATGACTTTGCCTTTCATTAGAGTAGTGTTCGTCAGTATCATGCATCAATGAGTTCTGAACATCAAATTTTATTCCTTTTTCTTGTGGGTTTGATTTGACAAGGCAAAATCAAGAAAGAGGAAGGAATGCGATGATGGTGGTCCTCTGCAGCAATGTAAGAGGATCATCTGTACCGATTCTCCTTGTACTGATAGTGCACTACAAGGTCGAAGTCTCCGCTCCCCTACTCCACCATCCAAGGTGCTTGCTCTAACTTGGCAGTGTGATATCTGGTTGCATGTTGCATATGGTGTCTAGCTTGTATTGCTCCTAATTAGTGTAAACTGCGTCTGCTTAGCTTACACATGATACGTGTGAATATGACACGCTTTCCTATCTTTGGTACATACTATATCTGTCTATCACACCATGTTCTTACATGAAACTACGCTTCTTGTGTATCCTGCATCAGTCACTTATGATGGAATGCCTTTAAGTTGGCAGTGTGATATTGGTTTGTATCTTGAATATGATTTGTAGCATGTATTGCTTCTAGTTTGATGAACGCCACCTATGACGAGACAGTTTTAACTTGGCAGAGTGATATTGATTGCACCTTTCATATGGTGTCTAGTTTGTAGTGCTTCTAATTTGTTGAAGCGCCTTCTGCTTAGTTACCACATCATAGGTGTCAATATTTCAAGCCGTCCATTTTTCGTACATATTCCATCCTCGTATCATGACTTTGCCTTTCATTAGAGTAGTGTTCGTCAGTATCATGCATCAATGAGTTCTGAACATCAAATTTTATTCCTTTTTCTTGTGGGTTTGATTTGACAAGGAAAAATCAAGAAAGAGGAAGGAATGCGATGATGGTGGTCCTCTGCAGCAATGTAAGAGGATCATCTGTACCGATTCTCCTTGTACTGATAGTGCACTACAAGGTCGAAGTCTCCGCTCCCCTACTCCACCATCCAAGGTGCTTGCTCTAACTTGGCAGTGTGATATCTGGTTGCATGTTGCATATGGTGTCTAGCTTGTATTGCTCCTAATTAGTGTAAACTGCGTCTGCTTAGCTTACACATGATACGTGTGAATATGACACGCTTTCCTATCTTTGGTACATACTATATCTGTCTATCACACCATGTTCTTACATGAAACTACGCTTCTTGTGTATCCTGCATCAGTCACTTATGATGGAATGCCTTTAAGTTGGCAGTGTGATATTGGTCTGTATCTTGAATATGATTTGTAGCATGTATTGCTTCTAGTTTGATGAACGCCACCTATGACGAGACAGTTTTAACTTGGCAGAGTGATATTGATTGCACCTTTCATATGGTGTCTAGTTTGTAGTGCTTCTAATTTGTTGAAGTGCCTTCTGCTTAGTTACCACATCATATGCGTGAACATGTCAAGCCTTCCATTTTTTTCATACATATTCCATCCTCCTATCATGACTTTGCCTTTCATTAGAGTAGTGTTCGTCAGTATCATGCATGAATGAGTTCTGAAGAGCGAATTATATTCCTTTTTCTTATCGATTTGACCTCACAATGCAAAATCAATAAAGCTAAAGGAAATTGGCAAGGCACTGGATGATGGTGGTCCTTCCGAGCAACTGAAACGGAGGTTCTCTACAGATTCTACTCCGCCATCCTCCCAACAAGATTCACAAGACAACGCACGGCTAGACAGTCAACGTAGCTGTGTAGATGATGAGCACATCTCCCCTACTCCACCATCATAGGTGCTTGCTCTAACTTGGCACTATTATATGTGGTTGCATGTTGCGTATGATGTCTAGCTTGTATTGCTTCTAACTTTGTGGAATTGCATCTACTTACTTTACACATAATGTTTGTGAATATGACACGTGTTCCTGTTTCTAGAACATACGTGTACATGACGAGCACATCTCCCCTACTCCACCATCACAAGTGCTTGCTCTAACTTGGCACTATTATATGTGGGTGCATATTGCGTATGATGTCTAGCTTCTATTGCTTCTAACTTTGTTGAATTGCATCTGCTTACTTTACACATAATGCATGTTAATTTGACACGTGTTCCTGTTTCTAGAACATACATGTACATGATGAGCACATCTCCCGACTCCACCATCACAGGTGCTTGCTCTAACTTGGAACTGTTATATGTGGCTGCGTTTTCCGTATGATGTCTAGTTTGTATTGCTTCTGATTATGTTGAATTGCATCTGCGTAGCTTACAACTTATACCCGCAACGATCACTTACCCATAAGACACATTTAACTCGGGACTGTGATGTAGGTTGCATCTTGCATTGTCTTCTAGCTTGTAATGCTTCTAATTTCTTGAAATGGCACTTACGACGAGACACTTTTTACTGATAGAGTAATATTGGTTGCATGTTCATATGGTGCCTAGCTTTCATTTCTTCTAATTTTGTTGAAATGCCTTCCGCTTACTGTTTTTTCATACATATTCTATCCTACTATCGTACGTGTGAATATGAAACACGATCCATTTTTGTATATATTCCATCCTCCTATCATGCGCTTGCCTTACATCCAAGTAGTGTTCGTCTGTATCATGCATCAACCAGTTATGTAGAGCTAATTTTATTCATTTTTTTGTGATTTTGACTTCATAAGGCAATATCAGAAAATAGGAAGGAAAAGAGTTAGGGGATGTTGGTGGTCCTACGCACCAACACAAAAAGAGACTCTCTAGATGTTCCACTGCTATTGCTAATGAAGTTGAAGTCGCAAGTCTACATGATGAGTTCATCTCCCGTACTCCACCATCGCAGGTGCTTGCTCTAAGTTGACAGTGTGATAATTGGTTTCATGTTGCATATGTTGTCTAGCCTATATTTCTTGTATTTTGATTAAATTGCACCTGCCGAGTTTATACGTTATACATGTGCATGTGACATGGCGTTCTATGTCTAGAATACACTGCATCTATCTATCATACCATGTTCTTACATCAAAGTACTGCTCTTGTGTATCCCGCATCAGTCACTCATGATTGGACGCTTTTCACATGGTAGTTTGAGAGTGGTTGCATCTTGCATTGATTTCTATGTTGTAATGCTTCTAATTTTCGAATTGCCACTTATGACAAGACACTTTTAACTTGGCAGAGTAATACTGGTTGCATCTTTCATATGGTGTCTAGCTTGCATTACTTCTATTTTCTTGAAAATCCTTCTGCTTAGTTTACACATCGTAGCTGTGAATATGTCATGCCTTCCTGTTTTTCTTACATATTCCATCCTCATACGGTTGTCTTACATCAAAGTATTGCTTGTCTATATCATGCATCAATGAGTTCTGAAGAGCGATTTTATTCTTTTGTATTGTGGGTATGGCTTCACATGGCAAAGCCAAAAAATAGCAAGGAAAATAATATAGTAGGGAGTGGTGTTACTCATCGAGAGAAATAGAAAAGGATCTGCCTTCTAGATTCTGCTGGTACTTATAGTGCAGTAGAAGGTCCAAGTCCACCAGCTAAATCTACAAACACAGTATCACCTCCTCCACCAGCTGCAGCATCCGCTTCAACTGTACTAGCATCTCAACGAGTTACTCATTCGTTTGCTCCGGAACTGGCCAGTTCCCAAGCTGCCTTCACACATAACACTACTACCGAAGCAGTGCTTACACAACAGGAGTTGGCAAGATCAGATGAACCTCATGAGCATCAACACCAAGATGGTACCTGACCGAGTCAAGTTGCAGTTGCATGCTCCTTTATATGTACTCTCACAGTCTGATGTACACTAACACTTTCCAAATTTGTTGTTGAACTAGCACCACGACGCAAGCGAAAATAGACATCGGGGATAATGCTTGACAAATTAACAAAATCTAAAGGAGGAATGATGTTGATCCATTTTGAGGCATGTTTAAAAAGGCCACATGATGCTACAGAGTCATCCAAGTTAGTATCGGAGGCAGCCGTTGCCGTTAGGTGTCATGCATGTATCCTCCCAACGTGGATCCATTATAGGAATGAGAAAGACAATACACAGTTTAACACCTTCCTTGACCATTTATCCGTAAGTATAGTTATTCATCGCAATTAGTAATATTGTCTTGCTCTGTCCCATACTTTCTAGATTCCTCCTAATAAGACTCACATTCTTTTTTCAATAGATGAGGTTCAAGTTGGATCCAAAAGATGATGCAACTAAACAAGCATGCACTCATGTTTTTCATTCTGCTCTGCGACAATATCGGTACCACCTTAGAAAATCTCACTTTGAAGGCAAGGCTAACAATGAAATCGCCCAAACATCTGTAGTGGAATATATTACAGATGAAGACTGGACAACCCTCGTTAAACACTTGTCCGATCCAAAGTATCAGGTAGGCTATATGTATTTAATCAGACCACATATTGAACTTGTATTTATGTATGTGCCTTAAAAGTGTATCTTCTTCTAGGCTAACTGTTTGAAGAACAAGACCAGCTGTTTTAAAGTGAAATTCCAACAGACAACAGGATTTCGTAGCTATATTGCACACTACGAGGCTCTTGTAAATAGCTGCTTCTTCTTTTTTCTGTGCCATATTATCATATCTATATTGACTTGTTCCAAATACAAAGGAAATCATGTGCGGACCAAAAAGAACCTAAACTGAATGCAGTGCAAATCTTCAAGGATTGCCACACCAGCAAGATGAAGGGCATGAGCACACCAGTTCAAGCCACTGTTGTAAGTCCTTACTCCTCCTGCCTTTGAACTGATTGGTATTGTGATGTGTTCATTTAACTACTTGGTTTGCAGCCAATGTCAGTTACTCTGTTCACTATTATACATAGTTGTCTTAACGTATCATTTCACCTTACATGGTTTAAAAGAGATGAAGGATATTCTTTCGGTCTTGATCTGTATTCTAGTTGTTATGTTCATGTGCGCACACAATGATAAAATAACATGTTTGTTTTATATCTGTTTGCCCATTATATGAATGATGTCATACTATGTTCATCCTACTTTAAACCATGTCTCTTTATCCTTAGATGTCAACAAATGTGAGGAAATGGACAATACAGTAGGCATGCTACATGGACATATGTTCCGAAAGTGATTTTATTATGTAGTTGGCACTGCAATACATGCTAATGTATTATAGTAGTTCACCAAAATAAGTTATGTATAAATGTGTAACCTACTTTGTTTGTTTTTATCTCATTAGTAACTTATATGGTACACTAATCTACAAGTTCAAACTTTCAGGAAGCTATGGAAAAAATGATTGAACAGCCACAACCACCTCAAGGTGACGAGGCTACCACAGGCACAATGTCACCTCTTGCTACAGTGCGTCAGTATCTCTCCACTAACAGTGCAAAAAGCACCTTTCTACGTAATTCTGGGTTGGTTGTCAAGGTAACCTCGTCAAAATCGTCTACTGAACAAAATCTTCTTGCTAGACAGATGATATATCTATGCTCCAGATACAAGTCCAATCCCTAATGGACGTTGTTTTGGAAACAAGAATAGTGGTTGACAAATGTCATCAAGATATGAATGGTTTTGAAATCGTACTATCAGACATTCGCTTCATTGTTCAAGAGCAATGGCGGAAAAAGGTGAAGATCGTGCAGCTCCATCAGATTCTACAGCCTGAAACATTAGCACTCGGGTCAAATGATTTCTGCTTCTATACATCTGATGGTGCTTTTATCTGCAAGGACTGTAAACTTTATGCCAACAGGCCTTTTGTTGTATGGTTGGAATAATTTTTTTTGTGATATAGCATTTATGATGCTGCCAAAGGCTGCAATAATTACGATGCTATTTTTGTATAGTGTAGGTTTATCTTAGTAATGTATTCGGCCGAAAGCTTCATAGGAGCCCAACATGCCAACATTCGTCAGGCCCATTCCAATTGGGCTAAAAACGATTATGGGCCGAAATTTGCATGTAGCCCACTAAAAAAATTTGGGCCTAATTCAGCATAAGATTTCATATTTTTCTGGTAGGCATGTGCTCATTGTGGGCCTTTAACAGGCCTAAACATAATTTGGGCCCTCATTAACAATAGGCCTTTTACAGGTTTAAATATCTCGAGCCCATAAAAAACATGGGCCTTTAAAAGACCGAAAGTGAGCTTGGGCCCTGATTGTGCCAAATAACCCACTGGTCTGAACATGCCAAAAAATGGTGGCCCATTTACGATGCGGATCTTTCACAGGCCGAAATTCGGACGGCTCGTAAATGCGCCGACCTAATACATGGGCCTTTAACATGCCGAAAGTTCAGTCGGGCTAGATTATCGTCATTTTTAAATGGGCCATTAATGGGCCCGATGTGACGTTGGGCCACATATGGCCCATGGATTTCGTTCGACGTTAACAGGCCGAAAATCACAACAGGCGAAAGTGGCCCAAATCTATAGTGGGCCTCTAACAGGCTGAATGTCAGACATAGCCGAATATGACCCAAATCCTTCATGGTCGTTTATGGGCCGATAGTTTCAATGGCCTGTAAATGGGCCCAAATGAATCAGGACCTTTAACAAGCCGGAAATACACCGGGCCATAATTCGGCCCATATACTTAGCGGACTGTTAACGGGCTAGAAGTGACCATGGGCTGCAATGATGAAAATTTTAGGACAGGCCATTGATGGGCTGATTTGACACTAGTCGTACGGGCCTTAACTGAGAATGTTGGGCCTTTATCTGGGCCGACCCATTATGGTCTGCAAAATCTTATGGGCCTTTAGCTGGGCCGGCCCATTATGGCCTGCAAAATCTCGTGGGCCTTTAGCTGGGCCAACCCGTTATGATACGCAAAATCTCGTGGGCCTTTTGCTGGGCCGGCCCATTATGGACTGCAAAATCTTGTGGGCCTTTAGTTGGGCCGGCCCATTTAAACTTTGTGGGCCACTTTTGGGTCGGCCCACGTGTCAAGATATCATAGGCGCATCTCGCCCATTGGATGAGTGACACATGTGCCAACGCGGAGCTGACACGTGTTTCCGTCAGCCAATCAGAATTTTACACGTGGAAAATTCCCATTGGTCCGGGCTGTTAACGGGTTATCGGATCCAAAACCAGACCTGATAGATTAACGGCGTTTCGTTTCGGTGGATGCCACGTGTCGGTCACCCTTGATGAAAGCACTTCTGTGACGTACGATTTATCATCATGGAAGTGGACACTTCCATGATGATAATTTTGGTAATGTCATGGAACACTTCTACGACAGCACAGGTATGACTATCTTGATTCTGTCATAAATTTGTCATGGATGTACATGTATGACAGAAAACGTGACCTACTGCGACAAAAACGTATCATCCCGGAAGTGTATTTTTTTAGTGTGTAGCTGTGATGGTCTCTTTCCGGCGGAGTCCGGGGAGTGAACACGGTTCCTGTGTTATGGTTGTGCATAAGTAGTTTCAGGATCACTTCTAGCTTCACGACCATTGCGTTGCTTCTCTTCTTGCTCTTATTTGCGTATGTTAACCACCATATATGTTTACTGCTTGCTGCAGCTCCAACTCATTACCTTACCCTTCCCTTAAGCTTAAATAGTCTTGACCTCATGGGTGTGATATTGCTGAGTCCTCGTGACTCATGGATACTTCCAAAAAGTTGCAGGTGCCGATGATACCAGTGCAGGTGATGCAACCGAGCTCAAGTGGGAGCTCGATGAAGATCTTGGTCATTGTTTTGTGTCTTTCCGGGTGATCAGTAGTGGTGCCTAGTTGGGATGATCGGGGATCTAGCATTTGGGGTTGTCTTCTTTTATTTTGGTTCCGTAGTCGGACCTTGATTGTACTCTGGATGTTTTATGTTTAACTTGTTATTTGTGTGAAGTGGCGATTGTAAGCCAACTCTTTATCCCTTTCTTATTCAGTACATGGGATTGTGTGAAGATTACCCCACTTGCGACTAAACCACCATGCGGTTATGACTAAGTCATGCCTCGACACATGGGAGATATAGCCGCATCGTGGGTGTTACAAGTTGGTAATCAGGGCCATCCCCGACTTAGGAGCCCCCTACTTGATCGAATCACTGACGTTGTAGAGTCAAGAACAAAATGTTTTGAGTCTTAGGATTATATATATCGGAGAGTACGATTCTTTTTACTCGTTAGTCCCTTCGTCGCTCTGGTGAGGTCTTCCTGACGTAGAAGTTTTGACTTTTCTCTCCTCGAATTTCACGAATTTTTTTAGGATCACACGGGTATCTTGGAATCGTCCCGATATTCTTGTGACGAGAACATTGTTCTTGGTGCCTCTTGACATTTAGGGGTTGTGGCAGTGTCTCGGGGAGTTGAGCTCCGAGGTGTTGTCGTCACAATTTTATCGTTGTAGTTCTGGAATACCTAAGTTCGCCGACATCGAAAATCTCTTTTATGCAGTTGTTGGTGAGATAACCTCGACGGCACCCAGTACTGGGGCGGGAGTTCGGGAGTATTGCCATAACTCGTATAACGTATGCTTTTCGAAGGTTGAGATACATGATTTCCGAAGGTTTCTATGTTATGTGTTGAAGGATGGATACAGCTGGATGTAGGAATTGTTAGTTTGGGTGAGATATTATACTTCCCCTGTATCCCAACACCTGATTGCATAACCAGAAAGTTTCAAGAGTTTATAAGTGGGAATTCAAGTAGCTCCTAGAATATCTTTCTGACAAACACATGATATGGGATTGGGTAAATCTCTATCATATGTTTGTTTCCGGCTAATTTCCGCAAACCAAATCCTTTGTTTTTTTGTGGTATTCGAGTTGCTTCAAGTCAAGTGTTGAATCCATACCTTTTCCAAAGAGGTGTTCTCGTATTTCTATGTGAATACTAATCCTTCATGATAATCGAGATTGTCATGTCAATCCTTTTCAACCGGCGTGTTTCTCTTCAAGTGGATCCGATCATTTCAACATCCGGAAGATCAACTCTAAGTTTTCTCGATGGTATCCTGTAACACCCCGGATGTAACTTTCAATATTTGTACTCCAACTCTTGCCGTTTCCGGCGTTAAGTTATATTTATTTCCTTGGGTTCGGGTTTTGTCTCCGTGTGTTGTTGTCGTTGTCATGCATATCATATCATGTCATCATGTGCATTGCATTTGCATACGTGTTCGTCTCATGCATTCGAGCATTTTCCCCGTTGTCCGTTTTGCATTCCGGCGCTTCGTTCTCCTCCGGTGGTCATTTCTAGCTTTCTTTTGTGTGTGGGGATTAAACATTTCCGGATTGGACCGAGACTTGCCAAGCGGCTTTGGTTTACTACCGGTAGACCGCCTGTCAAGTTTCATATCATTTGAACTTCGTTTGATACTCCAACGGTTAACCGAGGGACCGAAAAGGCCTCGTGTGTGTTGCAGCCCAACACCCCTCCAATTTGGCCCAAAACCCACCTAACTCTGCTCCATCATCTAGATCGTTCGATCATGATCGCGTGGCCGAAAACCGCACCTCATTTGGACTCTCCTAGCTCCCCCTATGCCTATATATACACCCCCATTCCAAATTCACGGATCCTCTCCCCCCTAACCCTAAAAAAATCTCCCCGCCGCCGACGGACATGTCCGCCGACTAACTGGACACGTCTGCCGCCCCCCCGGGCCAGTCCCGCGCCGCCACATGGCGCGTGCCCACATCGCCGCCGCCATTCCCGCCGAGGCCCGCTCGGGTCCAAGGCCGGCCCTCCCCGCGCGTGTCCGGCCCCGCCTCCTCTCCCGTCGACCTCCGCTGTGCCGCCTCCTCCTCCTGCCGCGCCGCCCGAGCCTCCCAGCTCGCTGGCGAGCGCCGCCCCGACCCCCGCCGCGACGCGCCTCGACGGCCGCCGCCTCGCCCTTGCCTCCCCGAGCCGGCGCCGCCCCGACCTCCGCCGTTCGCCGCCCCGGCCGCCGCGTCCGGCCACCGCCCCGCTCCGGCCACCTCCTCACCCGCCGGCCCGGCCTGCTACAGTGAGCTCCGGCGAGGGCTCCGTCTAACCTCGTTTTGCATGCAAATCTAGATCCGGTGAACAGTAACCCTAGGGTGATATTTTTTGTCTAAGTCCCGAAATTTTCAGTTCAAGTGCTCATGTTCACGGCTCCGTAACTTTGCATCCGTAGCTCTGATTCATGAATATAGCATATCAAAATGTTCATCTCAGAGAGTAAATCATTTCATTCCATTGCATCATTTTCATTTGAGTTCATATTGATGCTCGAAATGCTGTTAGAAGAGGGCTACTTGAGTTAATTGTCAGATCTGCTACTCCGTTTAGCACTTTTGTCATTTTTGCCATGATTATTGTGTGCAAGACATGCCCTGATGCTCTACATATGTTTTGTTAAGGGTTTTGTCATCTTTCCAGAGGTGCAACCCATGTATTTTTTTGATGTGTGAGGTGGCTAGTGCAAGTTTGCAAAGTGAGGCACTCGGTAAATCTGTTTTCAGGGACTTAGTAATTTCACTAAGTCCTGGGATTGTTTATCTCATGATGCCATATGTTCATGTTGTTTCCTAGTGATCCGTGCCTCTTTTGAGGATGGTCAGTAAGGATGTTTTGTTAATATTGTAGTGCTCTATCCATCCATGTCTTTGTTCGCAATTATGGAGCACCCTAACTTGAGTCAATCGAGCTCTACTTTTGCTACTTTGTGAATCTGGGCAGATTGTCAACTTGTTTGCAATTTTGCCGGTGACGTTGTATTTGACCCGTGCATGCTATGCTATTTTTCTTGCCATGTCTAGCTTGTATTTTGTGCCTTCTTGATGGATGTATGCTTGTCTTGCCATGACTTGCACCGTAGTGACTGCATCGAGCTCGTAAACATGCCTACTTGAGTTATATTTCAGCATGTGCCAGTTTTCACTAAGTATGAAAACTGATTATGTTTTTGCTGTGTTCACATGCTTGCAATTGTATTTTCTGATCCCTTTTGGCTCAAGGTACTAAGGGACTTTTTTTAAACTCTTTGAGTAGCTCCATGCCATGCTTTACTTTGCCATGTTCAGATCCTGTAGCATGTAGTTTTGTTGCTCCGAAGAGGGCTACCTGATCTGAAATTCCAGACAAGTGTTGATTTCACTAAGTCTGAGATTTGTTTGTCATATGCATTTTTGCCATGCTTGTTTGAACCTGTTAATGGATGATTTGGCCGTAGCTCAGTGCTAGACTTTTGTTAAGAATCTTGTGTGCATCCCTGCCATGTATTTTGTTGTCATGTTTGGGTGCTGTAGCATGTTCATTTCGTTGCATTTAGATGCCTACTTGCTGTAAATCGCAGACCGGTGTCATTTTTGAATCGCTTGCCATTTCCAAACCGTAACTCCGATTCCGGCGTTCTTTATATCGTTTTCAAGCGATTTCATCCCATCTTTCCAGTGGCCCACTTGGAATTCCAAGTTGAGGCCAGGTTCATATATTTCCTGTCATATCTTGCATTTTGCATCCCGCATAGCATATCATCTTTGCATCGTGTTGTTTGAGTTTGCACGTGGTTGATTGTATCCTTGTTGCTTGTTTGTCTTGTTTGGGTAGAGCCGGGAGACGAGTTCGCTAACGAGGAGCCCGTTGAGTTTGCTTTCGAGGATCCAATCAACTCTGACAACTGTGCAGGCAAGATGATCATACCCTTGAAATCACTACTATCTTTGCTATGCTAGTTTGCTCGCTCTTTTGCTATACCAATGCTACGATGCCTACCATTTGCTTGCAAGCCTCCCAAATTGCCATGTCAAACCTCTAACCCACCATTGTCCTAGCAAACCGTTGATTGGCTATGTTACCGCTTTGCTCAGCCCCTCTTATAGCGTTGCTAGTTGCAGGTGAAGATTGGAGGCCGTTCCTCGTTGGAACATTTATTTACTTGTCGGGATATCATTATATTATCTTGTTATCTTAATGCATCTATACACTTGGTAAAGGGTGGAAGGCTCGGCCTCTCGCCTAGTGTTTTGTTCCACTCTTGCTGCCCTAGTTTCCGTCATATCGGTGTTATGTTCCCGGATTTTGCGTTCCTTACGCGGTTGGGTTATAATGGGAACCCCTTGATAGTTTGCCTTGATTAAAGCTTTTCCAGCAATGCCCAACCTTGGTTTTACCACTCGCCACCTAACCTTTTTTCCGTTGGGTTACCGGAGCCCGAGGGTCATCTTATTTTAAACCCCCCCGGGCCAGTGCTCCTCTGAGTTTTGGTCCAAACAGAGCCACTTGCAGCGCCACCTCGGGGCAACTTGAGGGTTGGTTTTAGTTGTACGTAGTGTTCATCTGAGTGTGCCCTGAGAAAGAGATATGTGCAGCTCCTATCGGGATTTGTCGGCACATTCGGGCGGTGTTGCTGGATTTGTTTTAACCTGTCGAAGTGTCTTGAGTAACCGAGATACCGAGTCTGATCGGAACGTCTTGGGAGGAGGTCTATTCCTTCGTTGACCGTGAGAGCTTGTCATGGGCTAAGTTGGGTCTCCCCTGCAGGGATTTGAACTTTCGAAAGCCGTGCCCGCGGTTATGGGCAGATGGGAATTTGTTAATGTCCGGTTGTAGAAAACTTGAACCTTAATTAATTAAAATGAATCAACTGAGTGTGTTACCGTGATGGCCTCTTCTCGGCGGAGTCCGGGAAGTGGACACGGTGTTGGAGTAATGTTTGTGCAGGTTGCTCTCTAGTTTCTCGCTCGCGCTTTGCCTCCTCTTCTCGCTCTCTTTTGCGAATAAGTTAGCCACCATACTTGCTAGTCGCTTGCTGCAGCTCCACTCATATTTACCTTGCCATACCTATAAGCTTAAATAGTCTTGATCACGAGGGTGCGAGATTGCTGAGTCCCTGTGGCTCACAGATTACTATTACACCAGATGCAGGGCCTGATGATTCCGCTCCAGGAGACGCATATGAGCTCAAGTGGGAGTTCGACGAAGACTCTCAACGTTACTATGTTTCCTTTCCCGATGATCAGTAGTGGTGCCCAGTTGGGGGTGATTGGGACCGTGTCGCATGTTGGGTTCTCTTTTATTTTGGCGCCGTAGTCGGGCATGAGTGTTTGGGTGATGTAATGTTATTTATGTACTTGATTGACGTGGCGAGTGTAAGCCAACTATGTTATCTCCCCTTTTATTATCATATTACATGGGATGTTGTGAAGATTGCCTAACTTGCGACATATGCCTTCAATGCGATTATGTCTCTAAGTCGTGCCTCGACACGTGGGAGCTATAGTCGCATCGAGGGTGTTACATATCCATTCCATCTGCCCAAGTTGCCTTTGTTTTCCCCCCCCCCCCCCCCTTTTTCTTCAAGGACTCAGATTTCCGAATCAAGTATCCATCTTATGGATGTGAAGTTTCTTCATTCTTTCCTCAATGTTTTTACCCGGTGGTTCTCATGAAGATGCTCTACAAGTTTATTATTCTTCGTTGTCTTTTCTTCTCCGGTGAATTCAAGTCAATCTTTTTCGATCATATCCTTTCCTCGTTTCAAATGTTTTCTCATGTCGGTGCACCTATTAATCATCCATTTCTCGCTATTCAATTGTTCTAGAGTGTCGAAGATATCGATTATCAATTCGTTCAAGTTATTTCGACGTTGTTATCTCATTCAAGTTATTTAATTCAATCGGCACATTATATCTTTTAAATCATCAACAATGTTTCTTTTGAGTGGGCCCTAACCCACATGTCTTTTCCTAGGATCTTACCCGACTCTTCTAATTTTTCTGGAGCTATCCTCAAATTCTTTCAAAGTTGACGTAAGAATGAATTATCATTAGTCATATGTCTTTCTCCAAGATCTTTCAAATTCTTTTCATCGTTGCTTCAACCTTTCTAATTTTCACCCCGGAGTATCTCAACAATTCATGGTGGTGTTTCTCATCGTCATTCTCAACATTTCAAGAGTTTTCTCCAAATCTTATCCGTTCTCTCAAAGATGTGTAGTTCAAGCTTCATGCCATCCTCTCATAATTGTTTTCGATTGTGAGAATGCTTTTCACCCATCTGGAGCAATTCATGAGTCTTTTCAGTTTGATTCTCCAAAGGCCATCATTTCGAGTTTATTCATTCTCTGCTTTCAGCTCTCGTTCTCCATTCTTACCGGTGCATCGTTCAAGTATTCTCTAGTCCGCTTGTGATCTCTTTGTTCTCATGTATCTAAATTCCCTCAAGTATCTTCATTCCTTTTCCAATTCTTCCCGGTGAATTGTGTCTTTGCTACTTTCACTTTCAATTCATACGGTGGTTCATTCAAGATTCCTCTTCCTTCATTATCATATCAATTCATTCGTTGTTTCCAAATCCTACCGGTGGTTCATTGAAGACCTTCCCAAGTTGGTGTTATATCTATTTTAATCCTTTCCAATGAGAATGAGTATTATGCCAAATCCATTGTTTGTCATCAATTTAATTGATGAAGGATAAGCATAAAGTAATTATTATTCCTGTTTCATCGAGTAAATTCAAATCCTTATTCCGAAGGTTCATCAAAATTCTTGTTTTCAATTGCTCATCTTTCTTATCCGGAGTTCCAAGTTTTCTCAGTTACATCGTCGTGAAGCTCCATCTAAATCATTGCAAGGCTTCACCTTGTGTTTTCAACTTCTCTTTCTTTTTATCATCCTTTTATTACCGGAGTTCTTCATGGAGGCTCTACATGGTGGTTCATCAAGGATTCCTTTCATTCTTCAATTGTTTGTCAAGATTTGTCTCGAAGTTAAGTTCCGCCAAGCTATACTCAAAAATAAACATGGTGTTAAACACATGTCTTGTTTTGTGGAGTTCAAGCATTCTTCATCTTGCATTCCGAAGTGCAATTCTTTCATATCTCATCTTTTGAGGTGGTGTTATGTCATTGTTGATAATTTCCCTTCGTGTTTCATGATTCACAAGTTTTCAAGAGTGACATATCTAAATCCATCATTTTCTCTTCGCTCAAGACATCTTTTCAACCAATAAATCTCTTCATTGGAATTAGATTGGTTTATATTTCACCTAAAGCTTTCCCTATGGATTGTTGCTATTTATGGTGCTCATAAATGACCCATGTTCTTCATTTATGCTTCCGGTGATATAAGTTTCTCATCTCCTCATTGATATCAATCCAATCTATTGTTTCCGTTAGTGGCAGATTTCACCTCATAGTTTTGAGATGTTCTCCATAAGCCCACTACAAGCTAGCTTGTTTTTGTTGTTGTTGATTTTCCAACAACTCCATTCAACCTTTTCTTCGTAAGAATGCCCTTTCAATTCTAATTGCGAGAGTTTCCATTCTTCTTCTCCGTTCTTTTCTTTCCAAACATCTAGTTTTCCATTCATTTGTTCCGGAGGCAGTGTGTTGTTGATTTCGTCAAGTATCCTCTCATTTTGTAAAGTTCATGTTCAATTCCTTCCATTTATAGTCGGAGTGTTTTCCAAATTATATCATCCTTATTCCTTCTCTATCATGTTTTAACCCGAGTGTTGTGTCTATCATTCCTCTTCTAACCGGAGTCTCATCCAAGTTCTTTCATTTTGCCAAGTTCATATTCTATGCCTTCCATTTCCAACCGGGGTGTTGTAGTAATTGATCTTTATCGTTCCTTGTACATCTCATTTCTACCGGAGTGCTTGCATGTACTTCTTGTCCATTGTAACAATTTTCTTATGTCTTTCAACCTACAAGGTTATCGTAATGTTCCTTGATCCTCTTTTCTAACGAAGTGTTTTCAACTTTGTTCAACTTTGTTCAACTTCGTTGTATTCTTTCTTTCAATTTGTTCAACCTCTCAAGGTTCTTTGGTTTCACTCATTTGTCAAAGAAGCAACTTAGTTTTACTTCTTCTCTTCCTCTTCTGTTTCTCTCCGGTGCCATCCTTAGATCTCGGGACGACATCCTCTTGTAGTGGTGGAGTGTTCTGATGCCCCGAGTTCGAAGCGCCAGGTGTCTTCCAGTTTTTTGTTGTTGTTGCCTTGTCATCTGCTTGCGTGTTGCATCTTGCCATGTCATCATCCGCATTGCATCCGCATGTTTTCAAAACTTGCATTTGTCCGGGTCTCCCAGTTCTCTTTGTTGTCCGTTCTGAGCCCAGACACACTTGCACGCGCCCGTGGCATGCCTGAAATAATAATTTATAAGTGTCTCGAAAATGTTCTCGGAATGGGTTGAAAGTAGGCATGCGGTGTTGTTATGTTTTCAGTAGGTCGCGTGCCAAGTTTCATCGCATTCGGAGTTCGTTTAACACCACAACGGTTAATTGTAGCGGCATTATAGTCGGTCAAACGTTGGATGTTTTTGGTCTCCGAAAACCCATGCTGGGTCGTTTTCCCTTCTCTCCTCTCAGTTCAAGCCCATCTTCATAGTCCACCTGCAGCCAACCTAACCACTCCTTACATTGTGCATCGACCCCCTTGAGTGCGCTTCCGAAGCTGTCCCAAAACCGGACCCGCTTTGTCGTCACCGATGGGTCCGGACCATCCCCTAACATCCCTAAAACATCTGCGATTATTTGTTTGGACTCTCAAAGCATTTTCTTCAGACCGTCCGATTAGGATCGGAGGGACCTAATACCCCTAAACCTAACCGGCTTGATATATAGTGTGGGTAACCCTAGTTTCTAGGCCTCATGTCCCATCCATCCACTTCATCCGCCGCCACCCTCTCTCCAAATCCTCCTCGGAGTCCACATCGAGCCAACCATAGCCACCCACCTTCTTTCTCGTTCAGCTACCACCGCACACCACCAGCCAGATCCATCCAACCACCAAGCGCCCAGCCTCCCTCGCTTTTGGATCGGCAGGAACCGCGTCTGGATCCCCTCCCTCTCGAGCACTTCCATGGAGCCAAGCTCCCGTGCCTCCTGTTCGTCCTTCCCGAAGACCAACAGCACAGAGCCCTCGCAGCCGCCTTTGTCCGAGCACTCCCATGCCGCCAAGCTAGAGCTCTCCTGCACTGGCCACTCACGTCACGTCCCTGCCCGTGCCCCTCGTCCTCTCTTTTCCCTCTTTCTTTCTCTAAACTCTCTGTCTCTCTCACCCCGTTCAAGTAGGAGCGCCGCCGCCCTCGACCCATCTGCGTCCGGCCGACAACAAGCAGTAGCCCGTCGGAGTTGAGCTCCACCGGATCCGCCTCCCTCTGCCCGTTGCTGGCGCTCGCGCCATCGTCAGCCACCTGTCGCCGGAGTTCCTCGCTGGCTCGCGCGCCAACCTGCTGAAACCAAGACGTCGACCTCCACTGCCCAGGGCCCCGGTGACCTCACCGAACCGGGCTCCTCCGCCGCTGCAAGTCCCTCGTCGCGCCGCATCTCCTCTACAATGAGCGGCAGCTGCAGCCGCTGCAACCGCCGCGCACCATTGGCTGCATCGCCCCGAACCGGCCTCCTCTTCGCCGTTTCCCGCTCCTCCGGCCACCTCCGCTGGTTTCCCCGTCCCCAGCATCGTCTACAGCTATGCCAAGCCAGCGCCTCTGGCTCTACTTCACCTGAACCGAGGGTCCTCTTTTTGCTTCTCCCCACGCCAAGTCCCCTGCTGCCATGGACGTCCTGACACAGGAGCTCGCCGTCAACCGTGACCGACGTTGCTAGCCTCCGATCCGTCGAGCCTCGGTCTCTCTGGCCTCTCCGTCGCGGGATCCTTCGCGTCCTCCGGTTCATCCAGCTGCCGCCTGCAAGTGGCGATTGTAAGCCAACTCTTTATCCCTTTCTTATTCAGTACATGGGATTGTCTGAAGATTACCCCACTTGCTACTAAACCACCATGCGGTTATGCCTCTAAGTCGTGCCTCGACACGTGGGAGATATAGCCGCATTGTGGGTGTTACAAGATGATGCAATGCAAATGATGACATGATGAATGCAACAAGCAAAACAAATCACACGATGAATCTCGGAATCCATGGAAGGCATCTGGAGCGCCGGTCTTGGGGCGTCACAGGGGGGGCCCCGAACAAGATATGCATGCATGCATGAGCATTCCAAGACCACTGCATAAGCATTTCATGAGCATCTACATATGCATATAGATAGGATCACATTTTGCATTCATTGTCATCTGCATGAAGCCGTAGGTTCTTGCCGTGAACTTGGTTTCGACAAGGAGATGAGGAGACTGCCGGGCACCATGATCCCCGGCAAGCCAGGCAGATAAGTTTTACCTCCGGTCCATTAGTGTTCTATACAGCTATAACTTGTGCATAAGAAAACCTCGCCACTCTTGTGAGACTTAGGTGCTCACATCCACGACTCGAATGTTGCTTCGGTCAGGATGGTCGCAGTAGCCTTTGGTAAGAGAAGTTGGCAGGGGGGCTGGTCCCTTTGTCTCTTCCCGAGTAGACGCAGCTCTCCGGATAACAAAAAGAGTGCCGATAGGGTAGCCCGTCGGGGAAAACTCGTTTATTTACATTAAAGAGGCATCTCGCCTCTGCATGGACATACACATGCATGCGTTCCTGGCAAGGTTCATCTTTTTCATTGATATGCTAATACAAGTACAAGCATTACAGAAAACAAACATGGAGTTGAGAGATTACATTATGTGAATTAAAATTTGGCGAGTGCCGACAGATTTATGATTGAAAAAAGATAAGTGCCCCATAATGCCTTTGCCCTTGTCCATTTCCTATAAGACGAGGTCAAAGAGGCCGAAGGCGGGCACAACGGGATTTGGTGCCTCCCCAGGATCAGGACGGCGCCACTCCTTAGCAAGGAGGAAGGAACCAGAGGGCAGGAGGGACGGTGGCGCTGAAGGGAGACCAAAAAGGGGTAGCGGGGTCACCAGCAAATGCGAGCCGTCAGAACGGCCACCCCCGTTCTTGGCGCATCGTGGGTTGCTGCTACCTCCCGTACCGCTGCCATTCGATGAACCTGTCATGGCAGCCGTACCGGACACCATGCTCTCCAAGGGACTCACTCCCACAAAGAGCATGGTCATCCCCAGCGGCCCTGATGACAGAAGCCACCATGTCCCCAGAAGACATGGATAGGAGCAACGAGCCCTCCTGCACGGAGAAAGAACCATGCCTAGGAGGAGTTGGGTTCGCCTTTACCAATGGCGGCTTCCTTCCATGACCCCTCCCCGGCACCGTGTAAGGCCCCAGACACACCTGCCGGTGGTCATTACTCCTAGGGGGGTCTAGACTGGCCCCACAGATCAATACTAGTCTTTTCTACGCACTTTGTTCGCACTCGTGCGCACCTAGGAGCAACTTCCCGGTCGGTCCAATCCTGAAATTACTCCAAGCTGAGCACGCTTAACTTTGGAATTCTATCCGAATGGGCTTCCAGAAAAGAAGGAATTCCTTATTGATATGAGTAGTCTATTGTCCCTATTAATCCAGGCTATCACACACCGTGAAGGGAAGAAGAATGTCAAGCGATCGACTACCACGCGCCATGCCCACTTCGAGCCTCGACATGGTGTCGTTTGCATCCCCTCCCACTCAAGTCAAGGCCACGGGCGGCCTGGCGGCAAGCATGCTGGGGTTGCCACCCCCGGTGTTGTCGCCGCGCCGCCCGAGTCCCCATTTTAGATCCAGGGAAAGCTTCAAGATGGAGCCCGGGGGCTGGCCCCAGGCCCTCTCATCCAACATATCTAATGAGAAGAAGAACACACAAGAGGAAGAATGTGAGGATGAGTGACTCCCCCTCCTCCGCCCCTCCTTTTAATAGGCAGGCCGGGGAGGGGAGCCGCTCCCTCAAAGGGCGATCACCGTCCTCCTCCACCATTTCCAGACGACCTGGCCCTCACCTTAATGCTCTCCCATGCTATGTGCCTCCGTTACCTTCCCAGCACGATGCATGCAGCATACGTGGTTAAGGATAAGGGCGTGGTTGGAAGAGTGAACTGGTCGTTTCTACCCCATGCGTTAAAGTCATTCACGGGCCATTACTGGAGCGGCCCCACCTCTATTGGCTTTACACGACGCGTGGGGGAAATGGAAACTGGCCCAGAATCAAGACTAATGAAGAAACAAAGAAGAACTAAGAGACCAGCTTCTTCAGCAGCCCTGCGTGTGCAGTTATTAGGCCCTACCCCAGTGACGCTCTGCAGCGTGTTCGGGGCAAGCCCGGTGGCTTCTGTTGGTGCAACAAACCCTGGGTCTGTTGCCCAGACTATGCACAGGCACGTGAACGAGATTGAAGCACCAGCCCAAGTCAAAGTACAAGAGATCAAGAGCATCGAAGGACCAACATGCATATTAGAGGGACCAAGACCAAGCCAGAGAAACAAGGTATCATCAAAAGAAAGGCATCCCTTGCCGAGCAGGTGAGCCCGGCAAGGGGTGAGGCCACACTTAGAGGCGGACAGCCAAGGCCTCCCAGCAGGGCCTGCTGGGGCTCACAGCGGAAAAACCACCTCACCAACCACACCACCACGACCCACATCGTCAATCAGTGCAGTGTCAAGCCGCAAGATGATTAAGTGGCAGCCATTCGCCACAGGGCAGCCATTTTCTATAGGAGAAACCCACAGATGACACCCATCATGTGACGTGTCAAGCAAACATGCATGAAGCTGGCAAGATAGCGCGGCAAGCCTTGTCGGACGACCAACGACGTGACATTGAGTAGTGCATTTAATGCGCCCTATCAGTCCGCAGAGTTAGGTATGATATCACCATTTTCTACCTTATCAGTGTGTAATGACCACTTTGCCATTGTGGTAACCCCTTGATCTATAAAAGGAGGCCCATGGCAACCTTAGACTAGGTTAGAAGCTTGGATAACTCGCACCCCCATACACTGAGGCAACCCTTGCCGGGAAAGTGTACTATGCTCCACCACCACCACCTTTCCACCATCAATCCACCAAAGTAGGAATAGGGTTTTATGCCTCGCGACGGCCCGAACCTAGGTAAAACTACCTGTGTGATCTCTGACATGCTTCCCCACGCTCGTTTGCACATTGTGCAACGCGTCGACCCCCTGCTGAACCAGCAAGGGACCTCCTGGTCCCATACGTAGCCGTGGTTTCCCGTGACACTCGTCTCGCTCAACCCCGTCAAGTTAATAATCGTAGCGATGGCCTCGCACCTAAGTCCTTTCACTAGGACATTTACCGTGACAAAACCACGATAGTTGGCTCCCACCATGGGGCCAACACACGGTGGTTTAGAGTTCTTGAAGGGATCTTTCCCAGGGATCAAGGGATATGCCGTTGGTAGGATGACCAAGAGTCGCCGCGGCAAGCTCTACAACGACAATGCTCGCTGGGGCCCCAAGGCCGACTCAATCGAGTACGGGTACTAGGTCGCCATCGACGGAATCCACATATTCAGCGGCAAGTTTGGTGGATCAGAACCTGAGCCGGACATCTGCACTGACATCGTCAAGCCGGGTCAGCGCACGCAACCCACTTGGGTTCAAGCCGGGCGGAGGCACGCTTTTGTGGGCCTCACGCAAAGGGTGGAACTTGTGAAAGATTCCACGTCTGGAGGAGAGACTCTCATCTACTCAGGTGATGAGTCCTCGACCGGAGACATGGAGTCAATCTACCAGCTTCAGGATGGCGGGCTTGGGGGTTGTTCCGATGGTAACTGTATTTAGAACTCCTACTAGCCCCTAAGCCGAGCTGGCATCTTCATGGCAGGCATGGCGCCGGCTCTTAATTCTTCAATGCCGATGCAACAGCAATGGCCGTCCCGGCGGCTGCGGCGGCTGGCACATCTGGCTCAGTCAGGCCGTCGGTTCAAGTCTTACCTGACCTAATGGGAACCTTGACGACCCTACTGGCGACTAATGTCACTACACAAAATGAGGCCAAGCGTAATGCCGATACTACGAAGCTTAGGGAGCAGATGACCATGGCCCAAGAAGATATCAACACCGAGAACGCTCAGATGGCAATGATACAGGCTCAGAACAACACTGAGTTGGAGCATGTGAAGGTGGAGGCCTGACATTTAAGTCTGGATCAAAACGCTTCAAATGCAGTCCTTCAGAGGAGGCAGCAGACCCGTTTGGCCTTTAATTATGAACCAGTGAATTCGTTCGATACCAGGGGCATGACCGAGTACTCCAGGAGCACTGGTTATACCCTGAACCGCAGAGGCACCAGGTAGGGCGGTGGCTCAGCCTCGTCAGCCAGAGCCATCCCGCAGAGGCCATACCCCGCCTCGGTGTTTCACAACATCGCCGGCTCACTTTTCTAACCCGGTGGATAACATGGTAGCAGTGGCTACACGTCTCAATGCGCTCCCGATTACTGGTGAGTCGCCCATTGTGGTGGAAGCACGGAACGCCATTGAGCTACTTCAACTAGCGATTGCACAACAGGAGAAGTATTCATATAGTCGATATCGTGTGCACTCAACTCCCCTCCCGAACCGTAGTTACAACCGATATGTTGTATCGGCCGTGGTCTCCAGCAATGAGCGACGCCGCAACCCGCCCCTAATCACACAAACAAATGCTCAGGCAATTGTAGATGATGCAAGAGCCCCTCAAGTAGTGGAGGCGGCAAACAAGGGGGCTTATCAATAGGTACCAATGATTCCTTCAGCTTTGCTAGGCGTCGGGTCAAGTACTCCCGTGATTGTTGCCGGCTCTACGAAATGAGCGTTTTCCCAAGGATTTCAAAGGCCTTCGTAAGGTGACTAATTACACGGAGGACCTCCCTCCTATCGGTGGAATGAACGATCATGTTTGTTTCCTAGACTTATACACAGGCACACTAGCACCCAATATCCAACACCGACATCCAAGGCAAGGCCATACCAGAAGAACCGCTCTTCGTCAGATCAAGGCTTGGATCAATAAGACCAAGACAAACAAGATAGCAGAGCACTACCTTGGGAAAGCCTCCCTTGCTGGGAAAGAGCGCCCATCCAGGTCGAGGCCGCCCCAAGGACAAGTCCAAGACTTCCCCGGCAGGCTTGCCTGGACCACTAAGGGTGAATATCCGCGCCAAGGCACCACCGCTCCACCGCTCCACCTCGCAGCGACGCAAATCACTTATCAATGCGGTGTCGAGCAGCCAAGTGATTAAGTGGCATCCACTGAGCAGGTGGCAACCCTTTTCGGAGACAGATTACCTTCATGTGACACCCATCGAGAGGCATCTCAAGCAGAGCAGGAGAAGACAATTAAGCGGCACGACATGCTTGCCGGGCTGCATCCTCAGCATGACACTTTCGGCATTCTAGGACCCAAGGTACCCAGACTTGCCTGCCTGCGACCCACGGCGTGGCTCCATCGATGGCCTGGTACAGACCATCTAAAATACCACCAAGATAAGACCCTCACGAGGGGCCAAGCCTCGCAAGGCGGACAACGTCAAGACCTCCCGAGGGAGTGCCCCCAGGTGGCCTCCTGAGGAGAAGATATTCCTATGCAGGTACCAGTCTCATGAGGCTACCATAACACAAGCCATGACGATCACGGAAGGCGGGCACCAGCGGGCGCAGAGAAGGCAGTTTCCTCTTTGGGTCTAAGTAGGCAAGGATAGGCATGGGTTCCCGAGGAATCTGGCAAAGGTTTCCATTCCGGTGCAAGGAGACCAAGGCCGCCAGTGCGGCAGGACGGATGTCATCACCAAGCCCACCGCTGCGTCACAACTAGAAGCTTTGCGGGCAAATACCATGTTTTCGTCAGGATAAGATGTACTACTTGTCCCCTTTAAAATTAGCCACTTCAGGATCCCTTCCCGCCTACGTTTTGGGAGAAGAGGACCGAGGCCAATATAAATATAGGTTAGCCACCACCGCAGAAGGGCACCAGAGGTCGGACCATAGGCCGGGGCACATGTGGAGGGGGCCAGGGCGGCTCCTTCGAAGAAGCATAGGGCATGAGGTCCTGAGGGGTCCTAAGACGAGGAGCTTCAAGAAGAAATGCAAGGCATGTGGCAGGGGTTGGCTCGGTGAGCTTCAGTCTGTGTTGTGGTCCATCCGCACCATGATACGTCTCCAACGTATCTATAATTTTTCATTGTTCTGTGCTATTATATTATCTATTTTGGATGTTTTGTATGCATTAATATGTTATTTTATATTACTTTTGGGACTAATATTAACCTAGATCCCAGTGCCAGTTCCTGTTTTTGAGTTTCGTAGAAAAGGAATACCAAATGGAGTCCAAACAGAATAAAACCTTTGCGATGATTTTTCTTGGACCAGAAGACAACCAGGAGACTTGGAGATGAAGTTAGAGGACCCACGAGGCGTCTACAAGGACGGAGGGTGTGCCCAGGGGGGTAGGGCGCACCCCCACCCTTGTGGGCCCCTTGTGCACCCGCTGACCTAATTCTTGCACCTATATAGTCCCATATATCCCCAAACCAACAGAGGCATCCACGAAAGAACTTTTCTACCACCGCAACCTTCTTTACCCGTGAGATCCCATCTTACCTTTTCGGCACCTTGTTGGAGGGGGATTTGATCATGTAGTGCTTCTACATCAACTCTATTGCCCTTCCGATGAAGCGTGAATAGTTTACCATAGACCTACGGGTCCATAGCTGGTAGGGAGATGGCTTATTATCTCTCTTTGATTCTCAATACCATGTTCTCGTCGATGTTCTTGGAGATCTATTTGATGCAATACTTTTATGCATGATTTGATATCTTTGTAATTCTATTCAAACTATCGGTTTGGTTTGGCCAACTAGATTGGTTTTTCTTGCAATGGGAGAAGTGCTTAGCTTTGGGTTCAATCTTGTGGTGTCCTTTCCCAACAACAGTAGGGGAAGCAAGGCACGTATTGTATTGTTGCCATCGAGGATAAAAAGATGGCATTTTCATCAGATTGCTTGAGTGAATTCCTCTACATCATGTCATATGCTTAAGGTGTTACTCCGTTCTTTATGAACTTAATACTCTAGATGCATGCTGGATATCGGTCGATGGGTGGAGTAATAGTAGTAGATGTAGAATCGTTTCGGTCTACTTGACACGGACGTGATGGCTATATCCATGATCATTACCTTAGATATCGTCATAGCTTTATGCTTTTCTATCAAGCTCAGTAGTAATATGTTCACCCACTGTAGTATTTTCTATCTTGAGAGAAGCCTCTAGTGAAACCTATGGCCCCCGGGTCTATTTTCCATCATATAGGTTTCCGATCTACTATTTCGCAATCTTTTACTTTCCGATCTATAAACCAAAAATACGAAAAATATTTACTTTATCGTTTATCTATCTCTACCAGATCTCACTTTTGCAACTAACCGTGAAGGGATTGACAACCCCTTTATCGTGTTGGGTGCTATCGGATCCTAGGCTCCGTAGACCCTTGAGAGGATCGAACACTGTGGTGCATACGAAGAACTCCCTCTCCCCAACCTGCTGGCCCAACGATTCCGCAGCCTAGCTCGATGAACCCAAGGGACAAGAGACACAACAGTTTATCCTGGTTCGGGCCACCTTGCGGAGTAATACCCTACTCCAGATTTGTGGTGGATTTCCTCGAGGGGCTGAGGATGAACTAGTACAGTGGTTCAACAGCCTCAGGAGGTGAGGTGTTCTTGAGCTCGATGAGCTAGTGGGTGTGAGGTTGGTCTGAATGATCTGATTCCTCTTTCGGGTGGTGGCTAAGTCCTATTTATACTGGCCTTCGTCCTCTTCCCAAATGTAGGCGGGAAGAGATCCCACAACGACCAAGTTCAAAGGGAGACAACTAGTACAAGTTATCCTAACAAAAGTAGTCTTCGCCTGCAAAGGCTCAGGTGGTGACGCTATAGTGGGCTCTGTGACGACCTCCGTCCTGTTGTCCTGGTGGTCTTGGTCTCCTTGCACCAATATGGAATCATTTGCCTGATTCCTCGGGACTCCGCGCCTGCACTTGCCTCCTTGGCACCAAAGGGGAAACTGGTACACTGCGCCCACTGGCCCCCGCCTGGCCTTGGTCGTCATGGCTCATGTCATGTGAACCTCGCGAGGTGCACCTTGCCTTGATATCTCCGCTCCTATGGAGCCAGCCTAGCAAGGCCGCCCCCAGGGAGATCTTGGTGTCGTCCGCCTCGCGAGGCTTGACCCCTCGCGAGGGTCTTGAGTCGTTGCTTCTGAAACTAGGCCGTACCGGGCCGTTGATGGAGCCATGCCGTGGGTTGCAGGCAGGCAAGTCTGGGTACCCCCGTTCCCAGGACACTGACAGGTGTAAGTTGTTTGATTGTTGGTGCAGGTATTCGGTGAATTGTGCGCTGTATCCTACTGGATTGATACCTTGGTTTTAAAACTAAGGGAAATACTTATCTCTACTTTGCTGCATCACACTTTCCTCTTCAAGGGAAAAACCAACACAAGCTCAAGGAGGAGCACACCACCACGACTAAGCCCACCTGCGAGACCCCGTTCTTCCTCGTCTACGGGGCTGAGCGGGTCCTCCCACATGAAGTCAAAATTGCTCCCCGAGGGTCTTGGCGTTTGATGAGGCACGCCAGGACGCCTCGCGGGGGATAGACCTCGTAGTTGGGAAGGAGGGCCAACGCCAAGCCTCGCTCCAAGCCGCGAGGTACCAATAGGCGCTGCGGCAGTATCACCGCCGCAGCATCCGCTCTAGGCCCCTTAAGGTGAGTGACTTCGTCCTAAGGCGCGTGCTCTCCAGGGAGGGGCTTCACAAGCTCTCGACTATGTGGGAGGTCCCGTTCAGGATCGCACATGTCTTCATACCTGGCGCCACGTGCCTGGAGATGCAGGACGGGGTCCCCATCCAGAATGCCTGGAACATCCAGCACCTCTGGAAGTTTTATCCATAACAGGCGAGTGCCATGTGCCTCTCAAGTCTTCGCTCGTGCCACTTTCACGTAATAATGAGTGGGGCTGTACATGCCCCGGAGTCTCTAAGTGATGCCCCTGAGCCTCATGGGGTTCTCACCCATGTCTTAGTGGAAGCCCCATGCTCCATGCTGGCGGGAAGATCAGAAGACTAGTGTAGGTGCCGGACGTGGTTGTTCTTTTGCTTGCTTTTTGTAGCTGATTTGCCACTTCTTGGAATGAAATTGGAAGTTCTGACGTCTATGTTTGAAAGGGATGGGAGTTTTTCTCCTTGCAGCGTTTATTTTTACAAGCCTTGCTTTGGGAGAGGGGCAGCTGCCCATCTCTTCCCCGCGTGTCTCATGAGCGGGGGGCTACATGGCACATTGTGCATGCATGGGTCCGGCCACGAACACACCACGCCAAAGCCTTGCTGCCCTAGCCTTTGGCATCTTAATCCTCGCGTGACGCTCGTGAACGAGCCAATGGGCATGGGTGTTCCCCATGAGCCCTCATCCCCTGGCCTCGTCGGGCATCACGACCTAGCATACCAGTGGCGATCAGTCCTCACGGGGGGATTCGCATCGGCTGCGGCGCCCTATGGAACATCTCAGGAGGCCCTAGGGCTCGCCAGAAACCTCATGGCCACTGGGTTCCTCCTGAGGCCTTAGATCCTTTGGATCCTCAGGAAGGAAACACATGGTAGGATCTCTCTGGAACGAGGGGCGCGCAGTAGATCCAAGCTCCAAAGAAGCATGGCCCCGCGACCTAGGAGTCTACCGCAAGCACACTAACCTAACTTATCCTAATCACGATCAACAAGAATCCATCAATTAGTAGCGACACGAATGCCAGGATGCGATATAAAAATGTTAATATAACAGCGCAAGTGCCACGGTTCATTACATGCCCCGACAGGGCTTTCTACTACTTGATGCATGAAAAAAAAAGCAAAAGCAGCCTCGCGACCATCGCGGCTCCTGAAGCCCAGCTCTAGCAATGCCCGCACTCAGACGGAGTCCTCCTCCTAGTTCCCCGAAGCGCGATGGCGAGGCGGTTCATCGTCCTCCCCGGTCCGAGCTAGGCGGCGTGGCGACTTGGTGTTGCTTGAAGCTACGTCGGTATTTCCCTAAAGAGGAAGGGATGATGCAGCACAGCGGCGGTAGGTATTTCCCTCACATATGAGAACCTAGCAACACAACGTAAACATCACCTACATATAGATAACAAATCCTCGCAACCCGACATGTTAAAGGGGTTGTCAGTCCCTTTCAGGTAACGGTGCCAGAAATTGGTGCGTGACGGGAGAAAGTTGTAATAGATTAAATAAATATATCGCAAATAAAATAAAGTGTGGCAAAGTATTTTTGGGTTTTTGGATTAATAGATCTGAAAATAAATGCAAGAGAAAAGTAGATCGCAAAGGCAAATATATGAGAAAGAAGACCCGGGGTCGTAGGTTTCACTAGTGGCTTCTCTCGAGAAAAATAGCAAATGGTGGGTAAACAAATTACTGTTGGACAATTGATAGAACCTCAAATAATTATAACGATATCCAGGCAATGATCATTATATAGGCATCACATCCAAAATTAGTAGATCGAGTCCTACCTGCATCTACTACTAGTACTCCACACATCGACCGCTATCCAGCATGCATCTAGTGTATTAAGTTTATGGAGAAACGGAGTAATGCAATAAGAATGATGACATGATGTATACAAGATCTATCTATGTAGAGATAGACCCCATCGTTTTATCCTTAGTAGCAACGATACATACGTGACGTTTCCCTTTCTGTCACTGGGATCAAGCACTGTAAGATCGAACCCATTACAAAGCACCTCTTACCATTCCAAGATAAATAGATCAAGTTGGCCAAACAAAATCCAAATATCGGAGAAGAAATACAAGGCTATAAGCAATCATGCATATAAGAGATCAAAGAAACTCAAATAACTTTCATGGATATAAACAGATAGATCTGATCATAAACTCAAAGTTCATTGATCCCAACAAACACACCGCAAAAGAGTTACATCATATGGATCTCCAAGAGACCATTGTATTCAGGATCAAGAGAGAGAGCGATGAAGCCATCTATCTAGTAACTACGGCCCCGAAGGTCTACAAAGAACTACTCATGTATCATCGGAGAGGCACCAATGGAGGTGGTGAATCCCATCTGAGATAGTGTCTAGATTGGATCTGGTGGTTCTGGACTCTGCGGCTGTTGGATGAATATTTTGTCAACTCCCCCAGGGTTCTGGTATTTTTGTGTATTTATAGAGCAAAGAGGGGGTCCGGGGGGCACCCGAGGTGGGCACAACCCACCATGGCCCGCCTGGGCCTCCTAGCACGCCCTGGTGGGTTGTCCCCTCCTCGGGACTCCCCTAGGTGCAACCACGGCCCAACATGTTCCTTCTGGTCCATAAAAAATCTCTGTAAAGTCTCGTGGCATTTGGACTCCGTATGATATTGATTTTCTGTGATGTAAAAAACACGGAAAAAACAGGAACTAGCACTTGGCACTATGTCAATAGGTTAGTACCAAAGAATGATATAAAATGACTATAAAATGGTTGTAAAACATCCAAGATTGATAATATAACAGCATGGAACAATCAAAAATTATAGATACATTGGAGACATATCAGCATCCCAAAGCTTAACTTCTACTCGTCCTCGAGTAGGTAAGTGATAAAAACAGAATTTTTGATGTGGACTGCTGCCTATCATGTCATATCATATTATTTCTTTATATCATGGACAACTGGACTTTTAGTTGTCCAAAGCAATAGTCTAGTTTTGACATGATAATTTAGACACTCAATCATATCAACAAGCAACCATGTCTTTCAAAATATCAACGCTAAAATAAGTTATCCCTAGCCCATCATGCTCAAACATTGATCCATTCATGAAACACACTCGAATATTAGCTACACCCAATGCTTAAGTACGATAATATTGCCTCCTAGTTGGTGCTTTTATAAGAGAAGGTGGAGACTCAAAATAAAATTGCATAAAGTAAAAGAAGCGCCCTTCGTAGAGGGAAGTATGGATTTGTAGAGGTGCCAGAGCTCAAAGCAAAAAACTTAAAGACATAAACATTTTGAGAGGTGTATCCATCCCACCAACGAAAACGACTTAGAGTTCCCAATACTTTCCATGCATAGATCTATCATAGGCGGTTCCCAAACAGAAAATAAAATGTATTCCTTTTTCCACCATATTTTCACTTTCCATGGCTAACCGTATCCACGGGTGCCCTCCATACCAACACTTTCCAAGGAATTTATTATTTGACAACATAAAGTAAATTCATTTTTGCATTTCGGGACTGGGCATCCCTAATACCTTTGCCTTAATCCTGTGCATTGACAAGTGAATAAACACCCGTCTTGAGAAAACACATCTAGCATAGAAAATACTAGCCACCCCTCACCACTCCACGAGTGAAACAAATACACAAAAGAGAAGTTTATTTTGAAAATTAGAGATGGAACATGCAAATTTTCTTAGAACAGTAAAAGAATACCGCATACAAGTAGATATAGTGGACTCGTGTGGCAAAACTGGGTTAAAGGTTTTTAGATGCACAAATAGTGAACATACTTAGTGCAAAATGAAGGCTAGCAAAAGATTGGGAAGCGACCAATTAAGAAACATATAATCTCATAACCAAGCATTAAGCATAAATAACACCGAATAATGCACCATAAGTAGGATATAATTTCATTGCATGACTATTGACTTTCGTACTTGCATAGGGAATCAGAAATCTTAACACCAATATTCTTACTAAGGCATAGTTGCTCATCAAGATGACTCACGTATCACATCATGATATCTCAAAACTATTACTAGGAATTAAGTTTATTTTGTCCAATGATCTTCATGAAAGTCTTTATTATATCCTTCTTGGATATCTATCACTTTGGGACTAAATTTCATGTATTGCTTTTGACAAGATCCAACAAATATAAGTGAAGATCATGAGCATAATAAATTTTTCTTTCTATCAAATTAATTTAAGTGAAGCAAGATTGAATTTCTTGAAAATTTTACTAACTCTCAAATAAATCTAAGTGAAGCAACAGAGCATTTCTTCAAAAATACTAAAGCACACCCTGCTCAAAAAGATATAAGTGAAGCCCTAGAGCAAGTCCATTGCTCATAAAAATTTAAGTGAAGCATAGGGAGGAATTCTAACAAGTAATGACATAATTTTGGCTCTCTCAAATAGGTGTGTCCAGCAAGGATTTATAACTTAAAACACAAAATTAAACAAGCAAAGACTCATATCATACAAGACGCTCCAAGCAAAACACATATCATGTGACGAATACAAATATAGTTTCGAGTAAAATACCAATGATCGTTGGAAGAAAGTGTAACACCCACAATGCGGCTATATCTCCCATGTGTCGGCGCACGACTTAGAGGCATAACTCCATGGTAGGCATGTCGCAAGAGGGATAATCTTTACACATCCCATGTACTGAATAAGAACGGAATAAAGAGTTGGCTTACAATCGCCACTTCACACAATACATAAATATATCATACATCATCCAGAATACAATCAAGGTCTGACTACGGAACCAAAATAAAGAAAGATAACCCCAAATGCTAGATCCCCGATCGCCCCAACTGGGCTCCTCTACTGATCATCCGGAAAACACACATAGTAACGGCCCGAATCCTCGTCGAAATCCCACTTGAGTTCGGTAGCGTCCCCTGCACTGGCAAATCGGCACCTGCATCTGTTTGGAAGTATCTGTGAGTCACGGGGACTCAGCAATCTCACACCCTCGCGATCAAGACTATTTAAGCTTAATGATAGGAAAGGTAGTGAGGTGGAGCTGCAGCAAGCACCAGCATATATGGTGGCTAACTTACGCGAAAGAGAGCGAGAAGAGAAGCAAAGCACGGTCGAGAAGCTAATAACGATCAAGAAGTGATCCTGAAGCTACTTACGTTCAAGCATAACACGAGACCGTGTTCTCTTCCCGGACTCCGTCGAAATGAGTCCATCATGGCTACACACATGCTTGATTTATTTTAATTAAGTTAAGTTTCAAGTTCCCTACAGCCGGACATTAACAAATTCCCATCTGCCCATAACCACGGGCACGGCTTTAGAAAGTTCAAAACCCTGTAGGGGTGTCACAACTTAGCCCATCACAAGCTCTCACGATCAATGAAGGATATTCCTTCTCCCAGGAAGACCCGATCAGACTCGTAATCCCGGTTACAAGACATTTCGACAAAGGTAAAACAAGACCAGGAAAGCCGCCCGATGTGCCAACATATCCCGATAGGAGTCGCACGTATCTCGTTCTTAGGGCACACCGGATAGGTCAAGCTACTAGTAAAACCAACCCTCAAGTTGCCCTGAGGTGGCCCCGCAGGTTGCCCGTTTCGGACCAACACTAAGAGGAGCACTGGCCCGGGGGGTTTAAAATAAAGATGACCCTTGAGTCTGCAAAACCCCAGGGAAAGGTATATGGTGGTAGGTAGGCAAATGGAAAAACCAAGGTTGGGCCTTGCCGGAGGAGTTTTATTCAGAGCGAAGTGTCAAGGGGTTCCCATAACACCGAACCGCGTAACGACGCAAAATCAAGGACCATAACACCGGTATGACGGAAACTAGGGCGGAAAGAGTGGAACAAAACACCCGGCATAAGGCCGAGCCTTCCACCCTTTACCAAGTATATAGGTGCATTAAAGTAAACAAGATATAATAATGATATCCCAACAATATCCATGTTCCAACATGGAACAAACTTTAGCTTCACCTGCAACTAACAACGCTATAAGAGGGGCTAAGCAAAGCGGTAACATAGCCAAACAATGGTTTGCTAGGAAAGGTGGGTTAGAGGCTTGACATGGCAATATGGGAGGCATGATATAGCGAGTGGTAGGTATCGCGGCATGGCAAAAGAGCGAACAACTAGCAAGCAAAGATAGAAGTGATTTCGGGGGTATGGTCATCTTGCCTGCAATGTTCTCAGAGTTGACGAAAGCTTGATCCTCGTTCCCGTCTCAACAGGTTCCTAGATCACGTACTCGTCTCCCGGCTCTACCCAAGGCAAGAACACAAGCAAAGGAACCAACAATCAATCACGGTGCAATGCACAAGCAACCTGATGCAAAACATGGCATGATATGCGAGATGTGATATGCAATGCATATGTGTGCTCCGGAAGGGAAAGATTGATCAAGCATCAACTTGGAAAATCAAGTGTGCCGTTGGAAAGATGAGATGATTTCGGTCGAAATCAATATAAAGATCACCGAAATCGGACGCACGATTTGCAAATGGCAAGCAAAACAATAATGGCACAAATCTGCGATTAACAACACGATGCCATCTAGAATGCAAGAAGAAATTAAGCTATTTCCCACCAACATAACAACAAAGCACATGGCAGTGATCTACTCAAGATGCTTGACAAAAGATGAATACTAAGCTACGGCTAAATCACACCAGAGCAGGTTCAAACAAGCATGACAAAAGTGCAAAAGATATCAGCTTCATAGACTTAGTGAAAATACTAACATGCCAGGAAATAACATCAGGAAGCCATGTTTAGAGCAAGCTAACAAGATTCTGCAGGAACATATCATAGCAAACAAAGGCATGGCATGAATCTACTAAATGCATAAATCAAAAGTCCCTTACTGAACATGAGCCAAAAAGGCATAGAAGATATGATGGCACCCATGTAAACATTGCAAGTTTCGTTAACAGATTCTGACTTTGCAGAAAATTGAGCATGGCATAAATAGAATTATTAAGGCATCTTTGCGAGCTTGATTCACTCACAACAAGGCATTGCGTGACAAGATAATCACAGAATCAGCAAGAAGACATGTTCATGAATCTAACCATGGCAAGAGCAAGTCCATAGCATGCATGGATAAACTACAACAACCATGGCAAAATTGATTAACATGTAAATAATCTACCAGGAACATTTTATAGCAAAAGTAGAGCAAGATTGAGACATGCTAGGGAACTCCATAATAGCAAACAGGGGCATGGATGGATATAGCCTAACCATATGCCCAAATCATCCTTACTAAAGCAACTCAAAACAAGCACGGATCTCTCTATACATCATGGTTGCATGTCATAAAAATAACAGCAGACCAAGGACTTAACAAAATCCTAAGTCCCTGAAATCAGAAATAACACGAAGGCTACTTTGCATGCTTGTGCTAGTCACCACATTGATCACAAAAATACATGGCAAGCACCCATGTAAAGATAGCATGGCATATACCAAAACACATGTAGAGCTAATGCCCATAAGATGCACACAACAAATGTGACAAATATGACAAATCCTCATACTCTGATAAGTAACAGCACCTAACAATTTATAGCACTCTTGCATCAGTGATTTGAGCAACAAGATGGACTCAAACAAGCATGCCACAAAGGAATGAAATGAGGAGCATCTCACAATGACCATTTTGATATCTCATGCGCATGAAACGGAGCCACGGTCATGGAGTTATGTCATAAAGAACAGAGGCATAAAATGTTCTAGAATAAGGGACTTAGTGGGAAAAGAGTGGGTGTAGACCTCAAATCTAGGGTTCGGGCGTGCTCCACGAGGTTCGTCGAAGGCGTCGCCGGACTTGCGCGCTACGGTGGCCGGAGAAGAGGAGGACGACGCCGGCGAGGCTTGAGGGCGGTGGAGGAGGCCGGCGAGTCGCCGGGTCGCCGGCGTTGCTGGTGTTCTGTCGGGGCGGGCGGAGCTGCGGCGAGGCGGCGGCGCAGCTGCACGGGCGGTCGGCGGCGAGGTGCGGTCGTGCCGAGGCAGCGGGGCGCGGAGGAGCCACGGGAGCGGGCGGCGGCATGCGGGCCCGGCGAGGCCCGGTTCAGCCCCGGGGCGGGCCGGATCTGGGCCCCGGGCGGCGGCGGCGACGATGTGGGCGCGGTGGTCGCCACGTGTCGGCGAGGGATTCATCGGGCAGCGGCGATGGACGTGTCTAGCTGTCACGGACGTGTCCGGTGGCGGCGGGGGAGGTTTATCTAGGGTTTGGACCCGGATTTTGGACCGGGAGGACATATTTATAGGTAGGAGGAGTTTGGAGTGTCCAAATGGAGTGTACTTTTCGACCACGTGGTCATGATCCGACGACCGAGGACATGGGAGAGGTTTGGATGGGTTATTGGGCCGTTTTAGAGGGGTGTTGGGCTGTAACACACACGAGGCCTTTACGGTTCCCCGGTTAACCGTTGGAGTATCAAACGGACTCCAAATGACACGAAATTTGACAGGTGGTCTACCGGTGGTGTACCAAGGCCACTTAGAAAATCTCGGTCCATTCCGAGAACGTTTAACACCCGCACACGAAAAGAGACAAAAGGGGGCGTCGGAGGACGTAGGAGTGTCGGATTGTGAAACGGACAACGGGGAAAATGCTCGGATGCATGAGACGAACACGAATGCAAATGCGATGCACATGATGACATGATATGAAATGCATGACATGAACAAAATGCAAAACAAAGACAAAAACCGAACCACGAAGGGAATCTCATAACTTAAAGTCGAAAATGGCAGAGTCGGAGTACAAACCACCACTACGAAAGGATCTCGTCCCGAGATCTAGGACTGAAAGAACTTCGGATATTCGAAACGAAGGTGATCCCCGTGTTCCCATGTGGCTTCTAGGTCGGAATGATGTGACCACTTCACTTTCAGGAATTTGATAGACTTGTTGCGAGTCTTGCGCTCGGTTTCTTCAAGAATAGCAATGGGATTCTCATGATAAGACATGTCTTCCTGGAGATCAATCTCTTCGAAGTTGATGGTGCGGTCAGGAGTCTTGAAGCACTTGCGAAGCTGTGACACGTGAAACACGTCATGCACATTTGCGAAGTTGGACGGAAGCTCAATGATCTTGAAAGGGCCCATGTATTTAGGGGCAAGCTTCCATTTGATACCGAAGCGGCGAGTACCTTTCATTGGAGAGACGCGGAGGTAGACATGGTCTCCGATCTCGAAAGACAAGTCACGATGCTTGCTATCATAGTAACCCTTCTAGTGCGATTGCGCGGCTTTGAGATTTTCACGGATGACTTTACACATTTCTTCAGCTTCTATGATTAAGTCATTGCCAAGAAGTTGGCGTTCACCAGTCTCTGACCAATTAAGAGGAGTACGACACTTTCTGCCATAGAGAATCTCGAATGGGGCCTTTCCCGAACTCGCTTGGAAGCTGTTGTTGTAGGAGAACTCGACATATGGAAGACAATCTTCCCACTTCATACCGAAGGAAATGACACAAGCCCTGAGCATATCTTTAAGGATTTGATTGACTCGCTCGACTTGGCCACTAGTTTGAGGATGGAAGGTTGTGCTGAAGCGAATGTTGGTGCCCATGGCCTTCTGAAAGGAGTCCCAGAACTTAGAAGTAAAGATGCTTCCACGATCTGAAGATATCAACTACGGAATGCCGTGTAAGGAGGTGTATAGCTCTGGCAACTGAGCTGCTGTGATAGATTCTTTGATAGGAAGAAAATGACCCACTTTTGTAAGCTTGTCGATGACAACAAAGATAGCCTATTTTCCATGTTTGGACTTGGGAAATCCAGTCATGAAGTACATCTCAATATGTTCAAACTTCCATTTTGGAATATCAAGAGGTTGGAGGAGACCAGCTGGCCGTTGGTGTTCTGCTTTCACTCTTCTGCAGACATCACATTCATTCACGAACTGAGCAATTTCTCGCTTCATTCGAGTCCACCAATACGACTGCTTGAGGTCATGGTACATCTTTGTACTTCCAGGATGAATGGATAGAAGGGAATTGTGCTCCTCGTTCATAATGACTTTCCAAAGATCACCTTTAGGAACCACAATTCGATCCTCGAAGAATAGAGTGTCTTTGTCATCAATGCGATAGCACTTGTATTTGGGTTGGCTCTTGGCAATCCCATTTTTCACCTTCTTCACTATGGCATCAAGAAGTTTAGCCTCACGAATCTGATCTTCCAAAGTGGGAGAGTCTTGGAGGTTGGCAAGAAAGCCTTGAGGAACAACTTGGAGATTCAATTTGCGGAAAGCTTCACAAAGATCCGGTTGGAAGGGCTTGAGAATTAAGCTGTTGCAGTAAGCCTTCCTTCTCAGAGCATCTCCGATGACATTGGCCTTGCCTTGAGTATATTCAATACTCAGATTGTATTCTTGAATCATTTTGACCCAACGAGTCTGCCTGAGGTTGAGGTTGGGCTGAGTGAAGATGCACTTGAGGCTCTTATGATCAGTGAAGATGTCCACTTTCCTTCCCAACAAGAGATGTCTCCATGTTAATAGAGCATGGACAACTGCCGCCAACTCGAGGTCATGAGTGGGGTAGTTCTTTTCGTTGGGCTTCAACTGGTGAGAGGTATAAGCCACAACTTTCTTCTCTTGCATTAACACAACACCGAGACCTTGCAGGGATGTTGGATTTCGGGTTCCGGCAGACCCTTGAGGCTCGAACACTGGGGTGCGCGCGGAGATCTCTCCCCTACCGATCTACGTCCAATCTCCTCGCATGATCTAAGCTAGAAACAACGAACAAGACAAGGGACATGAGGTTTATACTAGTTCGGGCCACCGTTTGGTGTAATACCCTACTCCAGTGTGTGGTGTGGTGGATTGCCTCAGGGGCTGATGATGAATAGTACAAGGGAAGAACAACCTCGTGAGAGGTGTTCTTGAGCTGGTGCGATGAACTGCTGGCGTGAGTTCAGTCGCCTTTCTCTCTCTATGCTAGGGTTCTATCAGATCTCTCACCGTCGAGATTGTTGTCTCCATCCCCCCCTACTCTGTGGTGGCTAGCTCTATTTATAGAGGCCCTGGGCCTCTCCCCAAATAATGAGCGGGAAGGGCGCCAACAATTGGCCATTTTGAAGGGGAACATCTAGTACAAGTTATCCTGACCAAAGGTGGTCTTCGGCTACCAAAAGCACTAGTGATGACGCTGTCTTGGGCTCCACGGTGACCTCCGTCCTGCCGCTCTTGGTCTCGTTGCACCGGAATGGTAACCTTTGCCCGATGCCTTGGCCTGTGCTTGCCCCCTTTGCACCAAAGGGGAAACAAGGACACTGCGCGGGCCGGTGCTCGCCTGGCACCCGCTTGGTCTCGATCGTCATGGCTTGCGTCACGGGCTCCTTGCGAGGTACCCCCGCCTTGATCTCTCCACCTCCTCGCGAGCCTGCCTGATGAGGCTGCCTCTGAGGAAGCTTCCGGCCGTCCGCCCCGCGAGGCTTGGCCCCTCGCGAGGGTCTTGAGCTTGAGCTGATGAAGATGGGTTGCGCTGGGCCCCCACTTGAGCCATGCCGCAGGCCGCAGGCAGGCAAGTCTGGGGACCCCCGTTCCCAGAACGCCGACAGTAGCCCCCGGGCCCAAGGTGCGCCCGAGCTTGGCCTAGCAGGGAAGCGAAGGGGCAAGCGCGAAGGGCCGCGGGGCCTAACAGCCTGCGGCCTTGGGCGCCACGTGGCGATTGATTGGACATGGGCGTATGCACTTCCCCATGATGCCTCGGCGACCGCACGACTTCACAAGTCCCTGCATGCAGAGAAACCGGTCATGATTACCTGCGATCGTGGTCCTCGGCGGTTGGCCTCCTCTGGCTATAAGTACGGGGCTGCGCGAGCCCCTTCAGTCCATCCCTTCCTGCTGCTCCTTTCCTTCTTCTTCCTTGCTCTTGCTCCTCCTTACGCCAATGGCACCAATCAGCCAGTTTTCTGCAGAAGAGAAGGGAAAGGCTCCTCGAGAGGGTCCTGACCCACTTCCGCCGAAGAAGTGGCTGGTCCTCTGCCACCGAGATGAGGGTGCTCAGCAGGAGGCACCGAGCCCCTGGTACGAGTGGTCGCCGCCTGGGTTTCCACTACCCTTGTACGCCCGCGTCGTGGGTCCTGGGGGAGAAGGCGTCGAGCAACATCGATGGTGCCGCCATCGATGCCGGCGAGTCACGATGGTACGCGTCGTTCCTCCTGGAGTCCACGCCGAGCGCTCCTCTCGCAAGCTCGTGCTCCACGCCGCCATGCCTCCAAGCTCTTGGATTCGCCTTCCTCCTTCCTTCGCCTTCGAGATGCTGCCGAGCGGGGCTCTAGAGCTCTGGCTGCAGCATGCTGACTGCAGTACCCTTGCGACCAGAGTGGAGGTCGCCGTCGTCGCTCCGGGCAAGGTCTTCATGACCCGGGGCTGGGGCAAAATCGCCCGGGTCTGCCGGACGGTAGGTGCCCTCGTAATTCATCTTGAATACGATGACGCCTCCCTGATGTTCTTCAAGGTCTTCGATGTTGAAGGACGCCGGCTGGAGTGCTGCCCTAGGGAGAGCGGCAGGGGCAACGGACTGGCGAGGACCTGGCCCGCCCATCAGCCCCCAGCAGCTCCTCAGGCAGCAGCGGAGGGGCTGGGGAATCCAGCGGCTCCCCCGAGCTCCTCGCGACTCCAGAGACGAGCGACGACAGCTACGAGCCCCCGAGCTCGCGCCGTGCTCGGAGCAGGGCAGCTGCGTCCAGCCACCGACGCCACTGATCTGGATGGGGTTGGCGCCGGCGTTGGGCAGCCCACTGTTGATGATGGCGTCCCTTGCGGAGGTGCGGGCGATTAGCGTTCCTTAGGATTAGTACTTTTGTTCCCTGCGACGAATCAAAGCAACACCCTGTGGGGGTATGCAAGGCACCTGCCATGTCTTTTGTGAACATTATGTCTTAATATGAATCAATGCAAGGTGCTTGTCCTGCCTCGGCTTGGCTCCCCCTTTCTATCCTCACAAGGACTTGGCGCTCTACGCTGAAGGTCCCAGTCCCCAGGCAGTCTTCAGTCGTCGCTGGTATGCCAGGTCGCGATGTCGTGGTCAAGGCCAGGAGGTGAGCGGCCCGAGGTCCGGTAAGAGCCCCTGAGTCGTGATGCTCGGGAGGTCCCCTTTAGTGCTCAAGCAGCCCTCGCTGGGCGAGAAAGGAAGGCAACGTCGCCATGACAAAGCCACACTGGGCGAGGGTTTGGCGCTGCGTTGGTCCAACTCTTGTAAGGGTGTGACTTATCTCTTGAGTTTGGTGTAGTTCCTCGATGAAGCGCCCGGCCTGAGTGGTGGCAGCTGAGGCACTGCTGGATTAGGTCCTCGCGAGCTTCTTCCCGCTCCCCCGCACTTTCCTTAATTCTCTACGTCCTCAGGTCCCGGCCCTCGAGTGAGCTCAGCCGCCGCTGGTATGACAGGTCGCGATGCCGTGGGTCAAGGCCAGCGGGTGAGGGCTGGAGAGCCAGTAGGAGCCCATGAGTCGCGATGCTCAGGCGCCCCCCTTTTAACGTGCAAGCGGTCTGTGCTGGAGAGAGGGAGAGGCAGCTCGCGACGTCCCCACCATTGCTCCTGAAGTAGGTCCTGCACACCAATCATGAAGAGAAACAAGACCTGTCATTACGGTTGCCAGCCAACCTTTTATCGCTTCAGGGAAGTGATTGGGGCACTAGGGGCCTGGTGAGGTGGCGCCTTGCGGGGCTGCCGCGGCTAGAGCTCGACCACTCAGGTTTATCGGCGTTGCAGGGACGGACCCATGCGCAAATGTCGTGCCAGAGCGAGCGGCTCCATTGGTAGGCGTCAATCGAGCAGACGATTAGGTCGGGTACGTTAACCATGCAGGAGGAAATTCATTTTAAGTAGACGCACGAAAAGCAAACGTCGTTGGGCCAGGCCCGAGCAGCTCGGGGTTGATGCAGCCCGAGGGGCGCCCCCAACAAGGTAGGTAAAGAGCATAAGCAAAACGGATACATGCCGCAGGGACGGACCCATGCGACCTGGGAATGATGCGGCCCTGTGGGCGCTCCCAGCTAAAATGGAACTTAGAAAGATGTCAGCTGGTGCCGTTGAAGATGGAGTGATGTTGAAGAAGCGGGCGATGCGCGATGAAGACGTCGACCCTCACGATTCCCCGGGCCCAGGAGCCTCGGGAGGCTCCGGGGGCACAGGCGGGTCTCCGAGGGCCATCTCCATCTCCGCGAGGACCGCGCAATGCCTGACCTCCTGAGCCTCCAGAATGCGCTGATGAGCGGCGACCACGCAGGCCGAAAGGCATGCGAACGTAGCTGTGAGGTGGACCCTCGCAACACCCCACGCGCGAAGGCTAGAGGCACTCCTGAGACGCGGCTCAGTTGAGCCCTGGCATGTCAGTGCAGATGCGCAGCCCACCATCCTCGCCTGGATGTGGGGCTGCGGCGGGCAAGCGGCGGCTGCCGCGCATGACTCTCAACTCCTGTAGCTCCTGGGTGTTTCTCGCGATGAACTCCTGAGTGTTTGGTCTTCCTTGCCTTGTACCTTCCCGAGGGAAACGTGCCTAGAAGCACCCCTCCAAGTGGTGCCCGAGCGCCTCCCTCGCGACCTTGGCAAAGTCGGTTGCTCTCCAAGAAAGAGCCCCCGAGCCCTGCCTGAGGAGGGCGTCGGGCGCGCCTTCCTATGCGAGAGAGGGTGGCGCTCCCTGATTGGGCGCAGATCCTGACGCAACACCTCCGGAGGCGCACTCCTCCTTATGGCTTGGGCCAGGCAAAACCTTCTTCTTCTTAAGGGTCGCCTCGGGAAGTCTTTCGTTCCTGCGGTCCGGGTCTTCAATTGCTGCGGCTTGGAACGCGCGCTCGAGTGAACACACTGCGTCCCTTTCTTCACAGGGTACGGTGATGACTCCACCGCTTCCTGACATCTTGAGGACATTGTATCCATGGTGAGTCACTGCCATGAACTTGGCCAGGGCTGGGTACCCGAGGATGGCGTTGTATGGCAGACGGATGTGGGCGACGTCGAAGTCGATGAGCTCGGTGCGGTAGTTGTTGCGCTGCCCGAAGGTGACTGGAACGCGAACCTGCCCTATTGGAACAGTGGAACCACCAGTGACTCCTGAGAAGGGCTTGGTTGGCTGAAGCTGATCGTACGACACTTGGAGATTCTCGAACATCTCGACGGACAGGACGTTGAGGCCTGCTCCGCCGTCAATGAGGGTCCTGGTGACCTGCACGTTGCTGATGACCGGGAAGCAAAGCATCGGGAGGACTCCGGCCGTTGCCGCACACTTGAGCTGAACGTGATGGCGCACGCAGACCACCTGAGAGGGCGCGTGCCCTCAACCTTGGGGAGGACTGCATTCACCTCATGAGCAAACTGCTTGAAGATGCGCTGTGAGGCTGGGGCCTGCGCTCCACCCAAGACGAAAGCGATCGCACGCGGCTCCTGGAAGCCCCTAGCTCCCTCATCTTGATGTTGGTCTTCGTTCCTCCTTGGTGGTGGCGGCAGAGGAGGAAGGCCTGCGTTGCCGTGCGGGCGATCCTCACGAGGCTGATCTCTCCCTCGCGAGGCTGGTCCTGCCAGTGATCCTCGCGAGGTCGGTCACGCCACCCTTGGCAAGGGCCACGGTCTTCCCATCGCCCGCCACCTCTTCCTCCTCCTCGGCCATAGCCCTTGTCTCTGCGCTCGGGGCATCAACCGACACATCCACCTCTCACAGCCCTGAGCTCTTGACATTCGTTGGTGTTGTGGGTGTGGAGGTCATGGTACACGCATTACCGGCTGCCCTTGGATGACTCAGGATGATCCCTGCCTCGCTTGGTGTCTGGTTCCGCTGCAAGCACTGCAGCACCCTTGCGCTTCACGTCCTTGGCCTTGGGCTTCTTCTCTTCTAGGTCGGCAGTCGGGAGTTCGAGGAGGGAAAGGCGCCCTTCCTCAGCCCTAGCGCACTTGGTTGCCAAGTTGAAAAGCTCCAGGGATGTGCACATGTCTTCATGGATTGCTAGCTCCTCCTTTATGTTGATGTCGCGTACGCCATCGGAGAAGGCCGAGATGATAGCTTTTTCAGTTACCTTGGGGATGTTGAGGCGAGCGTTGTTGAAGCGCTGGATGTATTTCTGCAGGGTTTCCCCTTGTTGCTGCTTGATGCGGCGCAGATGGCTCATGGCCGGGGCCAGTCGCGAGTGCCCTGGAAGTTGGCGATGAAGCGAGTGCGCATCTCGTCCTAGGAGGAGATTATGCCAAGAGCCAGATTCAGGAGCCAGGTGCGGGCCCCGTCCTTGAGCGCCATGGGAAACCAGTTCGCCATGACCCTTTCGTCTCCGTTGGTGGCTTCGATGCATAGCTCGCAGAGCAGTAGGAACTCCGCGGGGTCCGCCGTGCCATCATAGCGAGGGAGCAGGTCAGGCTTGAACTTGCCTGGCCATGCGATGCCGCGTAGCTCGGGGGTGAGAGCACGGCAGCCTGCTATGGCCACCGGTGCCTTTTGTTGGTACTGGGCTTGCTCCTGGGGATTACCGCGCGCCGCCGCTTGGAGCAGCGCGGGGTCTTGGCGTGGAGGTGCAGGGACGCGATCTTGGCGCGCCGGCGCTGGGAGCACGCGAGCACCTTCTTGGGGACGAGGGATCTCTTGGCAGCTCCTTTCTTGTTGCGCAGGTGCCGGACACGGAGGGTCTCGCCCTAGGGCTGCGCACCTTGGAGCCAGGGTGCCTTCTTGGGGAGGAGGTGGTGCAGGCACCTCCTGATCCTCGCCTCCTGCGCGGAATGGAGGGCGAGGCAGCGAGAAGGACGGCAAGGGGGAGCCCCCTGCGGCACTGACGAGCTCAGTGATGCGAGCGAGCTAGTCCTCATAGAGGTCGTCGACTGGGCGGTAGTGCAAGAGCTCTCTTGCCAGGAGCAGCGCAGCATGCACGTCCGTGGGGGCGCAACGGGCGTGGGATGACGAAGCGGTTGGAGTTAGCGACGGTGTGGCGGTGCGGCCCTCCTGCCGTACCGAAGGATGCTGGGACGAGGCCTGCTGCTCGTTCCCCGCCGGGCCGGTGGCGGCAGGCAACGGGGAAAGACAAGGGCGTCCGCCGACAGGCGCCGTCTGGGCGAGGCGGCTGGCGAGAGCAGCCCGGCGCTCGGCGCGAGCCCGACGAGCGTCAGCCATGGACACGACGGAAGATCACACGAGAACAACAGACGAAAGATTCCGGCGCACCCCTACCTGGCGTGCCAAATGTCAGATTTCGGGTTCCGGCAGACCCTTGAGGTTCGAACACTGGGGTGCGCGTGGAGATCTCTCCCCTACCGATCTACGTCAAATCTCCTCGCGTGATCTAAGCTGGAAACAACGAACAACACAAGGGACATGAGGTTTATACTGGTTCGGGCCACCGTTGTGGTGTAATACCCTACTCCAGTGTGTGGTGTGGTGGATTGCCTCAGGGGCTGATGATGAACAGTACAAGGGAAGAACAACCTCGCGAGAGGTGTTCTTGAGCTGGTGCGATGAACTGCTAGGGTGAGTTTGGTCGCCTTTCTCTCTCTCTGCTAGGGTTCTATCAGATCTCTCACCGTCGAGATCATTGTCTCCATCCCCCCTACTCTGTGGTGGCTAGCTCTATTTATAGAGGCCCTGGGCCTCTCCCCAAATAATGAGCGGGAAGGGCACCAACAATTGGCCATTTTGAAGGGGAACATCTAGTACAAGTTATCCTGACCAAAGGTGGTCTTCGGCTGCCAAAAGCACTGGTGATGACGCTGTCTTGGGCTTCAGGTGACCTCCGTCCTGCCGCTCTGCTGGTCTTGGTCTTGTTGCACCGGAATGGTAACCTTTGCCCGATACCTTGGCCTGTGCTTGCCCCCTCTGCACCAAAGGGGAAACAAGGACACTGCGCAGGCCGGCGCCCGCCTGGTCGCGATCGTCATGGCCGGCGTCACGGGCTCCTCGTGAGGTACCCCCGCCTTGATATCTCCGCCTCCTCACGAGCCTGCCTGATGAGGCTGCCTCGGAGGAAACTTTCGGTCGTTCGCCCCGCGAGGCTTGGCCCCTCGCGAGGGTCTTGAGCTTAAGCTGATGAAGATGGGCCGTGCTGGGCCCCCACTTGAGCCATGCCACAGGCAGGCAAGTCTGGGGACCCCCGTTCCCAGAACGCCGACAAGGGAGGCATCACAGAAAACTTCGAATGGTTTAGGTTCATCAGGAGGAGTCAAAACATGAGCTGTGACTAGCTTCTCTTTGAGGGTGTTGAAAGCAATGTCACATTCAGGTGTCCTGACATACTTGACATGTTTCTAGAGGAGGTTGGAGAGAGGCTTTGCAATCTTAGAGAAATTCTCAATGAATCTCCGACAATAGATTGTGAGCCCAAGGAAACTGTGGAGCTGCTTGACATTCTGAGGCGGTTCCTAATTCACAATTGCAGACACCTTCTCAGGATTAACAGCAATGCCCTTGGCGGAGATGATATGTCCAAGGTAGAGAACCTCATCAAGCCAGAACTCACACTTTGAAAACTTCACATAGAACTGATGCTCTCTGAGTTTCTCGAGTACCAATCTCAAATGCTTGGCATGATCCTCCTTGTTCTTGGAAAAGACCAAAATTTCATCGAGATACACCAAGACGAAATCATTTGTGTAAGGGTTGAAGACGAAGTTCATCATGCGAGAGAACATTGGAGGAGCATTGACAAGGCTGAAAGACATGACAGTATATTCATACGAACCATAGCTTGTTCTGAATGCTGTCTTGGGGATATCTTGTTCATAATGCGAATCTGATGATAACCCATACGGAGGTCAAGCTTGGAGAATACTTGGGCACCCTTAAGTTGCTCAAAAAGCTCATTGATGTTGGGAAGTGGGTACTTGTTATTTATTGTTTTCTTGTTCAATGGGCGGTAGTCGACACAAAGTTGGTTCGTGCCATCCTTCTTCTGTACAAAAAGAACACCACAACCCCATGAAGATGAACTCGGTCTGATCGGACCCAGACGCTCTTGTTCATCGAGCTATTTCTTCAATTCCTTCAATTCCTTTGACCCAAGCTTGTAAGGACGTTTGCAAACAGGTTCCGTGCCAGGCTCAAGATCGATGACGAATTCAACTGGCCGGTGAGGAGGCATTCCCGGAAGCTCTTCTGGAAAGACGTCTTGATAATCACAGACGACTGGAATCTGAGAGATGGCATTCAACTCGCCCTTCTCATTGAGAGAAAATTGCCGAATGGTTTCATCACGAGCGGCATAGATGATCACTTCCTTAGAAGAGTGTGCCAATTGAATCTGCCTGGCCGCACAATCAAGCTGAGCCTTGTGCTTAGAAAGCTAGTCCATGCCGAGAATTAGATCAATATCCGAGTCACCAAGAATAGTTGGAGAAGCTAGAAATCTATAGTCCGCCATCTCGATTGACACATCAGGAGCTATCATGCTAGAGCTCAAACGTTTACCCGGAGAAATGACAGCAATGGGTTTAACCAAAAGTGAAGTGTTGAAGTCATGCTTGGCAAAAAACAGTCTTGACATGAAACAATGCGATGCACCAGTATCAAAAAGAACTTTCTTAGGAATAGAGTTAACTGGAAGGTTACCCATGATCACTTCTGAAGAATTCTCTGCCTGAGTTGCGTTCATCATGTTGACCTTAGCATGCTTGGGATTATGCTTGACCACTGCATTGCTGGCAAATCTCACGGGAGGAGGAGGCGGAAGGCGCCTTTGGTTGAAGTATTTGTTTGCATAGTGCCCTTTCTGCTGACACTTGTTGCAAGTAACCTCTGAGAGCGGACGGTGATAAGGAGCACTTGACCTTGGATCATTAGACTAAGCTTTGCTCTGATAGCCTGGGTGGGGGGGGGGGGAAGATCCATTGCCACCTTTACACTTCCGCTGGTAGGGCTGACGGAACGGAGGAGGAGGAGGCAACCAGAACTTCTGTTGCTTAGCTGCCACTTGAGTTGAAGAAGAAGATGGAACTGCATCCCTGACTCTCTTCATAGATGCATCACACTTAATCTGAGCAGCCTCTTGCTTTAGTGCCATGCTGTAGAATTCATCATACTTGGTCGGCTCAAAAAGCACGAGAGCTAAATGCAGATCTTCTCTGAGGCCACCTCTGAATTGATAAATCATGCTCTTTTCATCAGGGACGTCTTGTTTAGCGAAGCAAGCGATCCTCTGAAACAGGATATTGTATTGGTAAACAGACATGCTGCCTTGCTTGAGATTGCGGAACTCCTCTCGCTTACTCTTAGCAACACTTTGTGGAATGTGGTGAGCTTTGATGTCTCGGTGGAAATCATCCCAGGTAATCACACGACCTCCTCTGGAATCTTTGTATAGTTGATACCACTTAGCAGCTTGATCCTTGAGTTGAAAAGAAGCAAACTTGACAAAGTCCTCAGGCTTGACATTGCTACACTCAAAATGTTTGCAGATATCTATGAGCCAGTCGTCGGCGTGTGTGGCCTCGACACAGTTGCTGAAGGACTTCGACTGGTTTGCTAGGAACTGATTGAGAGTAGCAAACTGAGGTTGATTGTTGCCTTAGCCTTGATTTCTTTGGTTGCCTTGACCTTGGTTGCGCTCTTGCAAGAGTTGCAAAAGCATCTGAGTGTTGGCGTTGGTGGCTGCCATGACAGCTTGCCATGCCTCCGGAGGTGGCGGTGGTGGCGGAGGGTTCGACTGTTTCCCATCATTGCGGTCTGGATTCTGACGCGTTGGAGGAGCCATCTTGAAGAGGTTGACATCCGTTAGCATCTTGAAAGACATATATTCAAGCTGAATCAAAGGATCGAAATTGCAACATATAGCCTTAACATTCGAACAAGAATGAACGAATGAATTCCAAAGGAAATCATCAAATTTCCATTAAGTTGAGAAACCACTTACATAAAAGGTAGATGAATAAATCAACAAGGTATGGATATGAACAAATAATTGGTAAGGACTACCCAATCACAAACCAAATATCTGCGGGAAGAAATACTAGAGCTACATGAATTCCCACCTATGAAACTCCCGAAACTTTCTGGTTATGCAATCAGGTGTTGGGGATACAGGGGAAGCATAATATCTCACCCAAAACTAGCAAATCCTACATCCAACTGTCTCCATCCTTCAACACATAACCAAGAACCTTCAGAAATCATTTACCTCAACCTTTGAAAAGCATCCGTTATACGAGTTATGGCAATACTCCCGAACTCCCGCCCCAGTACTGGGTGGCGTCGAGGTTATCTCACCAACCACTGCATAAAGGATATTTTAGATGTCGGCGAACTCAGGTATTCCAGAACTGCAACAATAAAATTGTGATGACAACACCACAGAGCTCAACTCCCCGTGACACTGCCAAAACCCTTAAATGTCAGGAGGTACCAAGAACAATGTTCTCGTCACAAAACCATCGAAACGATTACAAGATACCCGCGTGATCCTAAAAAAATTCATGAAATTTGAGGAGAGAAGAGTCAAAACTCTACGTCAGGAGGCCTCACCAGAGCGACGAAGGGACTGAGGAGTAAAAAGATTCGTACTCTCGGATATATATAATCCTAAGACTCAACATTTTCTTCTAGACTCAACAACGTCAGTGATTCGATCAAGCAGGGGGCTCCTAAGTCGGGGAAGGCTCTGATTACCAACTTGTAACACCCACGATGCGGCTATATCTCCCACGTGTCGGGGCACGACTTAGAGGCATAACCGCATGGTGGGCATGTCGCAAGAGTGGTAATCTTTACACATCCCTGATACGTCTCCAACGTATCTATAATTTTTGATTGCTCCATGGTATATAATCTACTGTTTTGGACTATATTGGGCTTTTTTTCACTTTTATATTATTTTTTGGACTAACCTATTAACCGGAGGCCCAACCTAGAATTGCTGTTTTTTTTGCCTATTTCAGTGTTTCGAAGAAACGAAATATCAAACAGAGTCCAAACAGAATAAACCTTTCTGGAATGTGATTTTCTTCCCGAATATGACCCAGGAGAGTTGGACCCTACGCCAAGGAAGCTTCAAGGTGGGCACGAGGTAGGGGGGCACGCCCTATACCCCCAGGCGCGCCCCCACCCTCATGGGCCCACCGAAGCTCCACCAACTTACTTCTTCCTCCTATATATACCTACATACCCCCAAACAAACAGAGACAGAGCCAAAAACCTAATTCCACCGCCGCAACTTTCTGTATCCACGAGATCCCATCTTGGGGCCTGTTTTGGAGCTTCGCCGGAGAGGGCCGTCATCACGGAGGGCTTCTACATCATCATGGCCTCTCCGATGAAGTGTGAGTAGTTTACCTCAGACCTTCGGGTCCATAGTTATTAGCTAGATGGCTTCTTCTTCTCTCTTTTTGGATCTTAATACAAAGTTCTCCCCCTCTCTTGTGGAGATCTATTCGATGTAATCTTCTTCTTTTTTGCGGTGTGTTTGTTGACACCGATGAATTGTGGGTTTATGATCAAGTCTATCTATGAATAATATTTGAATATTCTTTGAATTCTTTTATGTATGATTGGTTATCTTTGCAAGTCTCTTTGAATTATCCGTTTGGTTTGGCCAACTAGATTGGTAGTTCTTGTCATGGGAGAAGTGCTTAGCTTTGGGTTCGATCTTGCGGTGTCCTTTCCCCGTGACAGAAGGGGCAGCAAGGCACGTATTGCATCGTTGCCATCGAGGATAACAAGATGGGGTTTATTTCATATTGCATGAATTTATCTCTCTACATCATGTCATCTTGCTTAAAGCGTTACTTTGTTTTTAACTTAATACTCTAGATGCATGCTGGATAGCGGTCGATGAGTGGAGTAATGGTAGTAGATGCAAAATCGTTTCGGTCTACTTGTCACGGACGTGATGCCTATATACATGATCATGCCTAGATATTCTCATAACTATGCTCAATTCTGTCAATTGCTCAACAGTAATTTGTTCACCCACCGTAGAATACTTATGCTCTTGAGAGAAGCCACTAGTGAAACCTATGGCCCCTGGATCTATTCTCACCATATCAATCTCCATCACTTCAATCTTGATTTGCTTTTTTACTTTGCCTTTTACTTTTCACTTTGCATCTCTATACCAAAAATACCAAAAATATTATATCTATCACATCTCACTCTCGTAAGTGACCGTGAAGGGATTGACAACCCCTAATCGCGTTGGTTGCGAGTAGCTATCGTTTTGTGCAGGTACGAGGACTTGAGCGTGGCCTCCTACTGGATTGATACCTTGGTTCTCAAAAACTGAGGGAAATACTTATGCTACTCTGCTGCATCATCCTTTCCTCTTCGGGGAAATCCAACGCAAGCTCAAGATGTAGCAATCCCATGTACCAAATAAGAAAGGGATAAAGAGTTGGCTTACAATCGCCACTTCACACAATACATAAATATATCATACATCATCTAGAATACAATCAAGGTCAGACTACGGAACCAAAATAAAGAAATACAACCCCAAATGCTAGATCCCCGATCGCCCCAACTGGGCTTCTCTACAGCTCATCCGGAAAAGACACATAGTAATGGCCCGAATCCTCGTCGAACTCCCACTTGAGATCGGTAGCATCCCCTGCACTGGCATCATCGGCACCTGCATCTGTTTGGAAGTATCTGTGAGTCACGGGGACTCGGCAATCTCACACCCTCATGATCAAGACTATTTAAGCTTAAAGGTAGGAAAGGTAGTGAGGTGGAGCTGCAGCAAGCACTAGCATATATGGTGGCTAACTTACGCAAAAGAGAGCGAGAAGAGAAGCAAAGCACGGTTGAGAAGCTAATAACAATCAAGAAGTGATCCTAAAGCTACTTACGTTCAAGCATAACACGAGACCGTGTTCTCTTCCCGGACTCTGCAGAAAAGAGACCATCAAGGCTACACACGTGGTTGATTTTAATTAAGTTAAGTTTCAAGTTCTCTACAATCCGACATTAACAAATTCCCATCTTCCCATAACCGCGGGCATGGCTTTCGAATGTTCAAAAGCCTGCAGGGGTGTCCCAACTTAGCCCATCACAAGCTCTCACGATCAACAAAGGATATTCCTTCACTCAGGAAGACCTGATCAGACTCGGATTCCCGGTTACAAGTGAATGTGCAACTATCCCTAGGTGGCTTTGGTAATTCCTAACAACATATAGCTCATTGAGCTAATGCCATTTCAAGATTAATACCTCAAGAAAGCTCAATGTTTGCCATGGCATGGATGAGAAAAGTGGACCCCTCAAAATGATAAGGACAAAAGGATTGGCTCAAGCTCAAAGCTCAAGACTCTACATTTTCTATTTTAGTGATCCAAGATCACATTGAGTCTATAGGAAAAGCCAATACTATCAAGGAGGGATAGGTGTTGCTTAATGAGGATCTTGCTCAAAATGCTTAGTGATATGCTCCAAAACCCTCAACTACTTTCTCACATCCACATATGACCTAAACCAAAAGTCAAACTCGGCCCCACCGATTCTTTATATCCGACGCCACCGAGTTCAGATGCCATAGCCACTGCCAGAAACCCTAGGCAAATCGGTCTCACCGATAGGGAGCTCGGTCTCACCGAGATGGGATTGTAATCTCTCTGTTTTCATTCGTAACATTTCGGTCCCACCGAGATGAGCGATCGGTCCCACCGATATTGAAATGTAAACTCTCGGTTTCCCTTTTGTAACATTTCGGTCTCACCGAAATGAGCGAATCGGTCCCACCGAGTTTACCTGACCAACTCTCTGGTTAGCTTATTACCAAAATCGGTCTCACCGAGTTTGTGTAATCGGTCTCACCAAGATTAAGTTATGACCTAACCCTCACCATATCGGTCCTACCGTGTTGCATGTCGGTCCCACCGAAAACCCTAACGGTCACTAGCTTTGCTGAATCGGTCCGACCGAGTTTATCAATTCGGTAGCACCGAGATTGGAAAGTTGTATGTAATGGTTAGATTTTGTGTGGAGGCTATATATACCCCTCCACCACCTCTTCATTCGTAGAGAGAGCCATCAGAACAAACCTACACTTCTAACTTACAATTTCAGAGAAGAGAACCACCTACACTTGTGTTGAGGCCAGGATATTCGATTCTTACCATATGAATCTAGATCTCTAGCCTTCCCAAGTTGCTTTCCACTCAAATCCTCTTTCCAACAAATCCATATCCTGTGAGAGAGAGTTGAGTGTTGGGGAGACTATCATTTGAAGCACAAGAGCAAGGAGTTCATCACTAACACACTGTTTGTTACTTCTTGGAGAGTGGTGTCTCCTAGATTGTCTAGGTGTCACTTGGGAGCCTCCGACAAGATTGTGGAGTTGAACCTAGGAGTTTGTAAGGGCAAGGAGATCGCCTACTTTGTGAAGATCTACCGATAGTGAGGCAAGTCCTTCGTGGGCGATGGCCATGGTGGGATAGACAAGGTTGCTTCTTCGTGGACCCTTCGTGAGTGGAGCCCTCCGTGGACTCGCACAGTCGTTACCCTTCGTGGGTTGAAGTCTCCATCAACATGGATGTACGATAGCACCACCTATCGGAACCACGACAAAAACATCCGTGTCTGCTATTGCGTTTGAATCTTCCAAACCCCTCCCTTTACATTCTTGCAAGTTCCATGCTTTACTTTCCGCTGCTCATATACTCTTTGCATGCTTGCTTGAATTTTTTTGAGATTGCTTGACTTGTCCAAAGTTGCTAAAATCTGCCAAGAAATAAAATTGGGAAAATGATAAGTTTTTATTTGGTCAAGTAGTCTAATCACCCCCCTCTAGACATACTTTCGATCCTACAAGTGGTATCAGAGCTTTGGTCTCCATTTGCTTTGATTTCCATAGCTTTTGGTTGTCATAGCCTTGGTTTCACAACCTAGGAGAGTATGGCGTCTAGCGAGGGAAATTACCATCGTAGAGGTCCTTACTTTCATGGTACTAATTTTGCTAGTTGGAAGCATAAGATGAAAATGCATATTCTTGGACATAACCCCGCCGTATGGGCTATTGTGTGTATTGGTTTACAAGGTGAATTCTTCGATGGGAGAGAACTGAACCGTGAAGCTACCGTCGAAGAGTTGAAGATGTTGCAATACAATGCTCAAGCTTGTGATATCCTCTTCAACAGATTATGCCCCGAAGAATTCAACAAAATCGGCCTTCTTGAGAATGCAAGGAAATTTGGGATACTTTGATTGATATGCACGAAGGTACCGACTCCGTCAAGGAATCCAAGTTGGATCTGCTTCAAAGTCAGCTTGACAAGTTCAAAATGAAGGATGGTGAAGGTGTCGCTGAAATGTACTCTAGGCTTGCTCTTATCACAAATGAGATCACCGGCTTAGGAAGTGAAGAGATGACTGACAAATTCATCATCAAGAAGATCCTAAGAGCTTTGGACGGAAAATATGATATTGTATGCACATTGATCCAAATGATGCCCAATTACAAAGATCTCAAGCCAACGGAAGTCATTGGAAGAATTGTTACTCATGAGATGTCACTCAAGGATAAGGAGGAGCTCCATAACAAGTCAAGTGGTGCTTACAAAGCCTCATGTGAAGCTCCCACATCATCAAGTGAGAAACAAACCTTCAATGAAGAATTGAGCCAAATGGTGAAGAACTTCAACAAGTTCTACAAGAGTAGAAGCAAAGAGAGAAGTTCCAAGTCAAGGTCCTACAATGACAAAAGATCTTCTAGTCGAGAGTGAAACTGCTACAATTGTGGAAGACCCGGACACTATTCCAATGAGTGTATGGCACCCTGCAAGAGAAGAGAAGATTCTCCAAAAAGAATAAGTAGAAGAGAAGAATCACCAACAAGAGAGAGAAGGAGTAGAGATGATCGTTATGAACGAAGAACATCCCGGAGAAGCAAAGATTCGGAAAGGAAGGATAAGTCATCAAGGAGCTACACAAAACGAAGACATCAAGCTCATGTTGGTGAATGGGTATCCGACTCCGACAATCACTCCAAGAGAAGCTATCACTCCGACTCCGAATATACTCAAGATAAAGGTGTTGCCGGTCTAGCACTTGTGTCAACCAACTCCTACGACATATTTGATTCACCAAATGAAGGACTTGGAAGATACTTCATGGCTAAGGGCCCAAAGGTATCACACCCCGAGTATGTTGATTTCAATAGTGATGAAGATGACTAGTTAGGTGATGATGATTTACTTGTTGACAACTCTAATGATAAATACTATGATGAAACGTCAATTAATCATGCTAATCAAGATAAAACGAATGACAATGATAAGGAAAAGATTGAGTTTCTAACTAAAGAACTAAACACTCTTAGGTTAGCTCACGAAACTATCTTAGGAGATCATCGAGAACTTTTAAGGACTCATGATAAATTACGTTTTGAAAAGCTCAACCTTGAGCAAGAGCATGAGTTCTTAAAGGCAATCAATGATGATCTTCGCAAGAAAAGTTCTTCTTACATTGCCAAGCGTTTTCTCTTATCCACTTACATGCCTCAAGTCAAGTCTAGTAGCAAGAACAAGAAAGATTCTTCCTCTAGTAGTAACAATAATCATGCTAAATCCAATGTTGTTGCTTCTAGTAGTTCTATTGATTCGAATAATGATTCTCTTAGCCAAGTTACACTTGAAAAAGAAAATAGCTTATTGAAGGGAATTATAGAGAAAGGTGTTTACAAGAGCCTTGCCGGGAGTAAGCAATTCGAGGAAATTGTACGCAAGCAAGGAAGACACCGGAAGAACTAAGGTGTTGGTTTTGAATGAAAGTTCAATGCCAATGGAGTTGAGTGGGAAGAAGATCAATACCCAAAGACGAAGTTTGTTCCTCAACAAGAGAAGTATGATCCTACTTCCTTCAAAGGGACACATTCTCAAGATGATCTTCCACCACAAGACCACAAGCAAAAAGGCAAGGATAAGCTTCAAGAGAAAATTGATGCATTTGAAGAAGAACCTAAGGCCTTGGTCCAGTGGGTTCCCAAGACTACATAAGTTCTACCTCATCAAGTACGACTACAACTCTAAGGATTCCCATCAAGATGATGTGGATCCCGAAGAAGAAGAACTGGAGAGTTCTTGAGGGTGACTCCGCCACCATACTTCACTCTTATCATTTTGCCAAGAACAAGTGCAATCAACTTCCACATCTTGCCCTAGTTAAAGGAGTCACAAACCCTCTTATTGGTAAGACAAGGGACAAGGTAACCTAATGCTTTCATAGACATCATCTTGTGTGTGTGCATCACTCTATCTCTATGGATATCCTTGTTTGTTCCTTGTGGGACTAACCCATGTAGGTATTGAAAGTGCAACTCACTCCAAAGGATTGCTCCAAATGATCTACATCAACCTTGAGCATCCACATCTTCAACACCTACATGAAGTCATCATCGACAAAACCCAAGGTTAGTTAATCCCTCTTAGGGGGAATCTCACATCTAGGGGGAGCTTTACTCTAAGAATTGAGCTAAAGCAACTCTAATGGTGTGAACACAACAACGCTTTATGTAAAAGTGGTAACCCCACTTGTTCTTAAACGATGAGTATCTCAATTAACTCCTAAGTCAATATACTCATATATAGATGACCTAGTCATCGCCAATTGCTTGACAGATGCTAGAATTGGTTGTGCATGCTTTGCCACATATTTCATTTGCCATTTTATTGTGTGAGCATGTTGGTTGCCTAATTTACTCATTCGAGGACATCCACTTGTTGTTTTGATTGTTTGGTTCCTTTTTCTTTTGCCAAGTGGATGGACAAGAATGCCTAAGAACCTTCTATAGCTATCTATGCTTTTCTTGTCTCAAACTCTATTCATGCTACATCACAAAGTTTGATCAAGTCAGATTCGAACCACTCTGTGTGAGGAGCACTCGGAGTCCCTGATTCTTCATAGACTTAAACTTCCAAAACTTCTTTGTTGATTTCGGTCTGACCGATTCATCCATTTCGGTCATATCGAGATCACTAAGTCGATCTAGGTTTTCAATCTCGGTACAACCGATTTGAACTTTTCAGTCACACTGTGTTGCAGTAACTGCTTGCAGTTATGCATCTCGGTGCCACCAAGTTGTTCCACTCGGTCACACCGACATGGTCAAGCTATATATATCCCCGGACCAAAATTTGGAAAAATTTCCGAACCCCTTCGCCCACGCTCAGGCTGCTCTGCCTCCCTAGGTCTACGGATCGTCCTCCTCATCGCCAGCTGCCTTCCGCCGCTGGTATCCGCCGCCGGTATCCACCGCCTTCAACGGGAATCGTCTCCGCCATTGCCACCGTAGCAGGTCCATCGCCGCACTAGGGTATGGACTTGATCCTTGTGCTAATCCCTGTCCGATTCCTAGCACATTGTGTTGCAATGTATCTTGCCACGATTGAGATCATTCTATCCAGTGAAATCACTCTGTAGTTTAGTTGTGGATTGAAAATTTAGGGTTAGGTTTCCGCCGAAACCATATCGGACCAACCGAGTTGTTGAAATCGGTTCCACCGATTTGGCTAAGGCCATTGCACATGTGATTCTCGGTCTGACCAAGAATTCCAAATCGGTGTGACCGAGTTCAATACTTTGTGAAACCCTAGCAGTCTCGGTGCCACAGAACTGTGACTCGGTCTGACTGAGTTCACTAGTTTAGGTTCCAAAAGCTGCTTCGGTATCACCGAGTTTTCAAATCGGTAGATCCGAAATGCTTTCTGTGGAAAACTAAAACTATGTTTTTAACTCATTCTTTTGCAAAAACCTCTGTACTTTGTGATGCTCATCCAACCTACCTCATCTATAATCTATTCACAGGGTCTGCTGTCAGTATTTGCATCATGTCAGATCAGAGTGACAGCCAGAACAAACCTGAGGAGCAAGTCAACATGAGTGAGGGCACTAGTTCCTCTAGCAGCTTTGATGAGGGAAGCAGGAGCACACCCAGCAACTTGCCTAAGGCAGCCACCAAGACCAGAAAGAAGAGAACCTCAGATTCCGAGGATGAGGACTATGCGGCTATGGAGGAAGAGGCCACCTCAAAGAAGAAAGTTCTGAAAAAGGAATATGGCACAGCTGCTACCACTAAGCCAGGAATGAAGACAAAGATTCCTGCCAAGAGAGTGCCTATGCCAAAGGCCAGAGCATCCACTGCTAAAACCTCCAAGCCATCAGAAGAGGCAGTTGGAGAAGGCAAGAAAAGGAAGGAAAGGGTCAAGAAGACCACCGCCAGAGTGCTTGGCAGATCCTCAATAATGAGATATTCTGAAGAAGAGGAAGAGGATGCAGCACCAACACCCAAAGCTCAAAAGCTTATGGGTGATGCTATAAGGGCAGGGGCTGCTCCATCTAAGTCCAAAACTGCTCCTAAGACTGTTGCTCCAGCTCCAAAGCCAAAACCCAAGAGGAGCACCAGGAACATCCCTGCTGAGGAGAAGAACAAGGCCCAAGTGCCTCAAGCTGCTGAAGAAGAAGATGATTATGTTGTTTTGAGGAAGTTGAAGCCCAAAATTTCAGATCACAATGATGCTCATCCAGTTGCAGAGATTATGAAAACCAGGAAGGATTCAGGATTAAGGCTATGGAGAGAGTCTGATCCATATGCCACCAGGAGAAGGACTGCTGTGGACTACAGGTCCCATACAAAGGAACCGCAGGACTTCTATGAGACTATTTTACTTGACAAGAAGCCCATAGTGTGTGACATGAGATGGGTTGATTGGAAATTCATTGAGGAAAATGAGGATCACTTCCCTGGTGTATATGACAGCTTCAAGGCATGTGGAGTCGATGAGTTTGTGGCTCAGAAGCTCACAAAGTGCAATGATGAGCTTATTATGTAGTTCTACTCCACAACTCATTTCTACCCAGATGGCAGGATTTGTCTGGATGTCTGAAGGTACTAGGTACCAGTCAACAGTTGAAGAATGGGAAAAACTGATCAATGCTCCTCAGGAGAATGAAGATGACTTGGATGTCTATGGCAAGAAGAAGAAGGATCACAACACCATGGCACATATGTACAAGGAGATCCCAGATGCTGCTCTTGAGACACACAAGTTTGGATCGGTACATTACCTTCTGTCAGGCTTGCCAACAATCAACTGGATCCTCAGGCACACTCTCTTGCCAAAGTCAGGTGATCGCAAGATGATCAGAGGCCATGCAATTAACCTGCTCCACATATTTGATGTGCCTCAAAAGTTCAAAGTCATGAGCCTAATTGTGGAAACCATAAAGAGAACAACTGCAGATCAGAAGAAAAGTTGTGGGTATGCCCCATAGATCCAGGAGCTAATCAACTCCAAGATGGGCACTAGCACATATCTCTTGGATAAGGAACATATGCCCATCTACCCAGACTTTGAGGACAACACCGTGGTGATGGATGAAAATGAACCATCTTCTATGCAAGCACAAGCAAAGAGAGAAAAGGCAAGGGCTGAAAAGGCTGCAAAGATGCCAACCACTGATGAGGCATCTCAGTACCTTCTGAAGAGCAAGCAAGATCATCTTGGCTACTTGATTGCCTCCACTCTGAGGATTGAGAAGGGACTGGCCACCCTGACTCAGAACCAAGAGCGCTTGGAGAGGATCGTGGAACAAAAGTTCTATGATTTAGATGTGAAGGTCACCGAGATCCAGTTAGTTGTTGAGCAACTTCAGGATGAAGTGCAGGAGAAGGAGGGCAAGTCTACCACTGATGCTTTTGCTAGAGTGCCTAGAGGACAGAGATCTGCTGCAGTGCCTGTTACAGACACCAGAGTAACTTCATCTGCACCAACTACAGCTTCAGTGCCACCAGCTCCAGCACCCACTCCACCAGCTCCATCTACATCAACTGATGCCTTCGTCCTCGAAGTTTTATCTACACCACCACCTGAAGACCAATCCTGAGAGTCGATCTAGCACTATGCATTTTTTATGAAATTTTTGGTAACTTGTTGCCAAAGGGGGAGAAAATGTATAGATCATAGGCTCCGAGAGAGAGAGTGTTGCTTTTTATTCTCTCTTATTGCTTGGTGGTTGAACTTTGTTTATTTGCTTGTTTGAGATACTTTATGCTTGTGTGTGATACTTGGATGATCATATGTTTGATCATATGCTAACTTAATGCTTGTTGGACGACATTATCCCTTTATATCCCCATATGATCATTCACTTTTCTTGGTGATGAGTGCATGTATTTACTTATTATCATTTTGAGCGCTCCACCAAGATGTATGTGACATGGAAGAGTAACCCTTGATCCTAACTCATTGTGCATTTGCAGTCCAAAGCAAATCTTAAACTATGAACAAATTTAGGGGGAGCCCTTGCTTTTCACAAACTTCTCAAAGCGACAATATTTTTCATTCTTATTATCATTTGTCGAAGCTTTGATATATATGTTGTCATCAATTACCAAAAAGGGGGATATTGAAAGTGCAACTTTCCCTAGGTGGTTTTGGTAATTCCTAACAACATATAGCTGTAACGCCCTCGATGCGGCTATATCTCCCACGTGTCGAAGCACGACTTAGAGGCATAACCGCATTGAAAGCAATGTCGCAAGTGAGGTAATCTTCACACAACCCATGTAATACATAAGGGAAAGAGATACATAGTTGGCTTACAATCGCCACTTCACACAATTAGATGAATAAAGCATTACATCATCCAAATACAATTAAGGCCCGACTATGGAGCCAAAATAAAAGAAGACTACTCCAAATGCTACACAGATCCCCGATCGACCCCAACTGGGCTCCACTATGGATCAACTAGAACGAAACAACACAAAGGACAAGATCTTCATCGGGCTCCTCCTTGAGCTTGGTTGCATCACCTGCACGGTTCAACGGCACCTGCAAACTGGTTTTGGAAGTATCTGTGAGTCACGGGGACTCAGCAATCTCGCACCCTCGCGATCAAGACTATTTAAGCTTATAGGTAGGGTAAAAGGTATGAGGTGGAGCTGCAGCAAGCGACTAGCATATATGGTGGCTAACATACACAAATGAGAGCGACAAGAGAAGGCAAAGCACGGTCGATAAACTATGATCAAGAAGTGATCCTAGAACAACCTACGCCAAACATAACTCCAACACCGTGTTCACTTCCCGGACTCCGCCGGAAAGAGACCATCACGGTTGATGTATTTTAATTAAGGTCAACTTCAGGTTTTCTACAACTGGACATTAACAAATTTCCATCTTCCCATAACCGCGGACACGGCTTTCGAAAGTTCAAAACCCTGCAGGGGTGTCCCAACTTAGCCCATCACAAGCTCTCACGGTCAACGAAGGATATTCCTTCTAGTGGGAAGACCCGATCAGACTCGAAATCCCGGTTACAAGACATTTCGACAATGGTAAAACAAGACCAGCAAAGCCACCCAGATGTGCCAACAAATCCCGATAGGAGCTGCACATATCTCGTTCTCAGGGCACACCGGATGAGCCAGACGTCGGGTGGGCAAGCCCAGAGTGGCCCCTGGTAGCTCCGGACATCGCTCAGTTTGGACCAACACTCAGAGGAGCACTGGCCCGGGGGTTTAAATAAAGATGACCCTTGAGTCTGCAGAACCCAAGGGAAAGAAAAGGCTAGGTGGGGAATGGTAAAACCAATGTTGGGCCTTGCTGGAGGAGTTTTATTCAAGGCGAACTGTCAAGGGGTTCCCATTATAACCCAACCGCGTAAGGAACGCAAAATCCGGGAACATAACACCGATACGACGGAAACTAGGGCGGCAAGAGTGGAACAAAACACCAGGCATAAGGCCGAGCCTTCCACCCCTTTACCAAGTATATAGATGCACTAATTAAGTAAGAGATATTGTGATATCCCAACAAAATATCCATGTTCCAACAAGGAACAACTCCAATCTTCACCTGCAACTAACAACGCTATCAGAGGGGCTGAGCAAAGTGGTAACATAGCCAAACAACGGTTTGCTAGGACAAGGTGGGTTAGAGGCTTGGCTCAACAATATGGGAGGCATGATAATCAAGTGGTAGGTATCGCAGCATAGGCATAGCAAAAGAGCGAGCATCTAGCAAGCAAAGATAGAAGTGATTTCGAGGGTATGGTCATCTTGCCTGATATCCCGCAAGGAAGAAGAATAAGTCCATGAAGAAGACAAACGGACGTAGTCGAACGGATCCTCACAATGCAACGTTATCGGAACCAACCCGAAGAAGCACACCGGAAAGAATCAAACAACATAGTAAACAATCATCACATAAGCATGGCACGATGCGAAAACAAGTATGATGCATGTCCGGTTTAATGAGGCATGGCATGGCAAAAAGCACAAACAACCCTACAAATTAAGTGGAGCTCAACATGCAACTCCGTTGCATATTGAAGAAAACACCACATGACTTATTTAGTTCTCTCTTGTTTATGTACCCAACAAGATTAAATGTCGTTAGCATGGCAAGAGGTGAAGCATAAAGAAACTATCTATCTAGGCAAGTTTAAATGAGGCCAAAAATAACAAACAACAATTCCGGTAAAGCCCCATATGCATATTTTAAGGTTTGGTACTGTTCTGCCCTAAACCATATTTTATAGTTATTAAACATGCAAGATGATGCCACCATGTTATACTAGGGAAAATTCTACGCCATTTACATATAAAGTTTAATAAAATCCGAGTTACGGTTATTTAGTTATGAAATAAATCATTTTAGCAAGTTATTTAAGCAAATTAAAACAAACATCATTTTAAACATAGATGAAAGTTGCATATTATTAAACTAGATGAAAAACTAAGCAAGTTCCATACACAAAGTTTTTACATGTGATGCTTAGTTTGTGAGATATTAAATGCATGAAGGCTAAGGGTTTTTCTGTAAATCTGCAGATCCCTGGAAATTAGCTAAATTCGCAGAACAAAAAAAACATCCACTGGGCCGAAACTGAACTGGCCCAGTAGTAAGAAAAAAAAGGAGGGGGCGCTTGGGGTGGCCTCACCCATGGGCCTTGGCCCGACTCGGTGGAGAGGCTGGCGCGCCCTTCGCTCTGCTGGGCTGAGCGGGGAAAGGCCCAGGCGCTGTCGATGCGGTGGCCCAAGCGATGGCGATGTGGTCAACGTGGTTCGAGCTCTTGCGTCCTGAAACTGACAAAGCAGAGGAAGCAGGGCGTCTGAACTTGCATCGACCAGAAGCAGGGGAAGCAGGGCGCGTCTCCGACGAGGGAGATGGCCGGCATTCTCAAGCGTGGAGAGGCACGGCTCCGGTGGAGTCATCGGGGAGCGGCAAGCGGCGCGGGACTCGGCAGGGGAGGTCGGCGATGAGCCTTGGCGGGGCGGCAGGAGCTGCAAGGCCAGGCGGAAGCAGGTGACGGCGGTGAGAATCCTGGCGAGGTCGAGGTCGTCATATCCGGGGCACCAGCATGGATCCGGGAGCGGGGAAACCGGGCGGAGGCGACCCGATCCAGCGGCGGGGAGCTCCTGCGGGGTAGCCACGAGGGCGGCGGCAGCCATGGGAGCTCCTGCTCGGGAGGAGGCGCGAGGTAGGGGACGGAGTGGATGCGGTCAACATCGACGAAGCCCGGTGAAGCGCCGCAAGCACACGTGGGATCCGAGCGGCGGCGGCTGCGCGGTGCTATGCGACTGAGGCAACAAGGCATAGCTCCATCGGGCTCCATGGTGTCCTTGGTGGTGCTCCTGTAGAAAAGCAAACGGGGGAGAGAGATGAGCAGAGAGAGAGGACGGTAGGAGCACGGAAGGCCAAGAAGAAGGGGCAACGGAGCTCATCTGGTGGTTCGGTGAGGTGAAGCTGCTTGCTTCGGCAGCGGGATCCTGGTGACTTCGGTCGCCGACGGGGACGAGCAGCTTGGGCTGGAGGAGTGAGGCAGGGAGGTGGCGGCGACTGGGTGTCGCTGTAATTGAGGAGAAGGTGGGCGGCTGCACTGGCTGGCTGAAACGATGGAATCGGGAGGGATACCAAGGTAGAAAATGGCAGCGCTGGTTGGGTGGAACTGGCAGGGGAGATGCGGTGGTCGCTGAACGAGGAAGAAAGGTGGGTGGCTGTGGTTGGCTCGATGGGGAAATCAAGGGAGAGGAGGTGGGTGGATCGGGAAGGATCCCGATGAGAGAGTGGCGGCGGCCGAAAGGGAAAAGATGGGACAAGCCCCTAAGATCTAGGGTTAGACTGATATTTATATCAGATGAATTTAGGTCAGGGGGTATCTCCTCCCTACGATCGAAATCAGACGGTCAGAGAAAAATAGGTAGGGAGTCCAAAAAGAAAAACGGAGATGTTTTGTAGATGTTTGGGGATGATCCGGACCCAACCAAGCCGACTGTCCGAGTCGGGTTCGGGACAACTATCGGACGCGCGCGCGAGGAGGGCCGCGGGCTGACAAGAGAGGTTAGGTTGGACCTGGTGGTAGGTAGAGTGGGCTGTGTAGACGGTCTTGAGCTGAGAGAAGAGAAGAGAGGGAGGCCCGGCGACTATTTTCGGAGACCTAAAACGTCCGACGAAAAGTCTGGTTATACTGTCGATATAGTTAATCATTGGGGCGTCAAACGAACTCGGAATGCGATGAAACTTGGCAGGCGACCTACTAACAACATAACAACACCACATGCCAACTTTCAACCCATTCCGAGAACATTTTCTGGCCACTTATAAAATACTATTTTGGACATGCCGCGGGCGCATGCGAGTGTGTCTGGGCTCAGAACGGACAACTGACGGAACTGGGGGAAACCGAACGGATGCAAGTTTTGAAAACATGATGATGCAATGCACATGATGACATGACAAGATGCAACACGCAAGCGAATGACATGGCAACGACGGCGAACAACTGGGAGACACCTGGCACCTCAGCCTCGGGGCGTTACAACACTCCACCACTACGAGAGGATATCGTCCCGAGATCTAGAATGGCACTAGAGTGTAAACGAAAGAGAAAGAGAAGAGGTAAAACTAGGTTGCTTCTTTGACAAACGAGTGAAACCAACGAACCTTGAAAAGGTTAAGCCATTAAAAGAAAGAATGCAACGAAGATGAACAAAGTTGAAAACACTCCGTTAGGAAAAGAGGAAAGGAAAGAACCGATTCGGGTAGCACTTCAGTTTAGAAGGGATAAGTAAGGAAAAGAACAAGGTCCTGACAAGAACAAGAAGAAGGGTTGAAGAGAGCAACATCACAATGCCTCCGGAACAAAAGAAATAGAAGATAGATAATTGAATGAAAAGAATGGAGAAGAAAATGCCAACTTCTGTCACAAAGAACTTTAAAAGGCATCCTTAAGCGAAAGTTCGAACGGAGTTGTTGGAAAACCAACAACGAAAAGAGTAAACTTGTTGTGGTCTTCTTGAAAACAACTCAAAACTATGAGGTGAAATTTCTGCCACTAACGGAAACGATAGATTGGATTGATATCAACAAGGAGATGAGAAACTAATTTCACCGGGAGGATAAATGAAGAACTTGGGTCATTTATGAGCACCATAAATAGCAACGATCCTTAGGGAAGGCTTTAGGTGAAAATATAACCCAAGATAACTCCAACGAACAGTTTGATGGATTTAAAATACCTCATTCTTAACAACATGTGAATCATGAAACATGAACTCACGTTATCAAGACTGACATAATACCACCTCAAAAGATGAGGTTAAAAGAATTGCGCTCCGGATTGCAAGATGAAGGATGCTTCAGCTCCTCTGAAAAGAATCTTGATGAACACTTCGAGAAGGAATTAAATCCTTGATGAACCATCATGTAGAACCTTCATGAAGAACTCCGGTAACAAAAATATGATCAAAAGGAAAGGTAAAATTGAAAAGAACTTGGAACTCCGGTAAAAGAAAAGCTGACACAATTGCAATCGAGAATTTGATGAACCTCCGGAATAAGGAATTGAGTTTACTCAATGAAACCAGAATAAGAATTACATTATACTTATCCTTCACCAATTAAATTGATGACAATCAACGGATTTGGCATATTACTTATTCTCGTAGAAAGGATTAAGATAGATATAGCGCAAACTTGAGAAGGTCTTCAATGAACCACCGGTAGGATTGGAAAGAAAGAGTCAATTGATATTATAACAAAGGAAGAAGAATCTTAGAAGAGCCATCGGTAGAATTCGAAATAAACAAAGAAAATATAAAGAAACACCGGGAAGAATTAGAAAACGAATGAAGATGCTTGAGGGAATTTAGATACATGAGAACGAAGAGATCATGAACTGATTAGAGAATACTTGAACGATGCATCGGTAAGATTTGGAGAATGGTAGCTGAAGGCTGAGAATGAATAAGTCTTCTGAAATGATGGGCTCCGGAGGAAGGAAAAGAATTTTCGCGATCAAAACAATTATGAGAGGATGGCCTTGAACTATAACCACGAATCTCTGAGAGAACGGATAAGATATGGAGGTAAAACTCTTCTTCGGTCTTCAAATGATGAGAAAGACGACGAGAAACACCACCGTGAATTATTGAGACACTCCGGAATAAAGAATAATAGAAAAGTTGAACCAATGATGAAAAGAATTTGGAAGATCTTGGAGAAAGACATTTGACTGATGATAAATCATTCTTACGTCAAACTTCGAAAAGAAATTTGAGGATAGCTCCGGGAAAATAAGAAGAGTCAGGTAAGATCCTGGGAAAAGACCTGTGGGTTAGGGCCCACTCAAAAGAAACACCGTAGAATGATTTAAAAGAGAGAATACACCGGTAAGATTTAAATGGCTAGAATGAGATAACAACCTCGAAATAGGTTGAACTGATCTTGAAAGACAAGACGAGCCTTCTGAGATATCTTCAGCACTCCTGAACAAATGAATAGTGAGAAGTGAATTATTATGAGGTGCACCGGTATGAGAAGGTATTTGAAACGAGGAAAAAGGGATATGAGATCAACACCGAAAGCTTGATTTGAATCCACCGGAGAAGAAAACGAGTGAAGAGTGACGAACTTGAAGCTCCGTTAGAATCTTCATGAGAATCACCGGGTAAGAACATGAAGGAAAAGAATGGAGAGACTTCACATGAATCAAAGGATACTTGATTAAGAAATCTGAGTCCTTGAAGAAAAAGGGTGGGGGGGGGGGGAAAACAAAGACAACTTGGAGAGGGATGAAACAAACAACGTTGAGAAGAACTAATACTTGATCTTGCGGATGTTGAAATGTTTTCGGATCCACTTGAAGAGAAACACGCCGGTTGAAAAGGATTGACATGACATTCTCGATGATCAAGAATGATTAGTATCCACATAGAAATATGAGAACACCACTTAGGAAAGGTATGGAATCAACATTTGACTTCGAAGCAAATCGAGTACCACAACTCAAAAACAAAACAAAGGATTGGCTTGCAGAATAAGCCGGAACAAACATATGATAGAGATTTCGTCCGAAGTTTCCGTGGTGGGGCCTACACGGGCTCGATCGTACAGCACCATCATGTACAAGGCAGTGCACATGACATACGAAGCGTCCCCGAGTCGGCATAGCCAAGGACTCTTTAAGACACAACGAGACCACTATAAAACCAACCGTGGATAGGCGGACCACTAGACGTCGAACCCCAATTTCATATCATACATCTGTCGGAAAGATATCCTAAGAGCTACTTGAATTCCCACTTATAAACTCCCGGAATTTTCCGGTTATGCAATCAGGTGTTGGGGATACAGGGGAAGCATAATATCTCACCCAAAACTAGCAAATCCTACATCCAGCTGTATCCATCCTTCAACACATAACCAAGAAACCTTCGGAAATCGTTTACCTCAACCTTCGAAAAGCATCTGTTATACGAGTTATGGCAATACTCCCGAACTCCCGCCCCAGTACTGGGTGGCGTCGAGGTTATCTCACCAACAACTGCATAAAAGAGATTTTCGATGTCGGCGAAACTAAACTCAGGTATTCCAGAACTGCAACGATAAAATTGTGACGACAACACCTCGGAGCTCAACTCCCCGGGACACTGCCACAACCCCTAAATGACAGGAGGCACCAAGAACAATGTTCTCGTCACAAAACCATCGGAATGATTCCAAGATACCCGCGTGATCCTAAAAAAAGAGTTAGTGAAAATTTGAGAAGAGAAGAGTCAAAACTCTACGTCAGGATGCCTCACCAGAGCGACGAAGGGACTGAGGAGTAAAAGAATTCCTAACTCTCCGATATATATAATTCCTAAATGACTCAAAACATTTTTCTAGACTCAACAACGCCAACGATTCGATCAAGCAGGGGGCTCCTAAGGTCGGGGAAGGCTCTGATTACCAACTTGTAACGCCCTCGATGCGGCTATATCTCCCACATGTCGAAGCACGACTTAGAGGCATAACCGCATTGAAAGCAATGTCACAAGTGAGGTAATCTTCACACAACCCATGTAATACATAAGGGAAAGAGATACATAGTTGGCTTACAATCGCCAATTCACACAATTACATGAATAAAGCATTACAACATCCAAATACAATCAAGGCCCGACTACGGAGCCAAAATAAAAGAAGACTACTCCAAATGCTACACAGATCCCCGATCGACCCCAACTGGGCTCCACTACGGATCAACTAGAACGAAACACCACAAAGGACAAGATCTTCATTGGGCTCCTCCTTGAGCTTGGTTGCGTCACCTGCACGGTTCAACGGCACCTGCAAACTGGTTTTGGAAGTATCTATGAGTCACAGGGACTCAGCAATCTCGCACCCTCGCGATCAAGACTATTTAAGCTTATAGGTAGGGTAAAAGGTATGAGGTGGAGCTGCAGCAAGCGACTAGCATATATGATGGCTAACATACGCAAATGAGAGCGAGAAGAGAAGGCAAAGCACGGTCGATAAACTATGATCAAGAAGTGATCCTAGAACAACCTACGCCAAACATAACTCCAACACCGTGTTCACTTCCCGGACTCCACCGGAAAGAGACCATCACGGTTACACACGCGGTTGATGTATTTTAATTAAGGTCAACTTCAGGTTTTCTACAACCGGACATTAACAAATTCCCATCTGCCCATAACCGCGGGCACGACTTTCGAAAGTTGAAAACCCTACAGGGGTGTCCCAACTTAGCTCATCACAAGCTCTCACGGTCAACGAAGGATATTCCTTCTAGCGAGAAGACCCGATCAGACTCGGAATCCCGGTTACAAGACATTTCGACAATGGTAAAACAAGACCAGCAAAGCCACCCAGATGTGCCGACAAATCCCGATAGGAGCTGCACATATCTCGTTCTCAAGGCACACTGGATGAGCCAGACGTCGGGTGGGCCAGCCCAGAGTTGCCCCTGGTAGCTCTGGACATCGCTTAGTTTGGACCAACACTCAGAGGAGCACTGGACCGGGGGTTTAAATAAAGATGACCATTGAGTCTGCAGAACCCAGGGGAAAGAAAAGGCTAGGTGGCGAATGGTAAAACCAATGTTGGGCCTTGCTGGAGGAGTTTTATTCAAGGCGAACTATCAAGGGGTTCCCATTATAACCCAACCGCGTAAGGAACGCAAAATCCAGGAACATAACACCGATATGACGGAAACTAGGGCGGCAAGAGTGGAACAAAACACCAAGCATAAGGCCGAGCCTTCCACCCCTTTACCAAGTATATAGATGCAATAATTAAGTAAGAGATATTGTGATATCCCAACAAAATATCCATGTTCCAACAAGGAACAACTCCAATCTTCACCTGCAACTAACACGCTATAAGAGGGGCTGAGCAAAGCGGTAACATAGCCAAACAACGGTTTGCTAGGACAAGGTGGGTTAGAGGCTTGGCTCAACAATATGGGAGGCATGATAATCAAGTGGTAGGTATCGCAGCATAGGCGTAGCAAAAGAGGGAGCATCTAGCAAGCAAAGATAGAAGTGATTTCGAGGGTATGGTCATCTTGCCTGATATCCCGCAAGGAAGAAGAATAAGTCCATGAAGAAGACAAACGGACGTAGTCGAACGGATCCTCACAATGCAACGTTATCGGAACCAACCCGAAGAAGCACACCGGAAAGAATCAAACAACATAGTAAACAATCATCACATAAGCATGGCACGATGCGAAAACAAGTATGATGCATGTCCGGTTTAATGAGGCATGGCATGGCAAAAAGCACAAACAACCCTACAAATTAAGTGGAGCTCAACATGCAACTCTGTTGCATATTGAAGAAAACACCACATGACTTATTTAGTTCTCTCTCGTTTATGTACCCAACAAGATTAAATGTTTTTAGCATGGCAAGAGGTGAAGCATAAAGAAACTATCTATCTAGGCAAGTTTAAATGAGGCCAGAAATAACAAACAACAATTCCGGTAAAGCCCCATATGCATATTTTAAGGTTTGGTACTGTTCTGCCCTAAACCATATTTTATAGTTATTAAACATGCAAGATGATGCCACCATGTTAAACTAGGCAAAATTCTACCCCATTTACATATAAAGTTTAATAAAATCCGAGTTATGGTTATTTAGTTATGAAATAAATCATTTTAGCAAGTTATTTAAGCAAATTAAAACAAACATCATTTTAAACATTTTAAACATAGATGAAAGTTGCATATTATTAAACTAGATGAAAAACTAAGCAAGTTTCATATACAAAGTTTTTACATGTGATGCTTAGTTTGTGAGATATTAAATGCATGAAGGCTAAGGGGTTTTCTGTAAATCTGCAGATCCCTGGAAATTAGCTAAATTCGCAGAACAAAAAAACATCCACTGGGCCGAAACTGAACTGGCCCAGCAGTAAGAAAAAAAAGGAGGGGGCGCTTGGGGTGGCCTCACCCATGGGCCTTGGCCCGACTCGGTGGAGAGGCTGGCGCGCCCTTCGCTCTGCTGGGCTGAGCGGGGAAAGGCCCAGGCGCTGTCGATGTGGTGGCCCAAGCGATGGCGATGTGGTCAACATGGTTCGAGCGCTCGCGTCTTGAAACTGGCGAAGCAGAGGAAGAAGGGCGTCTAAACTTGCATCGACCAGAAGCAGGGGAAGCAGGGCGTGACTCCGACGAGGGAGATGGCCGGTGTTCTCAGGCATGGAGAGGCACGGCTCCGGCGGAGTCAGCGGGGAGCGGCAAGGGGTGCGGGACTCGGCAGGGTAGGTCGGCGATGAGCCTTGGCGGGGCGGTGGGAGCTGCAAGGCCAGGCGGAAGCAGATGACGGCGGTGAGAATCCTGGCAAGGTCGAGGTCGTCAGATCCGGGGCGTCGGCGTGGATCCGGGAGTGGGGAAACCGGGCGGAGGCGACCCGATCCGGTAGCGGGGAGCTCCTGCGGGGTAGCCACGAGGGTGGCGGCAGCCATGGGAGCTCCTGCTCGGGAGGAGGTGCGAGGTAGGGGACGGAGTGGACGCGGTCAACGTCAACGAAGCCCGGTGAAGCGCCGCAAGCACACGTGGGATCCGAGCAGCGGCGGCTGCGTGGTGCTATGCGGCTTGAGGCAGCAAGGCATAGCTCCATCGGGCTCCATGGCATCCTTGGTGGTGCTCCTGTAGAAAAGGAAATGGGGTAGAGAGATGAGCAAAGAGAGAGAGGACGGTAGGAGCACGGAAGGCCAAGAAGAAGGGGCAACGGAGCTCATCTGGTGGTTCGGCGAGGTGAAGCTGCTTGCTTCGGCAGCGGGATCCTGGTGACTTTGGTCGCCGACGGGGACGAGCAGTTTGGGCTAGAGGAGCGAGGCAGGGAGGTGGCGGCGACTGGGTGTCGCTGTAATTGAGGAGAAGGTGGGCGGCTGCACTGGATGGCTGAAACGAGGGAATCAGGAGGGATACCAAGGGAGAAAATGGCGGCGCTGGTTGGGTGGAACTGGCAGGGGAGATGCGGTGGTCGCTGAACGAGGAAGAAAGGTGGGTGGCTGTGGTTGGCTCGATGGGGAAATCAAGGGAGAGGAGGTGGGTGGATCAGGGAGGATCCCGATGAGAGAGTGGCGGCGGCCGAAAGGGAAAAGATGGGACAAGCCCCTAAGATCTAGGGTTAGACTGATATTTATATCAGATGAATTTAGGTCAGGGGGTATCTCCTCCCTACGATCGAAATCAGACGGTCCGAGAAAAATAGGTAGGGAGTCCAAAAAGAAAAACGGAGATGTTTTGTAGATGTTTGGGGATGATCCGGACCCAACCGAGCCGACTGTCTGAGTCGGGTTCGGGACAACTATCGGACGCGCGCGCGAGGAGGGCCGCGGGCTGATGAGAGAGGTTAGGTTGGACCTAGAGGTAGGTAGAGTGGGCTGTGTAGACAGTCTCGAGCTGAGAGAAGAGAAGAGAGGGAGGCCCGGCGACTGTTTTTGGAGACCGAAAACGTCCGACGAAAAGACCGGCTATATTGCCGCTATAGTTAATCGTTGGGGCATCAAACGAACTCGGAATGCGATAAAACTTGGCAGGCGACCTACTAACAACATAACAACACCACATGCCAACTTTCAACTCATTCCGAGAACATTTTCCGGCCACTTATAAAATACTATTTCGGACATGCCGCGGGCGCGTGCGAGTGTGTCTGGGCTCAGAACGGACAACGGACGGAACTGGGGGAACCGAACGGATGCAAGTTTTGAAAACATGATGATGCAATGCACATGATTACATGACAAGATGCAACACGCAAGCGAATGACATGGCAACGACGGCGAACAACTGGGAGACACCTGGCACCTCGGCCTCGAGGCGTTACAATAGCTCATTGAGCTAATGCCATTTCAAGATTAATATCTTAGGAAAGCTCAATGTTTGGCATGGCATCGATGAGAAAAGTGGCCCCCTCAAAATGATAAGGACAAAAGGATTGGCACAAGCTCAAAGCTCAAGACTCTACATTTTCTATTTTAGTGATCCAAGATCACATTGAGTCTATAGGAAAAGCCAATACTATCAATGAGGGATGAGGTGTTGCTTAATGAGGCTCTTGCTCAAAATGCTTAGTGATATGCTCCAAAACCCTCAACTACTTTCTCACATCCACATATGACCTAAACCAAAAGTCAAACTCGGCCCCACCGATTATTTCTATCCGGCGCCACCGAGTTCAGATGTCATAGCCACTGCCACAAACCCTAGGCAAATCGGTCTCACCGATAGGGATCTCGGTCTCACCGAGATGGGTTTGTAATCTCTCTATTTCCCTTCGTAACATTTCGGTCCCACCGAGATGAGCGATCGGTCCCACCGAGATTGAAATGTAAACTCTCTGTTTCCCTTTTGTAACATTTCAGTCTCACCGAAATGAGCGAATCGGTCCCACCGAGTTTACCTGACCAACACTCTGGTTAGATTATTACCAAAATCGGTCTCATCGAGTTTGTGTAATTGGTCTCACTGAGATTAATTTATGCCCTAACCCTAACCATATCGGTCCTACCGAGTTGCATGTCGGTCCCACCAAAAACCCTAACGGTCACTAGCTTTGCTGAATCGGTCCGACCGAGTTTATCAATTCGGTCCCACCGAGATTGGCAAGTTGTGTGTAATGGTTAGATTTTGTGTGGAGGCTATATATACCCCTCCACCACCTCTTCATTCGTAGAGAGAGCCATCAGAACAAACCTACACTTCCAACTTACTATTTCTAAGAAGAGAACCACCTACACTTGTGTTGAGGCCAAGATATTCCATTCTTACCATATGAATCTTCATCTCTAGCCTTCCCAAGTTGCTTTCCACTCAAATCCTCTTTCCACCAAATCCATATCCTCTGAGAGAGACTTGAGTGTTGGGGAGACTATCATTTGAAGCAAAAGAGCAAGGAGTTCATCATCAACACACCATTTGTTACTTCTTGGAGAGTGGTGTCTCCTAGATTGGCTAGGTGTCACTTGGGAGCCTCCAAAAAGATTACGGAGTTGAACCAAGGAGTTTGTAAGGGCAAGGAGATCGCCTACTTCATGAAGATCTACCGCTAGTGAGGCAAGTCCTTCGTGGGCGATGGCCATGGTCGGATAGACAAGGTTGCTTCTTCGTGGACCCTTCGTGGGTGGAGCCCTCCATGGACTCGCGCAGCCGTTACCCTTCGTGGGTTGAAGTCTCCATCAACGTGGATGTACGATAGAACCACCTATCGAAACCACGACAAAAACATCCATGTCTCCAATTGCGTTTGAATCTTCCAAACCCCTCCCTTTACATTCTTGCAAGTTGCATGCTTTACTTTCCGCTGCTCATATACTCTTTGCATGCTTGCTTGAATTGTTTTAAGGTTGCTTGACTTGTCCAAAGTTGCTAAAATCTGCTAAGAACTAAAATTGGGAAACGGAGAAGTTTTTATTTGGTCAAGTTGTCTAATCACCCCCCCCCTCTAGACATACTTTCGATCCTACAACAAGAAATTTCGACAAAGGTAAAACAAGACCATCATAGCCGCCCGATGTGCCAACAAATCTCGATAGGAGTCACATGTATCTCATTCTCAAAGCACACCGGATAGGTCAAGCTACGAGTAAAACAAACCCTCAAGTTGCCCCGAGGTGGCCCCGCAGGTTGCCCGTTTCGGACCAACACTCAGAGGAGCAGTGGCCCGGGGGGTTAAAATAAAGATGACCCTTGAGTCTGCAGAACCCAAGGGAAAGGTATATTGTGGTAGGTAGGCAAAGGGTAAAACCAAGGTTGGGCCTTGCTGGAGGAGTTTTATTCAAAGCAAACTGTCAAGGGGTTCCCATAACACCCAACCGCGTAAGGGACGCGAAATCAAGGAACATAACACCGGTATGACGGAAACTAGGGCGGCAAGAGTGGAACAAAACACCCGGCATAAGTCCGAGCCTTCCACCCTTTACCAAGTATATAGGTGCATTAAAGTAAACAAGATATAATAATGATATCCCAACAATATCCATGTTCCAACATGGAACAAACTTCAGCTTCACCTGCAACTAACAACGCTATAAGAGGGGCTGAGCAAAGCGGTAACATAGCCAAACAACGGTTTGCTAGGAAAGGTGGGTTAGAGGCTTGACATGGCAATATGGGAGGCATGATATAGAAAGTGGTAGGTATCGCGGCATGGCAAAAGAGCGAACAACTAGCAAGCAAAGATAGAAGTGATTTCGGGGGTATGGTCATCTTGCCTGCAATGTTCTCAGAGTTGACGAAAGCTTGATCCTCGTTAGCATACTCAACAGGTTCCTCGATCACGTACTCGTCTCCCGGCTCTAACCAAGGCAAGAACACAAGCAAAGGAACCAACAATCAATCACGGTGCAATGCGCAAGCAACATGATGTAAAACATGGCATGATATGCGAGATGTGATATGCAATGCATATGCGTGCTCCAGAAGGAAAAGATTGATTAAGGAATCAACTTGGCAAACCAAGTGTGCCGCTGGAAAGATGAGATGATTTCGGTCGAAATCGATATAAAGATAACCGGAATCGGACGCACGGTTTGCAAATGGCAAGCAAAACAATAATGGCACAAATCTGCGATTAACAGCACGATACCATCTAGAATGCAAGAAGAAACTAAGATACTGCCCTCCAACATAACAACAAAGCACATGGCAGTGATCTACTCAAGATGCTTGACAAAAGATGAACACTGAGCTACGGCTAAATCACACCAGAGCAGGTTCAAACAAGCATGACAAAAGTGCAAAAGATATCAGCTTCACAGACTTAGTGAAAACAGATTCAGACTTCGCAGAAAACTGAGCATGGCATAAACAGAATTATTAAGGCATCTTTGCGAGCTCGATTCACTCACCACAAGGCATTGCGTGACAAGATAAGCATAGCATCAGCAAGAAGACATGTTCGAGAAGCTAACCATGGCAAGAGCAAGTTCATAGCATGCATGTATCAACTACAACAACCATGGCAAAATTGATTAACATGTAAACAATCTGCCAGGAACATTTTATAGCAAAAGTAGAGCAAGATTGAGACATTCTAGGGCACTCCATAATAGCAAACAGGGCCATGGATGGATATATCCTAACCACATGCCCAAATCATCCTTACTTAAGCAACTCAAAACAAGTACGGATCTCTCTGTAGGATCATGGTTACATGGCATAAAAATAACAGCAGACCAAGGACTTAGCAAAATCTTAAGTCCCTGAAATCAGCAATAACACGAAGGCTACTTTGCATGCTTCAGCTAGTCACCACATTGATCACAAAAATACATGGCAAGCCCCCCTGTAAATATAGCATGGCATTGACCAAAACACATGTAGAGCTCATGCCCATAAGATGCACACAACAAGTGTGACAAAATGACAAATCCTCATACTCTGATAAGTAACAACACCAAACAATTTATAGCGCAATTGCATCAGTGATTTTGGTAACACAATGGACTCAAACAAGCATGCCACAATGGAATGAAATGAAGAGCATCCCACAATGAACATTTTGATATCTCATGCGCATGAAACGGAGCTACGGTCATGGAGTTATGGAATAGAGAACAGAGGCATAAAATGTTCCAGAATAAGGGATAGTGGGAAAAGAGGGGGTGTATACCTCGGATCTAGGGTTCGGGCGTGCTGCACGAGGTTCGTCGGAGGGGTCGCCGGACTTGCGCGCTGCGGTAGCCGGAGAAGAGGAGGACAAGGCCGACGAGGCTTGAGGTCGACGAGTCGCGGGGTCGCCGGAGAATGGCGGGCGGCGCCGACGTTGCTAGTGCTCCGGCGGGGCAGGTGGAGCTGCGGCGAGGCGGCGGGGCGCGGAGGAGCAGCGGGAGCGAGCGGTGGCGTGCGGGCTCGGCGAGGCCCAGTTCGGCCCCGGGGCGGGCCGCATCTGGGCCCCGGGCGGCGGCGACGATGTGGGCGCGATGGTCGCCACGTGTCGGTGCGGGATTCGTCGGGCGGCGGCGGCGGACGTGTCCGGCCGTCGCGAACGCGTCCGATGGCGGCGGGGGAGGTTTATCTAGGGTTTGGACCCGGATTTTGGACGGGGAGAACATATTTATAGGTAGGAGGAGTTTAGAGTGTCCAAATGAAGTGTAGTTTTCGACCACACGATTGTGATCCGACGACGAAGGACATGGGAGAGGTTTGGATGGGTTATTGGTCCGTTTTGGAGGGGTGTTGGGCTGCAACACACACGAGGCCTTTACCGTTCCCCGGTTAACCGTTGGAGTATCAAACGGACTCCAAATGACACGAAATTTGATAGGCGGTCTACCGGTGGTGTACCAAGGCCACTTGGCAAATCTCGGTCCATTCCGAGAATGTTTAACACCCGCACATGAAAAGAGACAAAAGGGAGCGTTGGAGGACATAGGAGTGTCGGATTGCGAAACGGACAACGGGGAAAATGCTCGGATGCCTGAGACGAACACGAATGCAAATGCGATGCACATGATGACATGATATGAAATGCATAACATGAAAAAAATGCAAAACAAAGACAAAAACCCAACCACGAAGGGAATCTCATAACTTAAAGCCGAAAATGGCAGAGTCGGAGTGCAAATATGGCAGGTTACATCCGAGGCGTTACAGAAAGCAGGGATGCCACTTGGGGGCATCCCCAAGCTTAGTTGGTTGCTCAATTTTGGTTAATAGCTTGGGATTCCAGGGCGTCCCCAAGCTTAGGCTCTTCCATCCTTCCTTCGTCCATCGTAAGATAACCCAAAACTTGAAAACTTCAATCACACAAAACTCAACAAAACCTTCGTGATATCTGTTAGTATAAGAATAATAAATCACTACTATAAGTACTGTATCAAACCAATTCATACTTTGTTTTTGTATTATATCTACTGTATTCCAAATTTTCTATGGCCAAAACTCATCAAAGAAAACAGAATCTATCAAAACAGAATAGTGTGTAGCAATCTGACTATTTAGAATACTCTGTAACTCCAAAAATTCTGAAAAATTTAGGACGACCTGAGAAATTTGTATATTGATCTACTACAAGTGGAATGGGACTTTTATCGCCCTCTTCTAAAAAATGAAAATTAATTTCGTGAGCGTAAAAGTTTATGTTTTCTGAGCAAGATCAAACAACTATCACCCAAGAAGATCCTGAAGGCTTTACTTGACACAAACACTAATTAATACATAAAAACACAATAATAACAGTAGCATAATTGTACTAACACACAAAAACAGGAAGCAAAAAGGAAAAATAAAATGTATTTATTGGGTTGCCTCCCAACAAGCGCTATAGTTTTACGCCCCTAGCTAGGCATAAAGCAAGGATCTAATTTTTGTCTTTCGAAGTTTTGGCAACTTTTGTAAGGGTTTTATCATACCCGGGAGGCTCTTTACGCTTCCCTAAATTCTCCAGAAAAGAAACCATATTAACATCAAAAATATCCATGGCATTCATGCGATTGATACTACCACTGAGGTGTTTGAGGGGTTCATTATATTTTTGTATTTCAACCATATGCTTATGCAAATCACCAAGTTTGTCCAACATTTGAGCTCCCTCGGGGGTAAAAGGAAACCCTTTTGATGAGGAATTCCCAAAATACCCTCTATGATTTCATAGGCAACATTGGCATTAAGATCAACGAAGTTTCCTTTAGTGGCAAAATCGAGAAGTTGTCTATGATGCAAAGCCAATCGTATGTAAAAATTTCAAAGAAAAACTTTAGCATCCCCCTTTAAGTTGGAAATATGATACGATTCCGTAATCCCATACCAGGCATCTTTCAGGTTTTCTCCTTGTCCTTGCGTGAAGTAAAGGACTTCAAAATCTGCTGACAAAGGAGGAGTAGGGGTGCTAGCCATCGAGACTAGAAAGCAAAAGAACGACAAACGAAAAAGAGAGGCGAATAAAACGGAATTTTTTGTGAAATGGGGGAGAGGAAAACGAGAGGCAAATGGCAAATAATGTAAATTGCAAGGAGATGAGATTTTTGATTAGGAACCTGGTATATGTTGAAGATCCTCCTCGGCAACGGTGCCAGAAATTCCTATTGATGTTGCTTGAAGCTACGTCAGTATTTCCCCAAAGAGGAAGGAATGATGCAGCACAACGACGGTAGGTATTTCCCTCAGCTATGAAACCAAGGTTATTGAACCAGTAGGAGAACCAAGAAACAAAACATAAACAGCCCCTGCACACAGATAACAAATCCTCGCAACCCGACGTGTTAAAGCGGTTGTCAATCCCTTTCGGGTAACGGTGCCAGAAATTGGTGCGTGATAGGAGATATTTGTAATAGATTAAATAAATAGATCGCAAATAAAATAAAGTGCAGCAAAGTATTTTTGGGTTTTTGGATTGATAGATCTGAAAATAAATGCTAGAGAAAAGTAGATCGCAAAGGCAAATATATGAGAAAGAAGACCCGGGGGCCGTAGGTTTCAATAGTGGCTTCTCTCGAGAAAAATAGCAAACGATGGGGAAACAAATTACTGTTGGGCAATTGATACAACCTCAAATAATTATGATGATATCCAGGCAATGATCATTACATAGGCATCACATCCAAGATTAGTAGACCGACTCCTGCCCGCATCTACTACTATTACTCCACACATCGACCACTATCCAGTTTGCATCTAGTGTGTTAAGTTTATGGAGAAAGAGAGAAATGCAATAAGAATGATGACATGATGTAGACAAGATCTATCTATGTAGAGATAGACCCCATCATTTTATCCTTAGTAGCAACGATACATACGTGTCGTTTCCCTTTCTGTCACTAGGATCAAGCACTGTAAGATCGAACCCACTACAAGGCACCTCTTCCCATTGCAAGATAAATAGATCAAGTTGGCCAAAAAAACCCAAATATCGGAGAAGAAATATGAGGCTATAAGCAATCATGCATATAGGAGATCAAAGAAACTCAAATAACTTTCATGGATATAAAAAGATAGATCTGATCATAAACTCAAAGTTCATCAATCTCAACAAACACACCGCAAAAGAGTTACATCATGATCTCCAAGAGGCCTTTGTATTGAGGATCAAGAGAGAGAGAGGAAGCCATCTAGCTACTAACTATGGACCCGAAGGTCTACAAAGAACTACTCACACATCATCGGAGAGGCACCAATGGAGGTGGTGAACCCCATCTGAGATGGTGCCTAGATTGGATCTGGTGGTTTTGGACTCTGCGGCAGCTCGATGAATATTTCATCAACTCGCCTAGGGTTATGGTATTTTTGGGGTATTTATAGAGCAAGGAGGCGGTCCGGGGGACACTCGAGGTGGGCACAACCCACCAGGGCACGCCTGGGCCTCCTGGCGTGCCCTGGTGGATTGTCCCCTCCTCGGGACTCCCCCCAGGTGCAACCAGGGCCCAACATGTTCCTTCTGGTCCATAAAAAATCTCCATAAAGTTTCGTGGCATTTCGACTCCGTCTATTACTTATTTTCTACGATGTAAAAACATAGAATAAACAGGAACTGGCAGTTAGCACTATGTCAAATAGGTTAGTACCAAAAAATGATATAAAATGACTATAAAATGATTATAAAACATCCAAGATTGATAATATAACAGCATGGAACAATCAAAAATTATAGATACGTTGGAGACGTATCATGGCTCGTCGTAGTCGCCATCGCTCATACTCTTCCCAGAGGAGGAGCCGCCGCTGCTGGAAGCGCCGCGACCATTGCCAAGGGCGAGCTCACCATCGAGGATGCCGGTCCCCCCCCGGCCGTCGTCAAAGGAGAAACGGACATTGTAATCATCGTCATCGCCCTCGAGGAAACAACCCTGGTGCCCGCCGTCCTCCCCGAAGACTCTGACGTAGAGAGTCGCAGCCCACCATGCTAGAAGTGGAGAGTACACCTCCCCTGCAGGCCGCGCGCGCGGGCGAACGGCTGCCACCTACGGTTCAGGAACACTTTGTCAGCGGGGGTGACCTCGACCTCCACCCACGAGGCCTTGCTGCCTCAACCATCGGCCTACTGCCAGAGGCGGCCAGGTCCCCGGTCAGTAGCACGCCCGTGAAGGAGTGCGTAAGCTAAAACCAGACGCCTGCCGGTCTGTCCGCCCACACCATGAACTCCAAGGATACGTCGGCCGAATGGGATCGAGGGCGCGGCGGCCGAGTGGCTACCACATGCGTCCCTACTTGGTGGCGGCCGCCTCGGCCGCAGCAGCTTCCGTCGTAGGAGGGAGCCTTCCCGTGACTGCCCGAGGTGATGCCGGCCTTCAAGGTGGTGCCCCCATGCCCTCGGGGAGCCACTGCCGGGGTCGCAACATACTTGCAGGGTTGGCCGCGGCCCCGCTTGGGCGGTGGCGTGACGGCGGTGGCGCCATGGATGTACTGGCGAGACGGCGGCGTGGCAAAGAAGAAGAAGAAGAAGAGCGAGCAACAAGAAGATGAAAATGGGTTGGGGGCTCTGCCCCCCCCCCCAATTTATAGGCGACGAAAGGCTAACTGGCGGCCTCCCATGCTCCTAGTAATGATGTCTCCGCTGCATGTAGCAGGCAATTGTCAAGTCCGAGCAATTACCAAGGCGGCGTGGGGAAGCAGAGACACCCACGTCTCGTCAAGCGCTACGCATCGGCTTGGTCCGTAGGCAATTGGGTCCTGCAACACTTCGCCCTTGCCCCTTGGCTTTGCTTCGAAGCCAAGTTCATGCGCGCCTTGGAGTCGGGGGCTACTGTCGGCATTTTGGGACCTAGGGTACCCAGACTTGCCTACTTGCGACCCACGGTGTGGCTCCATCGATGGCCTGGTACGACCCATCTACAAGACCACCAAGACAAGACCCTCGCGAGGGGCCAAGCATCGTGAGGTGGACGACATCAAGGCTTCCCTAGGAAGCGGCCCCCCTAGGTGGCCTCCCGAGTAGCGGGGATTTCTGTGCAGGTACCCAGCCTCATGAGGCTACAATGACGCAAGCCATGATGACCACGGCAGGGTGGCGCCAGCGGGCGTAGAGAAGGCAGTTTCATCTTTCGTGCTAAGGAGGCAAGGACAGTCATGGGTTCCCGAGGAATCTGGCAAAGGTTTCCATTCCGGTGCAACGAGACCAAGGCCACCGGCATGGCATGATGGATGTCATTGCCGATCCCACCACAGCGTCACGACCAGAAGCTTTGCAGACGAATACAAACTTTCATCAGGATAAGACGTACTATTTGTTCCCTTTAAAATTGGCCACTGTGGGATCCCTTCCCGCCTACGTTTTGGGGGAAGTGGACCGAGGCCACTATAAATATAGGTTAGCCACCACCGTAGAAGGGGTCGACTCATTCCCTCACCCATAGACCTCGCGAGGTTGTTCATCGCATGTACTAGTTCATCCTTAGCCCCTCGTGAGGCCAATCAACCACAAACTAGGAGTAGGGTCTTACACCACAAGGTGGACCGAACCTGGGTAAACTGCCGTGTTCACCTTCTTCCTCGGTCGTGTGAATTGAGCTAAGCCGTGGGGCGACGGGCTGGTAGGCTATATAGCTTGAGTCGTTCGCACACGCCCTGGAGTTCGAACCTTTCTTGGGTTTGCAGAGCCCTAAACCCGGCAAACACCTAGCAGTGCATTTAATGCACTTTGTCCTAACTGCCAGACTTAGGTATAATAGCACTGTTAGCTATGTAATCACTTGATAATGACTATTTCGCCACTGTGGTTACCCCTTGAGCTATAGAAGGAGGGCCATGGCAATCTAGAGAAGGGATTCATACCCTCCACAATTGTACGTGCTTAGCAGCTCTTCCCCCAAGGTAACCTTGTCGGGCTCGAGCGCTTTGTGTCGTTGTGCTCTTCCACTCAATCCACCAAAGCAGGAGTAGGGTTTTATGCCTCATGGCAGCCCGAACCTGGGTAAAAACCACCTGTGTCATCGCTGTCATGTTGCTTCATTGCCTCCGCTCTTTCTACAATGTGATCTTTCCCCTTGCTGAACCACAAGGGGCTCATGGCCTGGTAGGTGATCATGTCCACCCACGACATCTTCAGCGTGCCAGGTAGCTAGGAGGAAAGCGCTTGCGCAAACCCGAGGTTGTGAGAAGCATGTTAATCATCATCATCATCGTCTTCATCCATGGCACCCAAGAAGAAATCTGGCGCAACAACACATCCTTCCACTTCGAAGGGTCCCTCACACACAGCCATGGACGCCATAGGCACCGCGGCGGCTTTTGGTGAGGTAGATATTGTGGGTGGCATGACTAGCATAGGCGACGTCTTCGTCGTGTCCCCCGTGGTCGAAGCTGAGGCAGGGAACTGCAAAGGCGGGCGCCACCCGTAATTTCTAGGCGAGCTTGGTTCGGAAGCTACGGGGGGGAGGGGACAACCAGTCATCACTGCCTCGCCGGACCAGCGAACGTAGCTAACGTAGTAGCACTCGTTCTGGTGCAAGCCATGACCCTCTAGTAGCGCCTACCACCAGTGCGGCTACTAGGCATCCCCCTTACCCAGAACAAAGCGAGCAGGGCGGCGGCACGAAAGGAGGTTGTTGATCCCCGAGGACCCCCTACTCATCGCCTGGCTGCCATGGCGACTGTTTCACTACGGCAAGAGCGCAGCGACACTCCTGCTGCTGCAACTAGGAGTCGGGCGACGTCTCAATCCGCCTCGTCGGTTATGCCGAGTACGGCTATGGAAGCCATGTCGTGGGCCCAACTCCTGCTGAGATTCCCATGAATGGCTGATCAAATGGATGAGTGGAGAGCCACCATCCAGAGTTTGATCGTCTTTTCTAAAGACGAAAAATCCTAGCAGACGGAGCCCTCACGAAACCCGTGAACAACGACAACAACACGAACTGCTGGCCGTCTTGAGGGGGGCACACTTGATGTCTACTACACAACCTTCTTCTTGTAGACATTGTTGGGCCTCCAAGTGCAGAGGTTTGTTGCACAGTAGCAAATTTCCCTCAAGTGGATGACCTAAGGTTTATCAATCCGTAGGAGGCATAGGATGAAGATGGTCTCTCTCAAGCAACCCTGCAACCAAATAAAAAAGAGTCTCTTGTGTCCCCAACACACCCAATACAATGGTAAATTGTATAGATGCACTAGTTCAGCGAAGAGATGGTGATACAAGTGGTATATGGATGATAGATAAAGGTATTTGTAATCTGAAAATATAAAAAGAGCAAGGTAACTAATGATAAAAGTGAGCGTAAACGGTATTGCAATTCGTTGAAACAAGGCCTAGGGTTCATACTTTCACTAGTGCAAGTCCTATCGACAATAATAACATAATTGGATCACATAACTATCCCTCAACATGCAACAAAGAGTCACTCCAAAGTTACTAATAGCGGAGAACAAACGAAGAGATTATGATAGGGTGCGAAACCACCTCAAAGTTATTCTTTCCAATCAATCCGCTGGGCTATTCCTATAAGTGTCACAAACAGCCCTAGAGTTCGTACTAGAATAACACCCTAAGACACAAATTAACCAAAACCCTAATGTCACCTAGATACTCCAATGTCACCTCAAGTATCCGTGGGTATGATTATACGATATGCGTCACACAATCTCAGATTCATCTATTCAACCAACACATAGAACCTCAAAGAGTGCCCCAAAGTTTCTACCAAAGAATCATGATGAAAACACGTGCCAACCCCTGTGCATAGGTTCATGGGGGGAACCTGCAAGTTGGTCAGCAAAACATACATCAAGTGAATCACATGATATCCCATTGTCACCACAGATACGCACAGTAAGACATACTTCAAGTGTTCTCAAATCTTTAAAGACTCAATCCAATAAGGTAACTTCAAAGGGGAAACTCAATCCATTACAAGAGAGTAGAGGGGGAAGAAACATCATAGGATCCAAATATAATAGCAAAGCTCGCGATACATCAAGATCGTACCACCTCAAGAACACGAGAGAGAGAGAGAGAGATCAAACACATAGCTACTGGTACATACCCTCAACCCCGAGGGAGAACTACTCCCTCCTCGTCATGGAGAGCACCGGGATGATGAAGATGGCCACCGGTGAGGGATTCCCCCTCCGGCAGGGTGCCGGAATGGGTCTAGATTGGCTTTCGGTGGCTACGGAGGCTTCTGGCGGCAGAACTCCCAATATATTGTGCTCCCCGATCGTTTTAGGGTATATGGAAATATATAGGCAGAAGAAGTACGTCAGGGGAGCCACTAGGGGCCCACGAGGGTGGAGGGCGCGCCCAGGGGGTGGGCGCGCCCCCTGACTCGTGGCTTACTCGTTGCTTCCCTTACATGGACTCCAAGTCTCCTGGGTTGCTTTCCTTCCAAAAATAAGTTCCGTGAAGTTTCAGGTCAATTGGACTCCGTTTGATTTTCCTTTTCTGCGATACTCTAAAACATGGTAAAAAAAGAAACTGGCACTGGGCTCTAGGTTAATAGGTTAGTCCCAAAAATCATATAAAATAGCATATAAATGCATATAAAACATCCAAGGTTGATAATATAATAGCATGAAACAATCAAAAATTATAGATACGTTGGAGATGTATCAACACTGACGGTGCAATCACCTCCATGGCATCCGATCCAGGAACAGTGACAAGCGCATCAAGATTACAAACCTGATGGAGCATCGATGGCCTCATATGACCCGCAGCCCCGTCGGGATCAGTGATGGGTTCTGGAGGATCGACGGAGGGAAGATGCGTGCATTACCATAGAACGATGATGGGAAACCTGCCGCCAATCTGATAGGCGCAATGGCCCAGACTCGACGACCCACGCCCAGTGATGGCGTGTACCAATCTTTTGAGGTTGGGTGCCCTGCCTTCACTCGGGAGCTGTGGCAAGTCCGTTGGCCATCTGCCCGCGTTTTCAAGCCTGAGTTGCCAGAAAAATATGATCCAAAGTTGAACCCAATAGATTTTTTGATCATCTACACAATTGTTGTTCAAGCCGCCGGAGGGAGAGATGAGAAGGCGTTCGCCAACTACTTCCCTTTGGCACTTAATCCAAATGTGAGATCATGGCTAATGCACCTGCCGTAGAACTCCATTTCGTCATGGGCTGACTTGTGCAATGAGTTTGTTTGCGCCTTCACGGGTGGCTATCAAGAGCCTGGACGACCCATCGACTTGCAAGTCCTTCCACAGAAGGAAGGACATGGCTTGCGAAAGTATATGCAGAGGTTCAGTCGAGTGCACCAAATATTCCTAAGATACATCCAGCAGCCATGATTGCCGTGTTCCATTCGAACATGCGCAATAGAAGGATACGTTCCAAGATGGACGTTTGACTTCCCACAACCATTAACAAATTTTCCACTTTGGCATACAAGTGTGATCGGGTTGAGGAAGGAAGGCGACCCCCTAATAGGAGAATGCCGTCAGGGTCGATTCAGAGGACGACGACGAGACTGCTAACCGGAGGAGAAGGAACCGGAAGCGCCATAAGAAATGCAAAGAGAAGTCAGTATTGGCCATTGAGGGTTCTAGCAATCTTCAAGAAGGCCAAAACTGAAGCCCTCGACAAGGAAGCTTCCGCGTGCACTGATTGCCGTGAGGCTGCGGCGGTAGAGAAAGCTGGGAAGTCTGACGGGCCATACTGCAAGATCCATGGCACTAAAGGGCATGACCTTCAAGAATGCCATCAAGTTGAACAGCTTGTTAAGAAAAATAAGGCTAAGTGTGAGAAGCATGACAAGGAAAGAGACCAGGAAGGTGCTGTCGGGAAGAGCCATGACGGCAGAGGAGGCCATTGCTGCAAGACCCCACAGCAGAAGGAAAAGCCAGCTAGAGACCGAGAAGAAAGAAGGGGGCAAGTACAGTGATGAAGGGGATGAGGAATAAACTAGCGAGCAAGTATTCTCGAAAGCAATTGAAGCCATGTGCATTAACGGGGGTGCATCCCTGCACTCCTCTCACCGGCAACTCAAGAAGCGGGCACGAGAGGTCAATGTTGTCGAGCCAGCTGCATATTCTCCGAAGCCGCTCAAGTTGTCACGCACGCCTATCATCTCCGATGAACATGATCATCCCGACCGTACCACTGCGGTTGGGTGTTTGCCATTGTTGGTCTCACCGACAATACACAACCTCAAAGTCACAAAAATGCTTGTTGATGACGGGGCTAGGCTGAATCTAATCTCCCCCAAAGTAGTCCGCAAGCTGCAGATCCCTGATGTTGAGCTTAAGGTTACTGGCACATTCCAAGGAATCAACCCCGCAGGAGCTGGCCTAAGGGAAAGATTACGTTGCCGGTAACATTGGTGGAGAATTGAACTACCAGACTGTCGGTGCAACAAACCATGGGTCTGTTGCCCAGACTGTGCACAGGCACGAGCGAAAGAATGAAGGGCCAGCACAAGTCAGGGTACAAGGACCCCAGAAGTTCAAAGGACCAACATGCAGATCAGAGGGACCAAGGACGAGCTAAAGGAAGCAGGGTATCGTCAAGAGAAAAGCCTCCCTTGCCGGGCAGGCGAGCCCGGCAAGGAGCAAGGCCACCCCCTGAAGCAGACAACCAGGGCACCCGACAGGGCCTGCCGGGCCTCGCGGAGGTAGAGCTACCTCACCAACAGCTCCAACACGACCCACGACGTCAATCAGTGCGGTGTCGAGCCGCAAAGAGAATAAGTGGCAGCCATTCGACACATGGAAGCCATTTCCTACAAAAGAAACCCACAGATGACACCCGTCCCATGACGTGTCAAGAGAACATGCGCAGATCAGGCAAGATAGCCCAACAAGAGTTGTCGGGCAACCAATGATGTGATGTTAAGTGGTGCATTAAATGCGCCCTTTCAGCCCATAGAGTTAGGTATGATAGCACTATTTGCTATCTTATCAGTGTGTAATGACTACTTTGCCACTGTGGTTACCCCTTGATCTATAAAAGGAGGCCCATGGAAACCATAGAGAGGGTTAGAAGGTTGGACAACTCACACCCCCATACGCACGTAGTCGCTGCTCCCCCAAGGCAACCCCTGCCGAGCAAGTGTACTACGCTCGCCACCACCTTTTCCACCATCAATCCACCAAAGCAGGAGTGGGTTTTTATGCCTCATGGTACCCCGAACATGGGTAAATTGCACGTGTGATCTCTGCCGTGCTGCCCCACGCTCGTATGCTCTTTGCAATGTGTCGCCCCCCTGCCGAACCTGCAAGGGACCTCCTGGTCCCATAGGTGGCCGTGGTTTCCCGCGACATCTTTGGCGCACCAGGTAGGGGGCACGCCTGCACGAACCTTAAGGCGTGCGCGGCGCATTGGCTTCATCACCATCTTCATCCTCGACGACGCCATCAACCATGGTGCCTAAGAAGAAGCCCGGTCCTCCAGCTCACCCATCCACCTCAAAGGCTCCTCCGCCCGTGGTCTCTAATGCTGCAGGGGGTGTGGAGGCGCACGAGGGCGTGGACGCTGCTAGGGAAGTGGTCGGGGCATGCGGCGCCATCACCACTTCCCCCGTAGCCGACACAGGAGGAGGAGGTGCCGGAGGAGAGCAGTATCAGCAGCACCCCGACGGCCACGCTCCCCAAGGTATGGGCGAGGGCGTCACTCCATCTATGCCCCTCTCCCCCACCGATGGGCACAACCATAGCAACGACGCCCGGACCAGGGCGAACCGCCGCCCTCCAGCCGACCCCATTATGTGTGCGGTCGCAGCGCGTGCACCTCCCGCCGGAAGGGCCGATCAAGCCGCTGCGCCCAACAGAGCCACTAATCCTCAAGTGCCTACGCCGCACCACATACATGTGGTCGCCCCGCAGTAGCAGCGCTGGCGTAGTACTACCATCGCTGGCACCGTTAGGAGCCGAGCGACCGTATGATCGACTTCATCATCATACCTGCCAAGTACGGCTTCAGAGGCCATGGCACGGGCTCAACTGCTGTTGAGGTTTCTGCCGGTGGCCGAGCAGGTGGACGAATGGTGTGCCACCATCCAAAGCCTTCTCGGTTTCGCTGAAGCAGGGAGCTCACTGTGAGCTGACCCACCGCGACCTCCCCAAGCGACAGCAACAGCTCGTGCTACTGGCCGTACGGAAGGGGCCATCCCCACAGTGCAGTCCCCGTGCGAGCACAACCGAATCAAGACCCCGACGACGTCTTGATGGCTTCTTCTGACCCTAGAGTTCGTCCAGGCCAACACCGAGGACCGGAGGATAGGTGAAGAGGAGACGCACACGTCATTGAGTAGCGCCGCGATGACCTCTATTGGACCGACAGGTACGACGGCCTCAACATCGATGAGGCTGCGCTCGGTGTTGGCGGGTGCCTACCTTTCGAGGTTGTGTACCCTGCCTTTACACGAGAGTTGTGGCAAGTCCGTTGGCCGTCAGTATGCGCGTTTAAGCTGGAGATACCTGAGAAGTACGACGGGAGGCTGAACCCGACAGAGTTCCTGAGCATCTACACCATCATTGTTCAGGCAGCCAGGGGAAGAGATTAGAAGGTGTTCGCCAACTACTTCCCCTTGGCCCTCAAGTCCAATGTGATGTCTTGGCTGATGCACCTATTGGAGAAATCCATTTCGTCATGGGCTGACCTATCCCACGAGTTCATTGGAGCCTTCACTAGCGGTCATCAGGAACCCGGCAGGCCCAATGATTTGCAGATTCTCCAGCAAAAGGAAGGAGAAACCCTCCGTATGTATTTACAAAGATTCAGCAAAGTTCATAGAAATATCCCAAATATCCATCTGGCAGCTGTAATAGCTCCCTTCCAATCCAATTTGCGCAACCATCGTATCTGTTCCAAGATGAACGTGCGGTTGCCCAAGACTGTGAAGGAGCTTTACACACTGGTGGATAAGTGTGCTCAGATGGAAGAGGGGAGGAAGCTGCCCGGAGAGGAAGATTGCACCAATGTTGATTCAGAGGATGAGGATGAATAAACTAGTTAGAAGAAGAGGAAGAAGCATAATAAGAAGAGAAGGGATAAGGCAGTGATGACTGTTGAAGGATCTGGTATGCCTAGTACCGGCAAGAAGGCCAAAGTTGAGGCCCCTGGCAAGGAAGCTGCCATGTGCACCGACTTCTGGGAGGCCGCTGCTGCCAACAAAGCCAGGTAAGGTGATGGGCCATACTGCAATATTCATCGGACCAAGGGCCATGACCTTCAAGAGTGTTATTAGGTTGAGAAGCTTGTCAAGAAACAGTAAGCAAAGTATGAGAAGCGTGATCAGGAAAAAGGTCAGAATGTTGCTTGCAGTTAGAGCCGAGGTGGTGAAGTAAACCGCCCTGGCAAACCCATTCATAACCAAGGAAAACCCACAAGAGGTCGAGAGAAGGAAATCTGCGATGATTAGAGTGATGGAGGGGATGAAGAGGAAACCAGTGAGTAGGAGTTTCAAAAGGCCACAGACGCCCTGTGCATTGACGGAGGTGCATCTCTGCATACTTCTTGGTGTCAGCTCAAACGGTGGGCAAGAGAAGTGAATGGCGTGGAACCAGCGCGAGAGGCCTCAAAGCAACTCAAATGGTCCAATACGCCGATCATCTTCGACGAAGAGGACTGAGGGATTCCTGGATTAGGGGGTCTCTAGATAGCCGGACTATATCCTTTAGCCGGACTGTTGGACAATAAAGATACAAGATTGAAGACTTCGTCCCATGTCCGGATGGGACTTTCCTTGGCATAAAAGGCAAGCTTGGCAATACGGATATGTAGGTCTCCTCCCTTGTAACCGACTCTGTGTAACCCTAGCCCCCTCCGGTGTCTATATAAACCGGAGGGTTTAGTCAGTAGGACAACAGACAATCATACCATAGGCTAGCTTCTAGGGTTTAGCCTCTACGATCTTGTGGTAGATCAACTCTTGTAATACTCATATCATCAAGAACAAACACGCAGGACGTACGGTATTACCTGCATCAAGAGGGCCCGAACCTCGGTAAACATCGTGTCCCCTGCCTCCTGTTACCATCTGCATTAGACGCATAGTTCGGGACCCCCTACCCGAGATCCGCCATTTTGACACCGACTTTGGTGCTTTCATTGAGAGTTCCATTGTGTCATCATCATAAGGAGGGATGGCTCATCTCATTGTTAAGGACAACATCACCTCTGGGGGAGCCCTGGCTGTAGGCCAAACTCTCCGACTAGGCGGCTTCGTCATAACCGCCCGCTCGGCCGCTGCGCCAACGATGACTTCTCAGGTCATCAAAAATAGCCTCCACATCGGCTCGATATTCGCCGAGTAGATGGATCCAATGGATCTCTCCTCTTTGAACGAGCTCTTGGATCGCATCGCTGCTCTGGGAGTCGCTACGAACTACGATCGGATAGGGCTTAAACCCGACCAGATGGATATTAACTCTCCGCCGGTCACCCATCAGATAGCGGTGGTGGAGGAGCATTGCGGTGATTCTCCCTCTATCCTGAGGACGAACTATGTTCGGATTCCCGAGCTCTCCGAGCCGGATACCCGTTCACGGGAGGACATCGCCCTAACCCTGAACCTAGCATTAGGCTGCATACCGAACCTGCGGGGTAACATCCCGGAGCCTGAACTTCCAAGATCAGAAACTCCCCTGCCCCGGGGTCTCAGATTGGGTCAAGGTATGGACTTAAATCCACCCACCCACCCAGATACAAATGATCTTTCCCATATTAGGCAAGCGCCCCAAGAGACAGTACATCACTATTGGGCCAGATTCCTCCTTGAATGAACAAGGTTAAGGACCGCGAGGAAGACACAATTTCGTTCTTTTGCAACAATTGCACGGACAAGGGAATCCTCAACGCCATAAGTCGCCAGGACATAGCACACTTCGCTGACTTGGCGGCCATAGTACGGAAGTACTGTGCGATGGAAAGCGCCTGGAAAACCCAAACAAAATTTTGGGATAATCCGGCTCTGACAAAACCCCCAGTCCGAATTAAATGGGTGCACTTTCATAAATCGCCCCGACTCAATTACAAAGAAGCAAAAGCCCACTGCAGGGCGTGGAACCGTATTGGAGGGATGGCTTAACAAGCCCTGCAAAATTCATAGTACAGTGGATACCATATCAACACACAACCTTAGAGCATGTTGGGTACTCCGGCAGGTGGCCAAGAGCGGTGAGGATCTCCTCATCCAAAATACCTCAGAGCACCTTCCCGTGGATAACAATACAGTATTGACAGTCTTCGAGACCTTCGCCTCAAATAATAGGCATAAGCGAGCACTCCGCAGCCTTGCCGAAGTCTGCCACGTGGCAGCAATAAATCCATGGAGCGACACGGCTATCACCTTTAATGCCAGTGACGAACCTAAATTCCAAACAGCCCGAGCACCAGCCGCTTTGGTCCTTAGTCCAATTGTGGACGGCTTTCGGCTCACTAAAGTGCTCATGGACGGCGGCAGCGGATTAGACCTCATTTATGAGGAGACTCTTCAAAAAATGGAAATAGACAGCAACCGTATTGAGCAAAGCAGCACAACCTTCCGACGGATCATCCCCAGTCAGGAGGCACGTCGCGCTGGGAAAATCACACTACATGTGGTATTCGGCACTCCGGATAATTATAGGTCCGAAGAAATAACATTCCAAGTGGCCCCGTTCAGTACCGGATACCATGCCCTTCTAGGGCGGGCGGCATCCACGATTTTTCAAGCCATACCCCATTACGGGTACATGAAGCTCAAAATGCCCGGACCCAATGGAATCATCACTCTAGCTAGTGATCCGGACATAGCACTCCGCGTCGTGAACAAAACAGCCGCACTGGCCCTCAAGGCATTATCCGAAGCCCTTGTGGCGGAGGAGTTAACCGCGCTGCGCTCCACAGTGGACAGGGACAATGTGATACTAGACAAAGGATCCAAGTCCACCTCCTTTAAACCAGCGGATGAAATAGTCAAATTCCAAATCCGTCCAACGGACCCAACAAAAACAGCATCCATTGGGGCACAGCTAAACCCCGCCGTAGACGCCGCACTATGGGAGTTCCTGTGCGAGAACTGGGACATATTCGCCTGGCATCCTTCAGACATGCCAGGAATCCCACGCAGGCTAGCCGAGCATAGCCTTAAAATTCTAAAAGGATTCAAGCCGGTCAAGCATACTCTTCAGCGTTTCTCTGAACCTAAGCGACAAGCCATGGGAGAGGAGCTAGCCAAGTTACTGGAGGCCGGATTCGTTAGAGAAATAAAGCATCCGGCCTAGCTAGCAAACCTGGTGATGGTGCCAAAGAAGGACAAATCCTGGTGCCTATGCGTCGACTTCAATGACCTTAATAAGGCGTGCCCAAAGGATCCCTTCCCCCTCCCTCGCATCGATCAAATTATCGACGCTACCGCAGGACACGACTCATTGTGCTTCCTCGACACATACTCTGGTTACCACCAAATTAAGATGGCAGAGTCCGACCAAGCCGCAACGACATTCATCACTCCATATGCCCCCTTCTGTTTTAACACAATGCCCTACTTGCTCAAAAATGCCGGCGCAACGTATCAGCGCATGATTCAGACATGTCTGGAAAAGCAGATTGGCAAAATAGTGGAGGCATACGTCGATGATGTGGTCACTAAAACCAGACACGTCGACTCCTTAATGGATGACTTGAGGCTCACATTCGACAATCTCTGAACATACGACATTAAGCTCAATACGGAAAAATGTGTTTTCGGCGTACCTGCCAGAAAGCTCCTGGGCTTTATCGTCTCCAGCAGAGGAATTGAAGCAAATCCGGCTAAGATCCGGGCTTTGTCGCAGTTGGTTATCCCAACTGACCTCAAGCAAATCCAGAAGTTACTGGATGTGTGGCGGCCTTAAGCCGCTTCATCTCCCGATTAGGAGAAAAGGCACTCCCCCTTTATTGCCTTCTTCGGCGCACCGAACACTTCGAGTGGACGGACGCAGCCACGGCCGGATTGGAAGAAATAAAAGCCATCCTGGCCACCAACCCAATCTTGGCCGCGCCAAATGTCGGCGAACAAATGCTATTATATATAGAGGTAACTCCACAAGTTGTAAGCGCAGTGCTCGTTGTCGTACGAGAGACGGACGGACATAAATTCCCACTTCAAAAGCCGGTATGTTATGTATCCACTTTCCTCACTCCATGCAAATCACGGTACCCACATTATCAAAAGATAGCATACGCGGTATTCATGGCATCCCGGAAATTACGACACTACTTTCAAGAGTGTTCAATTACGGTGGCCTCCGAAGTACCACTCAACGACATAATAAACAATCGCGATGCCACGGGCCGGATTGCCAAATGGGCTATCAAACTCCTCCCGTTCGACATAACATATAAACCATGGCGAGCCATTAAGTCACAAGTACTGGCCGATTTCTTTGCCGAATGGACAGAAGCCGAACTCCCTAAAGAGTACGGCGCATACTCCAATTGGATCATGCACATCGACGGCTCTAAAATGATGGCTGGTCTGGGGGCTGGCGTCGTCCTGACGTCCCCCACCGGAGATACAGTTCAATACATACTCCAAATACTATACACAGACTCCAATAATCGGCATTATTGGAGTCTGTGTATAGTATTTGGAGTACGTATTGAACTGTATCTCCGGTGGGGGACGTCAGGATGACGCTATGACACAAATACTATACACAGACTCCAAATACTATGGGGGTTGCGGACCAAGCCGAATCGCACTACCGGATACACACCGTTTTTATGGTGTACGTCGCTGAGGCGGTTCTGCCTTGCGACATAATTCATGACTCACCTCGAGTGCGCATGTACGAAGAAAAAGAGGCTGAGCTCGATCGGCAGGACAGTTTGGACGCCCTGGAGGAGGAGCGCGACGTGTTAAAAGCCCGTTCCGCATTCTATCAGCAACAGGCTCGAAGGTATCAAAGCAGAGAAGTGCGGGACAAAACCTATAACGTTGGCGAACTAGTTCTACGCCTGCCGGAGAAGAAAAAGAACAAGCTTAAGCCCAAATGGGAAGGTCCCTTCATTATTGACCAGGTTCTGACAGGTGGAGCGTACCATCTGCGGGATGCATCGGACAATCGACTCGAGCCATACCCAAGGAACGCAGCCAAACTTCGAACATTCTACGCCTAGTGCCGGACTCTATGTTCGTCTCCTTGCCTCCGTCAATTTTTTGCATATCTGTCTTTTTTCTCTTTCTCTCTTTTTATTCTCCTCAAGGCCCTAAAGGGATAAACTTGTGCTTGGTTACACAATCCTGACGCGCTAACCGCGCTCATTATACCTGGGGGCTTCTTATACAAAAGCTTAATCTAAATATTTTTCTGGGCTTTATGTCCCACACATGTGTTATTCTTCCGCATGTACCTTTTTCGCCATTATATGCATCGATATGACTTAAGTTTTGGCCACGATGGGTTGCCTGGCTCTTGTATTTATGCCCATGTAATATAACATAGCTAGTTGGGTACTTGTCTGTTCAAGCACTTATGACCCTACGCATGGTTTCGATGCATACCCCGGTTTTTACATAACCGAGCAGGTATTCAGATACACTCCGGACTATCGGGTCTAGAGGTTGAAGCGAAAAGGTCCGCCATGACAAATGATTTACAATCCGGCTAGGACATCACATATGTCACTTGAAGTACACAGTCACTAAGACTGATTAAATTCTTCTTCTATACCATCCAACAGGTTGTCTAGCCTACAATCCTGTTGGGAATACTTTGCGGCTAATTCTACTTGGTCATACATTAAACTGACGGGGATCTCTTTCCCATCAGGCCCCACAGGTCCGACCTCGGCCATGTGGTTCGGGTCAGCTTTGGTATATCGCTTCTTAACCATAGCCCAGGCTTCCCTTGCATCTTGTCAGCAGGCTGATATCTTCCATAATCGGAAGCGCCGCCGCACTCCCTTGAGCATCTCTATAAGCTCCCCCATGCCTCCTGGCGGGGACGCGGATGGCCACGAGGCTTGGGCATTACCCTGCATCACCTGCCGAACTTGCTCGTGCAGTTGTGAGAGCTCTGGTAGAAGATCACCCGAAGACCCAGGCATCTCCTCCGTGGGACGACCCGTCAGTATACCTGCAGACATAACTCTGTTAGCCGGCTTCTTCGCCGAACTCCTTTAAAAAGTTCGTTCAAGCACTTACTAAAAATATCGCGCCGAATCCGCTTATTCTCCTTCACGGAGTCCGCAAGCTGGGTTCGGACATCTTTCAGTTGCACGCCCAGCCGAATATTGGCGTCTTGGAGATTATTGTTCTCCTGCCTGACTCGCATAAGCACGCGCTCGCCAGCGTTTAGCTGTCGATCAGCACGTGCCGCATTCACCGCCACGGCCTCCGGATTCACTCCGGGGTCATCTGCAACATCTATTGTTAGATTTGCATGCATGTCGTATACTACCTGGTACTTGTATTCTTTGCAATGGAAACAAGTGTTACCAGAGGGGTCCTTCTCGGACAACTTCAACGCGGCAACAGCGGCCCCTAGCTGGTCCTTGCACTCTTCCATCTCTTGAGACAGTCGGGAATTCTTCTCTGTAAGAACCTGCACAAATAATGATCCTTAAATCAGTTGCGTCAACTATTTCAAGTCTCAGGGGCTACTGATACATATAATTGTCAGGTTTTCTTACCCGTATATCCCTTACATACTTGTCTGTGGCTCTGGCTAGACGATTTTGAGCAGCATAGATGTACGCGTCTCCTGAATTGAAGGCATCGAATGCCTCTTGGGAGAAACAAGCGTCACGGAGTACGGCCCGGCGACACCTGTGATTCACGGTGCTCTCCAATTCAGAATTTTTAGCGGATAGTCTGTCTGCATCCTCTGTAGGAGGAACATCCAGCGTCCGCCCCGTGTTAGCTTCTGCCTCTATGTCCGGCCCTGGAGCCCGACTGGTGGAGGCGTGATCGACAGCCTCTCCGGATATAGTCCGGCGAGCGTTTTTGGTACTAGGAAACATGGACGTTATTATATTTTAAGAAAGACAACAATCACGGAGCAAGGTTTTGTGTCATACCTCTGCGCTGGTGTCTCCGTCCTGACTGCCTTCCTTTTTGGCCTACCCGGCTTCGGTGCCACTTGTTGGCGATTCGCTGCGGGTTCGGCCCAGCGTCCCGAAGGCCTTCCCTGTAAAACACCATATGTGTACGGTAGGTGAAGTGCGTAAAAGGGAATCATTTTTGGAAGTTGGGACTCCGGCTTTTTCTTACATGCGATGCAGGGAGTAGTCCAGGATAGTCGGCCGTTATGGCCACCATGGCGTCATCGCAGCTCAATTGATATAATTTCCTGTCTATCAGCTCCACAAATATGTCTGGATCCTCTTCGAGTCGGGATCGAGGGCCCGGTCAGGGTCCTCCGGTTGTGGAGGTGGGCTGTTAACCTCCCTTACAGCTTTTCGCAGTTCCTGCTCTGAAACGGCAAGGTGAGTATTTACAACGCAGAATGCGGGAAGGTTGGGAGTAAAGAGTGACAGCTCACCCAGCTTGGAGGGTTGTGCATGGAGAATCCATCCCGTGGCTTAATACGGATGAACTCCTCTCCCTCTCCCTTGAACAACTTGGACAAATTTTTTGCTAAAGCAGTAGCGGAGTCCGGTCCCTTATGCCCACAGCGGGTGGCATCATCTTCCCCGTTAAAACACCACAGGGGTGTCCTCGATATTGAAGCGGCTGCACCCCTCGCATTATGCATATTGACATAACCTCGATTATGGTCAATCCTGATTGGGCCAACAGTTTAATCCGGTCCATCAGGTAAAGGACTTCTCCGTTGTCTTCCTCCTGGGGGCTCCGTGGGCGCCAACTTCGGCGTTTCTTCAGAGGAGCATTGTTGAACTCGGGAAGACCCCTCTGAATAGGGTCTGGAAGGGGGACGTCCTCCATGTAAAACCACTCTGAAGGCCAGTCTTCGGACGTCTTCTTCGAGGTACCGGATAGGTATCTGGTCTCGGCGATGCGCCATATTTCGGCTCCGCCCACTTGATAAAGTGACCCCTCCTGTGTACGGGGCACAATGCAGAATAGCCTCTTCCACAGCTCGAAATGAGCCTCGCAGCCCGGAAACAGCTCACAAAGGGCAACATAACCGGCGATGTGTAATATGGAAGCAGGGGTGAAATTATGCAGCTGGAGGCTGTAAAACTCCAGGACCCCGTGGAGGAACGGATGGATTGGAAATCCAAGTCCCCTTAGTAAGTAAGGGGCAAGGCATACCCGCTCCCCCTTGGAGGGATTGGGGAAGCTCTCCGCTTGCTCCCCGCCATTATAGGTGGCGAGCCTGGCTCGGACGGGGACCATATACGCTAGTGGGAGAAATCCCTGGGTCTGCAACTCTACTAATTGGTTGTGCGCAACGGAACACTTCTCCCAATAACCGGGCTTAGGGCTATGGGAGCGGGAGGAGGAGTTGCGATGGCCGGCCATGATGGAATGGATTTTTCCGAGCGTGCTCCGATGGATTCTCGCCGTGCGAGGATGGTGTGGATTGGATCTAAGAATCCCCATCCCTTTAATAGACGATTTATTTACGTGGCTAGGGGGCAAATGTAAAAACGCCCTGCCTCCTCGCATTCGGTCGACACGTGGAAGATAGCCCTTATTGGGTGTAGAAGCCAAGGAATGCAACATTTATAGGGAGCCGGACACTACTTCGCAGATATTCAGAATTCGGAGGAGGAACCCGCCTTGCAATGCGAAGACAATACTGCGCGTCAGACTCATCGTCATTGAAGCCTGGTTCAGGGGCTACTGAGGGAGTCCTGGATTAGGGGGTCTCCGGACAGCCGGACTATATCCTTTAGCCGGACTGTTGGACTATAAAGATACAAGATTGAAGACTTCGTCCCATGTCCGGATGGGACTTTCCTTGGCGTAGAAGGCAAGCTTGGCAATATGGATATGTAGATGTCCTCCCTTGTAACCGACTCTTTGTAACCCTAGCCCCGTGCTACCTCTTGAGCACTGCGTTGGTTTTCCCCGAAGAGGAAGGGATGATGTAGTAAAGTAGCGTAAGTATTTCCCTCAGTTTTTGAGAACCAAGGTATCAATCCAGTAGGAGGCTACGCGTGAGTCCCTCGTACCTGCACAAAACAAAGAAATCCTCGCAACCAACACAAATAGGGATTGTCAATCCCTATAAGGCCACTTACGAGAGTGAGATCTGACAGATATGATAAGATAATATTTTTGGTATTTTTATGATAAAGATGCAAAGTAAAATAAAGGCAAAGGAAATAGCAAAGGAAATAACTAAGTAGTAGGAGATTAATATGATGAAGATAGACCCGGAGGACATAGGTTTCACTAGTGGCTTCTCTCGAGAGCATAAGTATTCTACAGTGGGTGAACAAATTACTGTTGAGCAATTGACACAATTGAGCATACTTATGAGAATATCTAGGTACGATCATGTATACAGGCATCACGTTCGAGACAAGTAGACTGACTCCTGCCTGCATCTACTACTATTACTCCACACATCGACCGCTATCCAGCATGCATCTAGAGTATTAAGTTAAAAACAGAGTAACGCCTTAAGCAATATGACATGATGTAGAGGGATAGAATCATGCAATATGAAGAAAACCCCATCTTGTTATGCTCAATGGCAACAATACAATACGTGCCTTGTTGCCCCTACTGTCACTGGAAAAGGACACCGCAAGATTGATCCCAAAGCTAAGCACTTCTCCCATTGCAAGAAAGATCGATCTAGCAGGCCAAACCAAACTGGTAATTCGAAGAGACTTGCAAAGATAACAAATCATACATAAAAGAATTCAGAGAAGATTCAAATATTATTCATAGATAGACTTGATCATAAACCCACAATTCATCGATCTCAACGAACACACCGCAAAAAGAAGATTACATCAAATAGTTCTCCACAAGAGAGGGGGAGAACATTGTATTGAGATCCAAAAAGAGAGAAGAAGCCATCTAGCTACTAACTATGGACTATGGTGTTGATGTAGAAGCCCTCCGTGATCGATGCCCCCTCCGGCGGAGCTCCGGAACAGACCCCAAGATGGGATCTCATGGATACAGAAAGTTGCGGCAGTGGAATTAGGTTTTTGGCTCCTTATCTGATCGTTTGGGGGTACATAGGTATATATAGGAGGAAGGAGTACGTCGGTGGAGCAACAGGGGGCCCATGAGGGTGGAGGGCACGCCTGGGGGGGGTAGGCGCGCCCCCTACCTCGTGGCCTCCTCTTTTCTTTCTTGACATAGGGTCTAAGTCTGTCGGGTCTTGTTCGTTGAGAAAATCACGTTCCCGAAGGTTTCATTCCATTTGGACTCCGTTTGATATTCCTTTTCTTCGAAACCCTAAAACAGGCAAAAAAAACAACAATTCTGGTTTGGGCCTCCGGTTAATAGGTTAGTCCCAAAAATAATATAAAAGTGGATAATAAAGCCCAATAATGTCCAAAACAGTAGATAATATAGCATGGAGCAATTAAAAATAATAGATACGTTGAAGACGTATCAAGCATCCCCAAGCTTAATTCCTGCTCGTCCTCGAGTAGGTAAATGATAAAAACAAATTTTTTGATGCGGAGTGCTAATTGGCATAATTTTAATGTAATTCTTCTTAATTGTGGTATGAATATTCAGATCCAAAAGATTCAAGACAAAAGTTTAATATTGAAATAAAATAATAATACTTCAAGCATACTAACAAAGCAATTATGTCTTCTCAAAATAACATGGCCAAAGAAAGTTATCCCTACAAAATCACAGAGTCTGGCTATGCTCTATCTTCACCACACAAAATATTTAAATCATGCACAACCCCGATGACAAGCCAAGCAATTGTTTCATACATGAGCGTGAGCCATGGATATAGCACTATAGGTGGAATAGAATGGTGGTTGTGGAGAAGACAAAAAGGGAGAAGATAGTCTCACATCAACTAGGCGTATCAACGGGCTATGGAGATGCCCATCAATAGATATCAATGTGAGTGAGTAGGGATTGCCATGCAACGGATGCACTAGAGCTATAAGTATATGAAAGATCAAAAATAAACTAAGTGGGTGTGCATCCACCTGCTCATGAAGACCTAGGGCACTTTGAGGAAGCCCATCATTGGAATATACAAGCCAAGTTCTATAATGAAAAATTCCCACTAGTATATGAAAGTGATAACATGAGAGACTCTCTACTATGAATATCATGGTGCTACTTTGAAGCACAAGTGTGGTAGAAGGATAGTAACATAGTCCCTTCTCTCTTTTTCTCTCATTTTTTATTTGGGCTTTTTCTCTTTTTTATGGCCTCTTTTCTTTCTCTTTTTTTATTCTTCCTCCGGAGTCTCATCCCGACTTGTGGGGGAATCATAGTCTCCATCATCCTTTCCTCACTGGGACAATGCTCTAATAATGATGATCATCACACTTTTATTTTTCTTACAACTCAACAATTACAACTCGATACTTAGAACAAAATATGACTCTATATGAATGCCTCCCGCAGTGTACCGGGATATGCAATGACTCATGAGCGACATGTATGAAAGAATTATGAACGGTGGCTTTGCCACAAATACGATGTCGACTACACGATCATGCTAAGAAATATGAGAATGATGGAGTGTGTCATAATAAATGGAACGGTGGAAAGTTGCATGGAAATATATCTCGGAATGGCTATGGAAATGCCATAATAGGTAGGTATGGTGGCTGTTTTGAGGAAGGTATATGGTGGGTGTATGATACCGGCGAAAGGTATGCGGTATTAGAGAGGCTAGCAAAGGTGGAAGGGTGAGAGTGTGTATAATCCACGGACTCAACATTAGTCATAAAGAACTCATATACTTATTGCAAAAATCTACAAGTTATCAAAGCAAAGTATTACGCGCATGGAAAAGAACATCGCTCGTCCCCGACTGCCACTCATAAGGAAGACAATCAATAAATAAATCATGCTCCGACTTCATCACATAACAGTTCACCATACGTGCATGCTATGTGAATCACAAACTTCAACACAAGTATTTCTCAAATTCACAACTACTCAACTAGCATGACTATAATATCACCATCTCCATATCTCAAAACAATTATCAAGCATCAAACTTCTCATAGTATTCAACACACTCATAAGAAAGTTTTATTACTAATCTTATATACCAAGCATATTAAGATTTTAAGCAAATTACCATGCTATTTAAGACTCTCAAAATAATCTAAGTGAAGCATGAGAGATCAATAGTTTCTATAAAACAAATCCACCCCCGTGCTCTAAAAGACACAAGTGAAGTACTAGAGCAAAATTATATAACTCAAAAGATATAAGTGAAGCACATAAAGTATTCTAACAAATTCCAAATCATGTATGGCTCTCTCAAAAGGTGTGTACATCAAGGATGATTGTGGTAAACTAAAAAGTAAAGAATCAAATAATACAGGACGCTCCAAGCAAAACACATATCATGTGGAGAATAAAAATATAGCTCCAAGTAAAGTTACCGATAGAATTAGACGAAAGAGGGGATGCCTTCCGGGGCATCCCCAAGCTTTGGCTTTTAGGTGTCCTTAGATTATCTTGGGGGTTCCATGGGAATCCCCAAGCTTAGGATCTTGACACTCCTTGTTCCATAATCCATCAAATCTTCACCCAAAACTTGAAAACTTCACAACACAAAACTTAAAGTAGAAAATCTTGTGAGCTCCGTTAGTGAAAGAAAATAAAAGAACACTTCAAGGTACTGTAATGAACCCATTCTTTATTTATATTGGTGTTATACCTACTGTATTACAACTTCTCTGTGGTTTATAAAATATTTTACTAGCCATAGATTCATCAAAATAAGCAAACAACACACGAAAAACAGAATCTGTCAAAAACAGAACAGTCTTTAGTAATCTGTAGCTAGCGCAAGATCTGGAACCCCAAAAATTCTAAAATAAATTTCTGGACGTTAGTAATTTATATATTAATCATCTGAAAAACGAATTAACTAAATATCACTTTCGAAATAAAAATGGCAGTAGTTCTCGTGAGCGCTAAAGTTTCTGTTTTTTACAGCAAGTTCAACAAGACTTTCCCCAAGTCTTCCCAACGTTCTACTTGGCAAAAACACTAATTAAACACAAAAAACACAACCAAAACAGAGGCTAGATAAATTATTTATTACTAAATAGGAGCAAAAAGAAAGGAACAAAAATAAAATTGGGTTCCCTCCCAACAAGCGCTATCGTTTAACGCCCCTAGCTAGGCATAACAAGCAAGAATAGATCTATGTATTGCCATCTTTGGTAGGCAATCCATAAGTGGCTCTCATAATAGATTCATAAGGTAATTTAATTTTTTTCTAGGAAAGTGTTCCATGCCTTTCCTTAATGGAAATTGGAATCTAATATTTCCTTCATTCATATCAATAATTGCACCAATCATTCTAAGGAAAGGTCTACCAAGAATAATAGGACATGAAGGATTGCAATCTATGTCAAGAACAATAAAATCTACGGGCACATAATTACTATTTGCAACAATAAGAACATCATTAATTCTTCCCATAGGTTTCTTAATGGTGGAATCCGCAAGGTGCAAGTTTAGGGAGCAATCATCAAAATCACGGAAACCTAACAAATCACACAAAGTCTTTGGAATCGTGGAAACATTAGCACCCAAATCACATAAAACATAGCATTCATGATCTTTAATTTTAATTTTAATAGTTGTTTCCCACTCATCATAAAGTTTTCTAGGGATAGAAACTTCCAATTCAAGTTTTTCTTCATAAGATTGCATCAAGGCATCAACAATATGTTTAGTAAACGCTTTATTTTGACTATAAGCGTGAGGAGAATTTAGCACGGATTGCAACAAGGAAATACAATCAATAAAGGAGCAATTTTCATATTTAAATTCCTTGAAATCCATAATAGTGGGTTTAGCAGCATCTAGGGTTTTAATTTCATCAATCCCACTTTTATCAAATTTAGCATCAAGATCAACAAATTCCAAATTCTTGGAACGCCTTCTAGGTAAAGGTGGATCATATTCATTCCCATCATTATCAAGATTGATATTTCAAAACAAAGATTTAATAGGGGACACATCAATAACTTTTAGATCTTCATCTTTATTTTCATAGGAACTAGAAGAACACACTCTTATAAAGGCATCTTTCTTAGCACGCATCCTAGCGGTTCTTTCTTTGCACTCATCAATGGAAATTATCATGGCTTTGACAGACTCATTGATATCATGCTTAGGTGGAATATATCTACGTTTCAAAGATTCAACATCAAGAGAAATTCTATCAACATTCCTAGCCAAATCATCAATCTTAAGCAATTTTTCTTCAATCATAGCATTAAAATTCTTTTGCGAAGTAATAAATTCTTTAATATTAGATTCAAAATCAGAGGGCATCTTATTATAATTTCCGTAAGAATTGTTGTAGGAATTACCATAATTATTAGAGGAATTGCTAGGATAAGGCCTAGGGTTGAAATTTCCACTATACGCGTTGTTACCAAAATTGTTCCTACCAACAAAATTCACATCCATAGATTCATTATTATTCTCAATCAAAGTAGACAAGGGCATATCATTAGGATCAGAAGAAACACTCTTATTAGCAAATAATTTCATAAGTTCATCCATCTTTCCACTAAAAACATTAATTTCTTCTATCGCATGCACCTTTTTGTTAGTAGATCTTTCAGTATGCCATTGAGAATAATTAACCATAATATTATCTAGGAGTTTAGTAGCTTCTCCTAAAGTGATTTCCATAAAAGTGCCTCCCACGGCCGAATCTAAAAGATTTCTAGAAGCAAAATTCAATCCGGCATAAAAAAAATTGTATAATCATCCACAAGTTTAAACCATGAGTAGGGCAATTACGTATTATTAATTTCATTCTCTCCCAAGCTTGTGCAACATGTTCATGATCAAGTTGCTTAAAATTCATAATATCGTTTCTGAGAGAGATGATCTTAGTGGGAGGAAAATACTTAGAGATAAAAGCATCTTTGCACTTGTTCCAAGAATCAATACTATTTTTAGGCAAAGACGAAAACCAAGATTTAGCACGATCTCTAAGCGAAAAAGGAAATAGCTTCAATTTGACAATATCATTATCCACATCTTTCATCTTTTCCATGTCACACAAATCAACGAAGCTATTTAGATGGGTAGCGGCATCTTCACTAGGAAGGCCGGAAAACGGATCTTTCATGACAAGATTCAACAAAGCAGTATTAATTTCACAAGATTCAGCATCGGTAAGAGGAGCAATCGGAGTGCTAATAAAATCATTGTTGTTGGTATTGGTGAAGTCATACAATTTAGTATTATCTTGAGCCATCGTGACAAGCAAGCAAAATAACACACAAGCAAACAAAAAGCAAGCGGGCAAAAAGAGGCAAATAGTGAAAGAGAGGGAGGATAAAGAGAGAGAGAGAGAGGGCGAATAAAACGGCAAGGGTGAAGTGGGGGAGAGGAAAACGAGAGGCAAATGGCAAATAATGTAATGCGGGAGATAAGGGTATGTGATGGGTACTTGGTATGTTGACTTTGGCGTAAACCTCCCCGGCAACGGCACTAGAAATCCTTCTTGCTACCTCTTGAGCACTATGTTGGTTTTCCCCGAAGAGGAAGGGATGATGCAGAAAAGTAGCATAAGTATTTCCCTTAGTTTTTGAGAACCAAGGTATCAATCCAGTAGGAGGCTACGCGCGAGTCCCTCGTACCTGCCCAAAATAAATAAATCCTCGCAACCAATGCAAATAGGGGTTGTCAATCCCTATAAGGCCACTTACGAGACTGAGATCTGATAGATATGATAAGATAATATTTTTGGTATTTTTATGATAAAGATGCAAAGTAAAATAAAGGCAAAGTAAATAGCAAAGGAAATAACTAAGTAGTAGGAGATTAATATGATGAAGATAGACCCGGAGACCATAGGTTTCACTAATGGATTCTCTCGAGAGCATAAGTATTCTACAGTGGTTGAACAAATTACTGTTGAGCAATTGATAGAATTGAGCATACTTATGAGAATATCTAGGTATGATCATATATATATGCATCATGTCCAAGACAAGTAGACCGACTCCTGCCTGCATCTACTACTATTACTCCACTCATCGACCGCTATCCAGCATGCATCTAGAGTATTAAGTTAAAAACAGAGTAACACCTTAAGCAATATGACATGATGTAGAGGGATAGACTCATGCAATATGAAGAAAACCCCATCTTGTTATCATCGATGGCTATAATACAATACGTGCCTTGCTGCCCCTACTGTCACTGGGAAAGGACACCGCAAGATTGAACCCAAAGCTAAGCACTTCTCCCATTGCGAGATAGATCAATCTAGTAGGCCAAACCAAACTGATAATTTGAAGAGACTTGCAAAGATAACCAATCATACATCAAAGAATTCAGAGAAGATTCAAATATTATTCATAGATAGACTTGATCATAAACCCACAATTCATCGGTCTCAACAAACACACCGCAAAAAGAAGATTACATCGAATAGTTCTCCACAAGAGAGGGGGAGAACATTGTATTGAGATCCAAAAATAGAGAAGAAGCCATCTAGCTACTAACTATGGACCCGTAGGTCTGAGGTAAACAACTCACACTTCATCAGAGGGGCTATGGTGTTGATGTAGAAGCCCTCCGTGATCGATGCCCCCTCCGGCGGAGCTCCGGAACAGGCCCCAAGATGGGATCTCGTGGGTACAGAAAGTTGCGGCGGTGGAATTAGGTTTTTGGCTTCGTATCTGATCGTTTGAGGGTACGTAGGTATATATAGGAGGAAGGAGTACGTCGGTGGAGCAATAGGGGGCCCACGAGGGTGCAGGGCGCGCCTGGGGGGGTAGGCGCGCCCCCCTACCTCGTGGCATCCTCTTTTCTTTCTTAACGTAGGGTCCAAGTCTCCCGGGTCTTGTTCGTTGAGAAAATCACGTTCCCGAAGGTTTCATTCCGTTTGGGCTCCGTTTGATATTCCTTTTCTTCGAAACCCTAAAACTGGCAAAAAAACAGCAATTCTGGGCTGGGCCTCCGGTTAATAGGTTAGTCCCAAAAATAATATAAAAGTGGATAATAAAGCCCAATAATGTCCAAAACAGTAGATAATATAGCATGGAGCAATCAAAAATTATAGACATGTTGGAGATGTATCACCCCCTCCGGTTTCTATATAAACCGGAGGGTTTAGTCGTAGGACAGCAGACAATCATACCATAGGCTAGCTTCTATGGTTTAGCCTCTACAATCTCGTGATAGATCTACTCTTGTAATACTCATATCATCAAGAACAATCAAGCAGGACGTAGGGTATTACCTCCATCAAGATGGCCCGAACCTGGGTAAACATCGTGTCCCCTACCTGCTGTTACCATCCGCCTTAGACGCACAGTTTGGGACCCCCTACCTGAGATCCGCCGGTTTTGACACCGACAAGGACCATCCTAGTCGTACCACTGCGGTAGGATGTTTGCCGTTGTTGGTCTCTCCAACAATCCGCAACCTCAAGGTCACAAAGATGCTAGTGGACGGTGGGGTCGGGTTGTATCTTATTTCCCCGGCAGTTATCAGCAAGCTTCAGATAGGAGAAGTAGAGCTAGAGGTTACCGGCATGCTTCAAGGAGTTAATCCCGGCAAGAGCCATCTTAAGGGAAAGATCACGTTACCGGTAACATTTGGGGGAGAACTGAACTACCAGACTGGGAGGATTGTGTTTGATGTGGTTGATATCCTCCTGCCGTACGATGGAATTCTTGGACGCCCGGCCCTAGCTATGTTCTTGGCGGCATCACACTATGTGTACAACACGTTGAAAATGCCTGGGCCACTGGGAGTCATTACCATCCCATCAGAAGAGAAGGATGCAATCGTTTATGTGGATAAGATGTACCGGGACGCGGTCGCGGTAGAGGCAGCGGCCGCTCCTACTAGGGAAAGTAAAGGAAAAAGAGAGACTGTAGGGACTCTGTCAAAGAGTCCGGGAAGAATGCCCCCACCGAGTGCACGACACACGCTCATGACGTGCCGAAGTGTTCTAGCAGCAAGAGGTCCAAGGTTGCTGATCCCCATGTGAAGAAGGTCCCCGCAGGGCTGGTAGGCATTGATGGTACTTTTACTATCAGCGCCACCCTCGATGACAAATAGGAAGGCGCGCTCATTGCCTTCCTGCGGGCGAATATCGATGTGTTTGCCTGGCAACCATCTAATACCCCGATGTTCCCAGGGAGGTAATCGAGCACCACCTTGCCGTCTGCCCACACGCCCGACCTGCCAAGTAGAAAGTCCGGAAGCAGGCCTTGGAGAGGCAGTAGTCCATTGCAAAAGAGATCAAGAAACTTGAGGTAGCTGATTTGGTCAGAGGAGTATTGCACCCCACGTGGTTAGCAAAGCCAGTGGTGGTCTGGAAGGCTAACGGGAAGTGGAGGCTTTGCATAGATTTCACATATCTCAACAAGGCTTGCCCGAAAGACCCATTTCCCTTGTCGTGCATCGACTAGATTGTGGATTCCACTTCAGGTTGTGATTTGCTCTCCTTTCTGGACACATACTCTGGGTATCACCAAATCTTCATGTCCAAGGAATATGAAGAGAAGATGTCATTTATCACTCCTTGTGGTACGTACTGCTTTGTCCGCATGTCATTTGGATTAAAGAGTGTCGGGTCCACTTTTGCAAGGGCAATCCAGATTAGTTTTGAGCCACGGTTATGTAGAAACATAGAAGCCTACATGGACGATATTGTGGTAAAGACCAAGGATAAGGCCACTGTTATTCGAGATTTGGAGGAGACATTTGATAACCTGCGCAAGATCAATCTAAAACTCAACCCGGAGAAGTGTGTATTTGGTGTTCCCTCCGGCAAGGTGCTTGGTTTCTTTGTATCCCATCGCGGGATCGAAGACAACCCCGACGAGATCAAAGCCATAGAACACATCCAAGTTCCAAGGACAATTAAGGATGTGAGGCGCCTGATGGGATGTGTTGCCGCGCTAAGCAGATTCATCTCCAAATCTGCCAAGCGTGCCCTGTCGTTCTTCAAAATTTCGAAGAAGGCAAGTCCTATGAAGTGGATCCCAGAAGCCGATGCAACTTTGCAAGAGTTAAAGTCCTACTTGTCCTCTGTGCCTACCTTGCTTGCTCCAAAACCCCAGGAACCATTGTTGGTATACTTGGCGGCAACCAACCAAGTGGTCAGTTGATAACCCACAAGTATAGGGGATCGCAACAGCTTTCCAGGGTAGAGTATTCAACCCAAATTTATTGATTCGACACAAGGGGAGCCAAAGAATATTCTCAAGTATTAGCAGCTGAGTTGTCAATTCAACCACACCTGGAAACTTAGTATCTGCAGCAAAGTGTTTAGTAGAAAAGTAATATGATAGTGGTGGTAGCGGCAACAAAAGTAAAGACAGCAAAAGTAATATTTTTGGTATTTTGTAGTGATTGTAACAGTAGCAACGGAAAAGTAAATAAGCGTAAACCAGTATATGGAAAACTCATAGGCACCGGATCAGTGATGGATAATTATGCCGGATGCGGTTCATCATGTAACAATCATAACTTAGCGTGACACAGAACTAGCTCCAATTCGTCAATGTAATGTAGGCATGTATTCCGTATATAGTCATACGTGCTTATGGAAAAGAACTTGCATGATATCTTTTGTCCTACCCTCCCGTGGCAGCGGGGTCCTATTGGAAACTAAGGGATATTAAGGCCTCCTTTTAATAGAGAACCGGAACAAAGCATTAGAACATAATGAATACATGAACTCCTCAAACTACGGTCATCACTGGTAAGTATCCCGATTATTGTCACTTCGGTGTTAACGGATCATAACACATAATAGGTGACTATAGACTTGCAATATAGGATCTAGAACTCTCATATATTCATGAAAACATAATAGGTTCAGATCTGAAATCATGGCACTCGGGCCCTAGTGACAAGCATTAAGCATAGCAAAGTCATAGCAACATCAATCTCAGAACATAGTGGATACTAGGGATCAAACCCTAACAAAACTAACTCGATTACATGATAAATCTCATCCAACCCATCACCGTCCAGCAAGCCTACAATGGAATTACTCACGCACGACAGTGAGGATCATGAAATTGCTGATGGAGGATGGTTGATGATGACGACGGCGACGAATCCCCCTCTCCGGAGCCCCGAACGGACTCCAGATCCGCCCTCCCGAGAGGTTTTAGGGATTGGCGGCGGCTCCGTATCGTAAAACGCGATGATTTCTTCTCCCTGATCTTTTCTCTCTCCGAAAGCAAATATATAGAGTTGGAGTTGCCGTCGGAGGGTCTCCAGGGGGCCCACGAGGTAGGGGGGCGCCCCACCCTCGTGAGAAGGGTGTGGGCCCCCTGGTCTTCATATTTGGCGAGGATTTTTTATTATTTTTTCTAAGACCTCCCATGGAGTTTCAGGTCATTCCAAGAATATTTGTTTTCTGCACATAAAACAACATCATGGTAATTCTGCTGAAAACAACGTCAGTCCGGGTTAGTTCCATTCAAATCATACAAGTTAGAGTCCAAAACAAGGGCAAAAGTGTTTGGAAAAGTAGATACGACGGAGACGTATCAACTCCCCCAAGCTTAAACCCTTGCTTGTCCTCAAGCAATTCAGTTGACAAACTGAAAGAAAGAAAGAAAAACTTTTACAAACTCTGTTTGCTCTTGTTGTTGTAACTATGTCAAGCCAGCATTCAAGTTTTCAGCATAGATCATAACTAACCACATTCGCAATAATTCTCAGGTCTCACAATTACTCGTATCAATAGCATAATCAACTAGCAAGTCATAATAATAAATCTCGGATGACAACACTTTCTCAAAACAATCATAATATGATATAACAAGATGGTATCTCACTAGCCCTTTCTGAGACCGCAAAACATAAATGCAGAGCACCTTTAAAGATCAAGGACTGACTAGACATTGTAATTCATGGTAAAAGAGATCCAATCATAGTCACACCCAATATAAATTAAAAGTCATGAATGCAAATGATGGTTGTGCTCTCCAGCTAGTGCTTTTTAATAAGAGGGCGATGACTCAACATAAAAGTAAATGGATAGGCCCTTCGCAGAGGGAAGCAGGGATTTGTAGAGGTGCCAGAGCTCGGTTATTAAATAGATATAAATTGTATTTTGAGCGGTATACTTTCATTGTCAACGTAACAACTAAGAGATGGAGATATCTTCCATGCTAAACACATTATAGGCGGTTCCCAAACAGAATGGTAAAGTTTATACTCCCCCTCCACCAACAAGCATCAATCCATGGCTTGCTCGAAACAACGAGTGCCTCCAACATACATCAGGTCCCAGGGGGAGTTTTGTTTGCAATTAATTTTGATTTAGTTTGCATAAAGCATGGGACTGGGCATCCCGGTGACCAGCCATTTTCTCATGAGTGAGGAGCGGAGTCCACTCCTCTTGAGAATAACCCGCCTAACACGGAAGATAAGGACAACCTTTGTTGATACATGAGCTATTCGAGCATACAAAACAGAATGTTTATTTGAAGGTTTAGAGTTTGGCACATACAAATTTACTTGGAACGGCAGGTATATACCGCATATAGGAAGGTATGGTGGACTCATCTGGAATAACTTTGGGGTTTAAGGGATTGGATGCACAAGCAGTATTCCTGCTTAGTACAGGTGAAGGCTAGCAAAAGACTAGGAAGCGACCAACTAGAGAGCGACAATAGCCATGTACATGCATTAAAATTAATAAACATTGGATGCAAGCATGAGTAGGATATAATCCACCATGAACATAAATATCGTGAAGGCTATGTTGATTTTGTTTCAACTACATGCATGAACATGTGCCAAGTCAAGTCACTTAAATCATTCAAAAGAGGATACCACCCCATCATACCACATCATAATCATCTCAATAGCTAATCAAGCATGGCACAAGAAACTATGATCTCTAATTGTCATTGCAAACATGTCTATTCATAATAAGCTGAATCAAGAATGACGGGCTCATCATATTTACAAAAACAAAAGAGGTCGAGTTCATACCAGCTTTTCTCATCTCAGTCAGTCCATCATATATCATCATAATTGCCTTTCACTTGCACGACCGAACGGTGTGAATAATAATAAGAGTGCACGTGCATTGGACTAAGCTGGAATATGCGAGCATTCAATAAACAGGAGACGACAAGGCAATATGGGCTCTTTGGTTAATTCAACAATAATGCATATAAGAGCCACTTCAACAATTTAATTATGGTCTTCTCCTGCTGACCACCAAATAAAAGAAATAAAACTATTTACACGGGAAAGCTCCCAACAAGTAAAAGAAGAACGGGAAATATTTTTGGGCTTTCTTTTTAGTTATTACTACTACAGCAAAAAAATAAACTACTACTAGTTTTTTTGGTTTTTCTTAAGGTTTACTAAACACACAAGAAGAAAGCAGGAAAAAGAAAATAAACTAGCATGGATATTACAGTGAAAAAGTATGAGCACCGACATCTAGCAATGAGTGTGTGAGAACATAAATGTAATGTCGGTGAGAAATATGTACTCCCCCAAGCTTAGGCTTTTGGCCTAAGTTGGTCTATGGCCACGGCTGGCCTGGCGGATATCCATAATAATAGTTGTTGGGGTCGTACTGTGATGAGGAAGGATAGTTGGGATCATACTGATGTGCAGCGGTTATCGCCTGCTGAGCTGCAGTGTGGAGTCGGGCTGCCTCCGCTCTCCTCTCGTACTCTTCTGCCTCCTCTCTGGTAATAACATATCTTCCTTTTGTCTGTGAATCAAAGAAGGCAGGAGCAGGGAGAGTAATACGGAAAACACGTTGTTTATCAAAAATTAAACGATATAAGAGAGGTGATTCAGGCCTCTCGACAAACTGCTGCGAAGCCATAGAGTTATAATCTAAATATGCAGGAGGCAACTCCATATCACCCTCATGAATGTCTATTTCAAGAAAATGAGCTAAGCGGGTTGCGTAAATTCCTCCAAAAAAATCTCCATTATGTCTATTATGATGCAACCTATGAGCTACAATGGCTCCCATATGATAAGATTGGTCTCCTAACACAGCACTCCTAAGAATGCTAAGATCGGGGACACACATGTGACATGCTTCATCCTTAGCATTTATGCATCTACCAATGAAAAGAGCAAAATAATGTATAACAGGAAAGTGAATGCTCCCTATGGTAGCCTGCGTTATTTCTCTAGATTCCCCCACAGTTATACTAGCAAGAAAGTTTCTAAATTCAGATTTATGGGGATCCCTAACACTACCCCATGATGGAAGTTCGCAAGCAGAAGTGAAATCCTCTAAGTCCATGGTATAAGATTTGTCATAGAGATCAAACATGACCGAAGGAGAATTACGCGAAGATGAATACTCAAACCTCCTCACAAATGAACTTGTGAGATCATGATACTGGGGGCATTTGTTAGCCTCAAAATCCTCAAGACCGGCATTGCGCAAATATGATTTGAATTCTTCTTTAATTCCCGCACGGTCCATAAAATTTTTCGATGGCCATTCGCAAGGCCGTACTGGAGCGTCTCTTGGTGGATCCTCGTCAGCATCGCGCATAGCAATTCTGGGTCCTTGCTTCTTAGAGGAACCACCTTGGAACATCTTCCTAAACATATTTTTTTTCTTTGAAAAATTCTGAAATTTTTAGTAACTTCAAAATAAAAGTAAACCAAATTCAATAAAACTGATAGCAACTACTCCTACAAGTGCCTAGAGCCTATATCAAGCATTAGAACTACTTAGAAGCATAAAAATTTGACATGCAAGCTCAAGAACATGGTCACCTATGCAGCAGAAATTTGCAAACAATAAAGCACTAGAACAAAAACTAATTGGACCAATAGAGGAGTCACATACCAAGGAACAATCTCCCCAAGCAGTTTTGCGAGAGGTGCTTTGAGCAAGGAGATCGAAAATCATAGCAAAAGTGGCTGGAACTCGTGCTTGAGTTGGTTTTTCGGGTTTGTGTGAGATAGAGGAAGAAGATGGGTGCTGGGATAAGTGGAGGAGGGCCACCGTGGGCCCACGAGGCAGGGGGCGCCCTATAGGGTGGGGCGCGCCCACCACCCTCGTGGCCAGGTGGCAGCTCCTCCCACGGTAATTTTTGCACAGTAAATTCTCAAATATTCCTGAAAAAATCATATTAAATTGGCATGGCATTCTGAGGACTTTTATTTTCGGGATATTTTTATATTGCACGGATAAGTCAGGAAACAGACAGAAAATACTATTTTTACTTTATTTAATATAAATAACAGAAAGTAAAAGTGGGGTACAAAAGTTTGTGCTTCTAGTTTCATTCATCTCATGCTCATCAAAAAGAATCCACTAACAAGGTTGATCAAGTCTTGTTAACAAACTCATTCCGATAATCATGAAACCGGAGAAATTTCGAATAACACTAAGTTACCTCAACGGGGATATGTACATCCCCAATAATAAGAATATCATATTTCTTCTTGACAGTAGGAAGAGGAAATTGAAAACCTCCAAATATAATTGATGGAATTTTTCGAATAGAGTTGATACTATGAAGTTGAGGTTGTTTCCTCGGAAAGTGTACCGTATGCTTATTACCGTTAACATGAAAGGTGACATTGCCTTTGTTGCAATCAATAACAACCCCTGCAGTATTAAGAAAAGGTCTTCCAAGAATAATAGACATATTATCATCCTCAGGAATATCAAGAATAACAAAGTCCGTTAAAATAGTAACGTTTGCAACCATAACAGGCACATCCTCACAAATACCGACAGGTATAGCAGTTGATTTATCAGCCATTTGCAAAGATATTTTGGTAGGTTTCAACTTATTCAAGTCAAGTCTACGATATAAAGAGAGAGGCATAACACTAACACCGACTCCAAGATCACATAAAGCGGTTTTAATATAATTTCTTTTAATGGAGCAAGGTATAGTAGGTACTCCGGGGTCTCCAAGTTTCTTTGGTATTCCACCCTTAAAAGTATAATTAGCAAGCATGGTGGAAATCTCAGCTTCCAGTATCTTTCTTTTATTAGTAATGATATCTTTCATATATTTAGCATAAGGATTTGTTTTGAGCACATCAGTTAATCTCATACGCAAAAGATAGGCCTAATCATTTCAGCAAAGTGCTCAAAATCCTCATCATCCTTTTTCTTGAATGGTTTCGGAGGAAAAGGCATGGGTTTCTGAACCCAAGGTTCTCTTTCTTTACCATGTTTCCTAGCAACAAAGTCTCTTTTATCATAACGTTGATTCTTTGATTGTGGGTTATGAAGATCGACAACAGGTTCAATTTCTACATCATTATCATTACTAGGTTGAGCATCATCATGAACATCATTATTAATATTTTCATTAGGTTCATGTTCATTACCAGATTGTGTTTCAGCATCAGACATAGATATATCATTTGGATTATCAGGTGGTTCAGCAATAGGTTCACTAGAAGTTTGCACAGTTCTATCATTTTTCTTTTTCTCTTTTTAGAAGAACTAGGAACATCAATATTATTTCTTTGAGAATCTTGCTCGATTCTCTTAGGGTGGCCTTCAGGATACAAAGGTTCCTGAGTCATTCTACCAGTTCTAGTAGCGACTCTAACAGCATAATCACTTTTCTTACTATTCATTTCATCAAGCACTTCTTTTTGAGCTTTAAGTACTTGTTCTACTTGAGTGGTAACCATAGAAGCATGTTTGCTAATAAGTTTAAGTTCACCTTTAATATCAGCCATATAATCACCCAAGCGTCTAATCATATAAGCATTTTCTTTTAATTGTCTACCAAAATAAGCATTGAAGTCGTCTTGCTTAAACATAAAGTTATCAAACTCATCCAAGCACTGACTAGCAATTTTAGTAGGAGGGACTTCAGCTTTATCATATCTATAGAGAGAATTTACCTTTACTACCTGTGTCGGGATATCGGGATCAGGAGGTTCTTCAGTAAATAAATAATTGAGATCATATGTTTCTTCAACAGGTGGTGAATTAAGACCATGTATTTCTTCAATAGGAGGTAAATTCTTAACGTCTTCAGCTTTAATACCTTTTTCTTTCATAGATTTCTTTGCCTCTTGCATATCTTCGGGACTAAGAAATAGAACACCTCTCTTCTTCGAAGTTGGTTTAGGGATAGGCTCAGTAATTGGAGCAGGAGCTGGCTCAGGAGGTGCCCAATTATTTTCATTTGTCAACATATTATTCAATAGAATTTCAGCTTCATCCGGTGTTCTTTCCCTGAAAAGAGAACCAGCACAACTATCTAGGTAATCTCTAGAAGCATCGGTTAGTCCATTATAAAAGATATCAAGTATTTCAGATTTCTTAAGAGGATGATCAGGCAAAGCATTAAGTAACTTGAGAAGCCTCCCCCAAGCTTGTGGGAGACTCTCTTGTTTAATTTGCACAAAGTTGCATATTTCCCTCAAAGCAGCTTGTTTCTTATGAGTAGGGAAATATTTGTATAATCACCTTATTATTGGGCCAAGCCCATGTAATTTCAAAATACATAAGTATAGGCTATTTCTAGAGTCCGTATGTGTGGGGAAACAAAAGATAGGGTTGGTTTCGGACCCCTCCCCCAAGGGCCACGAAATCCCCCTCCCCCTCTTCCTCCATATATACAACCCTTAGGTCATCATTTAGACTTTGGGTTTTGTTTAGATTAAAAGTTAGTCATAGCTGCAACTTTGTGTACTTCGTTTGTGTTCAACGACCAGACCAAGGCATCATAGAACCCCACCTTGATCAATAAAGCTTTCATCTTATATTCGCAATATCTAGATTGCACTCTTAGTTTCTTACTTGTTCTTCGTTTGCTTGCAGGAAAAAGACCTTTGTGGTCAGGTTGATCATGCTCCGGCGTGGTTAATAACGTCTCGGAGTTGGTTTAGCAATTGCTAAGGCATGACGTCCTCACACGTTCGTAGTCGGATCATGAAAGTATACTCCTCTAAAATGATAGTCACCATCTCATCGAAGATAGGACACCTTTGCCTCTATTAAGTGGTATCAGATTTCCAGGTTGCTCGGTGAGATTTTACAGCTTTTCGTAGTTTAGATCGAGTTTGTTCTTCATACCTACAGTCCACGAAAAAGCCACAAAAAATTAGGGTTAGTTCATCATATCTGAACCAATCTGAGCCTTTGCATAATCTTTTTAGGGTTTTTGCGTTGTTAAATTTGCGGTTGCATCGTCGTGTCTAGTTGCTAGTCTTAGTGTCTAGTCTTTTAGAGTTTCCAGTTCTGGTCATTGTTGTCACGCTGTCGTCGCACCATCATCATCTCCCTGCCATCTACCACCACTGCTTATCCGCCACCGATCTGTATCCATATCCATATACCTCCACCAATCCATATCCATATACCACTACCGCTACCATATACCACCACCGCTGCCATATACCACAACCGCTGCCATATCTTACCATCATATATCCACCACCAAGCTAGGTTCTTTTCATATTAGGTTTGTTTTTGAGATCCATCTATTTTCTGATTTGTGTTTCCTTGCCTAAGTAGGTTTCGGGAAAAAAATCGACAATATTCAAATGCCAAAATTTCGACAGTCGAAAATATTTTTCCCTAACCTGTTTTTAGGATTTTCTGAGTCTTTTGAGACACTCGCCATCATAGTGATTTTTTGTCGCACTTTTTTGTCGTCGCTGCCTTGATTCCTGAAAAATTTGTCAAAAAAATTTTGTGCCTATCCTGTTAGTTTGACTTGGGAAGAGTTTTGAGACACTTGCCATTATAGTGATTTTTCGAAAAAGAAAATAAAAAGAGGAGTGCAAAAAAAGAGCAATTTTTTTAGGGTGTGCTTTTCCCTTGTTTACGTGTCGCGCCGTGATTTTGTTTGTGTTCTAGGCTCACATTTCTAGTACGGTCTAGCCTAGGACCAGCATAGTACCGTCGTTGAGCGTTTATTCAACTTTACATCTCTGAATTGATTATTGCTGACCCTTTTTGCTACCATATTATAAGCCTTCCTAGCTCCACATACGTCTACGTCGTGCGTTTGACTCTCCCTGGTAATCACTCTATCCAAGCTTTGAGAGTTTTCACTACAGCAGTTGTCGATCACTGCCTGCTGCTGGTTAAGAACTGGTAAGAATTTGAGATTTGCTTGACGGATTTTTGACACCCACCACCACCACTTGTTAGTAGTCTGTAGGATCATATTCTTGTGTGTTTCTATTGCTGCTAAGCATGGAAGGATCATAAGCCGACGAGATTGACTGGGAGAACTTGACGAACAAGGAGCTTCATGATAAGTTTCAGCAAATGATGAGTGGACAGGTGCAAGAGGTGCTAAATAGATTTGAAGATACCATGAAGAAGATAGATGGCACGGAGAAGACGTTCAAAACAAAGATCGATAACAAGTTTAATGAATTGCTCGCGCGTCTTCCACCACCACCAACGGCTTCACCTATCGCACCTCTACAACAACAACAACAACAACAACAACAACAACAACAACGTCGCCTTCCAAATCAAATGGGACGAGCACTGCATGTTCCCCTTGAGTCTGGTCAAAATTCTGGTGCCGCTGTACCACTACAAGAAATATGTCAACTAGTGACCTTCTGTCAGTGACCCTGGAATAATTGGTCATAGATCTATGACCATTTCAGACCAATTGGTCAAAAACTGTTCGGGGGGCTCCAAACCCTAAACTATAACGACCATTTTGGTCAGAAATGTCGTAATTTCCTTACACGAAATGGTCATAAAGAAGATAGCACTGGTCTGCTGCCTTATTTCTAGCTGATCACGACCAATATAGATGGTCATAACCTTGTAAATTGTGGTGGGTTGCTATGACTAGGCGCCACCTCATCAGTTTTGCCTATGTGTCATGTCCATGTGGCATTTTTGCCCCAGGTTGTGAAGCAACCTATATTTCTGTCATTCCTAAAATTCCCCAAAAATATATCATAAATTATTTGGGTCATATCTTCGTCAAATATGTAAATAACCTTCCTTGCCTAGTTCAAAAATAATTCAATAATATTCATTTTCCTATTCTGTTCAGAACAACACTTTGTGAAGGAAGTACCACTTTGGCATGTCCAAATAGTATCCATTTTCTACAGTGCTTTCCTATGCCCAAATAACCATACTCCACCAAATGCCAGCTCAATCCATTCATTATTTTGAGCCCAGCTTCAACATTCATATTTATGTCCAGTGTGGTACTTTGCAAAGCAGGTACCACCTAGGCTCCTCCTTTTGAGCTGAAAATTTGTGAAGACGGCCTTCTTAGTAACTGATCATCCTCAGCCAAAACTCACGCCCATTAGCCATGTACATTTCCCGTATCGCCAATCAAACACTTGGCTGCTAATTCATGTTTGAGCATCAATCGGTCTCCTCGTGAGAATCTTATGTTGTAATTTTCTTCCTAGAACCTACCTGGGGAGTGCCCAACCCACTAGACATGCCTAGGCCGCCCAGAACACATGTCAAGGCCACGGTCACGTGGTGACCACGCGGCGGGCATGCGAGTTTACGCGCTCTAGAGTTGGGGCCCTCGGCCACCGCCCAAACCTCGACGTATCGCCACCAAACCATGTATTTATGGTTAAATAGGTACTTATGTAACTAGAAATGATTTTTGGAAAAAATAAATAGCAAACTATGAGGCAGCCACAGTTCAAATTTGACCCGCTTCCATCTGAATCAGCGGAAATTTATCTTTTTCAGGAGAGGTGGATCAAAAGTTTTTACACCCAACCATTTTGTCAATTGTGCATTAAATATGTCCTAGTATTTTAGAAAATTGATTTGGTCCAATCTTGCAACAATTATTTGGGTGGTCCTTCACAAAAAACCTCCTTTTGGGCACTCGAAAAATGGAAAATGTTTTTTCGTCCAAAGAAAATGAAAACTTCCTTAGGCAGCATTATTTGCCATTCCAATATGCACCCTTGTGCACAATATGAGATCATTTGAACAAACTATGTCATGAATGTGGCCATAAGATTGATTATTTGGCTTGAAAGCCATTGATCTCCACACGTGATAGCTCGTTTTTGAGAACACTTTTTTAAAATAATTGCACTATTACAATTTTGTTGTTTTTTCTGGGAACTTGGCCACATATAATGACACAATGCGAAGGTTTCTCAATTTTTTGAATTTTTTATGCACGTTTCAAAATGCGGTCAAAACGGCGGGTTTGACCGTTCCTAGCTAGTTGTTGAATCTTGGAAATCTTTTGATGCTTCTATGATTAAATAGATAGTTATGTACCTAGAAATGATTTTTAGAAAAAATAAAGAGCAAACTATGAGGCAGCTACAGTTCAAATTTGACCCGCTTCCTGCTGAATCGGCGGAAATTTGTCTTTTTCACCACTGGTGGATCAAATCTTTTTACACCCAACCATTTGGTCAATTGTGAATTAAATATGGCCTAGTATTTTAGAAAAATGATTTGGTCCAATTTTGCAACAATTATTTGGTAGGTTCTTCACAAAAAACCTCATTTGGGGCACTCGAAAAATGGAAAATGATTTTTTCGTCCAAAGAAAATGAAATTTTTCTTAGGCAACATTGTTTGCCAACCTAAGATGTAAACTTGTGAAAAGTATGATATCATTTGAACAAATATTTGGTAGTTCTTTTAAAAAAACTCATTTTGAGCACTGAAAAATGAAAAGTGGTTTTTTTCTGAAAAACTTATCTTTGATTTCGACCAATTTAAATGGTCGTAAGGTCTTCGCACTGTTTGCTGTGTTATGATTGATCCATGGGTATATCACGCGGATCATGGATTATACACCGTCGGATGCTCGAGGATCCAACGGCAGTCATCAACCCTTCCACACCAACCCTAGCTGTGTTCTTGTGGTCATTTTGCATCCACACCCCCGCCTCCTTTTTTCCCAATCCATCCATCCATCCATTCCAGATCGAGAGGGATCTCGTCTCCTTCCTTCCTCCAGCTCCCTCCAGATCGAGAAAGAGATCGCCGCCGCCACCTCCCTCTAGCGGAGCTCGCCGTCGTCCATGGCCTCCCCCACACCCTCTTGCTCCGCCCGCTCCTCCTCCCTCCACGCCTACCGCGCGCCATTGCCGATTTCCCAAACCAGACCGCCTCCCCGGTTCATTCCTTCCTCCCCTCCCACCCACCCGTCTCGGCGCCGCCACCCAACTCGCCGACGACCTTACGCATCGTCGCCGACCTACGCTCACACCCGCCGCCCCACCCTCTCCACCTCCCCTTCTCCCCCTACCCCGGTAGCACCCAGGCCAACAAACACATGCAGCGGCAAGATCCAAGATCCAGCAAGCTGGCCTATGCCTCACCAGAGGCGCACACGCAGAGTGAGGTGGGCTGCCCGCGTGCACACGCCATGGACCTCCGTCACGGGACGCCAACGCGTCTCATCTGCCCGGCCGCATCACCAAACGGTTGCCTGCCTGCTCCCTGCCGACGCCATCCCGTGCTTGGGACGCCGCGCCTACCACGCCCCGACGTCCCTCCTCCCTCTCCCCTGCGTCGGCCTCGTCGTCCGTCCCCGAGGTACCCCGCCCGACCACCCCCAGTTAGTTCTCTTCTCCGTGGCTGGTTCAGCGTGACATGTTCCTGACATTTTTTCTCTCCTCTCTGTGGTTGGGCAGATGGAGAGTGTGCTCAAGGATGATGCCATCCAGGAGAAGGGTGAACGTGCTAGGGTGGTAACCAGCCCCCTCCCATCTGATCTGCTTGTTTTCCTTCTTGGTCTGACTGGGTCGGTTCGTTCGTCAGTTGGTTGGATGGCGCTGCTACAACTGTGTGCAATTAGTATATAGTGATCTCACTTAGACTGCAAAATCCATATATTTGCCTGATCTTTGTATAGGTGGTATGATTATAACTGAACCATATGTTCTGTTTTATAATATATAACTGAATCATGAGTTTGTTTCATATTTTAAACCTACATGAAAGGAAGTGTGATTGTTGACGATGGTTATTGTTGCTGAATCCATATCCTGGTTCAGACTTATATTTTGCTATTCTTAGGTGGCGGGCTTATACAGCATCGTGAGCAGGAGGGCCATGAGGGGTTTGCTGCTCTTCTCCTAGGGCGACCAAGAGGTCCTGCCCCGAGCTCATGCACGTCCACGCCGACCCACCACAACAGGTAGCATCTCCATCTCCCTCTCATCTTCCTCTGCTCTCTATTGCTGCTCCGAATTATAAATGTTGGCAAAGAGATGTCCCTATTTTCCTCAGTACTATGCACTGCTATATTTATGTGGTTGTCTTTGTGTGCATCTTATTTTGAAACCAAGTGAGACACCTCCATCCCCTACATCTTGACGATCCCTCATGCATTGCTCTCACTACCTCCTGCTCGTAGATTTCCAATTGCCTTTGTTGCCTGCTCACTTAATTAATTAAGTGATCAACATCATTTCTATGTAGATATGCAACTCTTGAGTATATTTTCCTTATATGCCCCTTTCATACCATTCCCACTCAAATCAAAGCTTGTGTATGCACTTGATATTTGCAATGAGACTTGAGAGAACATCTGTATGCACTGAAGTTTTCTCTAATATAGATTTTTCAAATAATATTGAGTGGACATATAGAAGAAAGCTTGTGTATGCACTGAAGTCTCAAAACATGTCACCACTTGTAGATGTCTACGTGCTGCCACCTCCACTTTTATCCCAGCTTTTTGCGCTCACAGCTGTGGCATGTTATATCGGCCAATGCTATCATGATAGGAACCTATGTGAACACAAGTTTTTGTATATACCCTTTTTGCATCCGAGTTTTGTAGCGACATCACAGAACCTTGTGGACAAGATCTGAGACAGTTTAGGTACATGATTCTTGTTATATGACTGCTTTCACATATGCAAATTCTGCCTGTGCACATTTTCTGAGATGGCTGAAACGCACGCCAGGTCCTGCCTGTGCCTGGGGGCTTTGAATTTCGTGTTTGGTACTGAATACTGATACTGGGACGTGGGCGGTTGTGTTTTAGGATTTGTAGATCTGTTTCTTCCCTAGCGTTGCTGTATGCTGGAAAACATTGTCAGGGCTTGCAGGTTTTTTATTGCTGTACTCTGTTGGTCAGCTCTGTACTTGTTATAAGACTTGTTAGAGATTTCAATATGTGTTGCACATGTATCTATATATGTATTTAAGAGTGTAGATTTTTACTCATTTTGCTTCGTATGTAGTCCGCATTGGAATCTCTAAAAAGACTTATATTTAGGAGTAATTTATAGTACATACGTGTTTATCTAAAAGCGGGAATGGCTCAGAATCTGATCGGCTATTTGTCAAGGAGTACTGCTGCATATCAACAAGAAGTACGTAGGGCTATTTGACCGACTCACTTCCTAGCCATAGTAGGTAGTGCTTAGCTCTGTATGGTGGTCGTTGCTTCGTTGAATTGCTTGGTGTTGCTGTAGCCATAGTAGCCAGTGCTACTGTTTCCACAATCGATGCTTACTGAAAGATCATGACTAGTACTGTGACATATGCTCGGTGACTAAAAATATGTTGATTTATAAGATTTTTTCAGTAAAGTGGAACTTCTTAAATATTGCATGCTGAAGTAAACTGAAATGTGCAGCGCAGTACATTACCAGAAGCAGACTGGCCATGGACTCAATCATTCTTTGTTATTACAGTTTGACTGTATCTCCAATGCACTCAATCATTCTTTGTGATTACAGTTTGACTGTATCTCCAGCATTGACAAATACCATTGCTTGTTCAAATTTATATTGGAGTTGCTTGTTCAAATTTATACTGGAGTTGCTTGTTCAACATTGATAAAATGTCATTGCTTGTTTAAGGACTCCACTAATCTGGATTGTAAATTATTCATTTTGCTGCTAGTGTCCATTTAGCAGTTTTTTTACTATGTTCCTACCAAGATGATTCAGCCATTTATTTGTTTTCCTGCAGCGAAGTGTGGCTGGACGATCGAGGCTGCTATTCTGCCTTGATCTGCACACAAAGAGTTCCTAGACCTGACTTGAAGCAAGGATACCTGCGGCTGCAAGCCAACAATATCTGAAGACGGGTGCTGCTTGCCTATGTTCTCAGCATAACTATAGGCTGCCATGTCTTTTCCACTTTCCTTTTCGCTTTATGTAATGCTAACTTGACGGTCAGCCTATAGTTATGCGAAGAACATCGGCAAGCAGCACCTGTCTTCAGACGTACACTGCCATGTCTTGTTCCATTAATCACCTAGTCCTCCTGTTAGTGACATTCATCTAGTATTTTATTTTGCAAAGCATGCAATGGTTTGGAGTACTTGATCATGGCCTGATGGAACCTACATGTCGTGGTTTACACATTTACACATTCATGGTTTCCTCTGCTGTTTGTAATTGTTCTGGTTAACTATGCTAGTAGATATCGCGTGGGATCTGTAGCTAGTGTCTGCTGTGCATGTCCTCTTTGACGAGTTCATTCTTTGAAAAATATTTCTTGATAAGTTGCTTTCTGTCCAAATGCATACTATTATTTCAGATGCTTTCTATACTTTAGCTAGTGTCTGTTGTGACATCTTTCTATACTTTAGAACTACCACTTATCATGTTGCGTATTTCTGATGCTTTCTAAGTTGGTAATATATTTCACCAGTACTTGATTCCCTTTTCAAATTGTTGTTGCCATGTGATTGTCCTTCCCATTAGTTCATGTGAAATTTGGATTTTAAGATTATGGCTTAATATGTTGTCTCATGCTGTTGATTTCACTTGTGCAGAATCTATTGACTAATCTTGACAAGTTTTGCTCTTCTGACCGCCCGTGCTGCTGCTCTTTGTGGTAAGAGTCCTTGAGTGCTAAAGTGCATGTCTCGACTTGACTGTGCTTACGATTATGGGTTTACTCAAGTTATACCAAGGGCAGTAAACCATACAGTGCTCCTTTGTTTGTACTTGCTAGTATTAAATTTACGCTCCTTGGAAAGTGCTGGGATTAGATATACCAAGTACCAACCAGACAAGGCTAAAGTATAGCTGATCAGGCTTGCACTGCCCTGAGTGATGCAAACCTATAGTGGTTCTTTTATAGTTCCTTAATCTACTGACTGATTTCTAGTAAAGCTAATATACACATTTGCTGGCTCTGTTAATGGCTATTTTATCAGAATGGTGCCTGTGTACTTTTGTAATTTGGTGGTTGTTCTAACATTTGTTATCAACTCATGTCATATACTAATGTCATCACTTTAATTCATGGGTTTCACATTAGAAGATAATCATGGTTTTGTTGTATCACCATATTTACCAGGTCCACGACGGCGTCTGGCCCGTCGAGTCCTTCTGCAGCCGCTGCAGCTACTCCTTCCACAGCTTGGGTGGGACTCGTCGGATTGGCCTCCTCATTTCCCATTTCAGGTAGTACATCCTTCTTGCTCGAATCTACTATTTGATCTGCCTGCACATCTCTCACTCCAGCGCAGAATTGATGGGTTCTTCCTGGATTCTTGTGTAATGAGCTCTTCTTTTTTAGTACTTCTGTAATGGTATTAAGAAATAAAATTCATATGTTTCTATATATGTTCTTTTAGATAAGTATGTCAATACATAACTAGTAATGTAAATGGTGTGACGCAGTTCTAAATATAAATGCAAATAGCTTGTGAATGTCACTCTCATGTATCAGGGTCCTGTTCAACCTTATGTAAAGCTAAAATTCTTGTTGTGTGCAGGGCGGCTAGTGATGCAGCAAACCAAGCAGTAGCAGGCACACCAAGCAGCAGCAGGGGGAGGGTATCTCTCGAACGTCGCCGCTGCCACTCATTGCTTCTGTCACTGATTAATTATGGATGATCGCTGTTAGTTTAGCTTGGCTGCTGTTAGTTTAGCTCCTTGGTAGTCCCCCCCCTCTCTCGCAAGCGTGTAGAAATAGATATGGTAGCTGTAGTCCCATGTAGCTGTAGTTCCTGTACTCGGTCTGCCCTTTGTTGCTTCATTTCTATGTTAATTCAGTCTCTGTTGAATGTATCTACTATCTACTGTTATGGCTGTTGAAAGAAATGAAATAGTTTGGATGCATACGTACATGCTGAGATGTAAGCTGGAATAGCCATCTGCCCTTGTGATGTCAAGCTTCTAAATGCATGTTGTGGAGGCCCAAAATAGACAGGATTGTAAAAGGGCTGAGGCCCAAAAAAGAAATGAAATATAGAAGGCTACGTCCTAGAAAATAAAATGGGCCAGGCCCATGAACCCAACAAAAATTGATGAAAAAAACACAAATAGGCTGAATTAATGGGCTCGGCCAATGTAAAACACCGAATCGGGGGCTGAATCTTGTCAGTGACCTTTTCAATTGGTCGCAATTTTGCCACGTCAGATTGCCACGTCGGATCCGACATGGCCTGGGCAGACAGCCAGTGGCCAAAACAAAAGGTCATGGGTTCAACGACCTTCTGTTTTGGTCGTAAATGTTTACGACCTTCTCAGAGAAAAGGTCGCTAATTTTAGTTTACGACCGCCAGCTTTTGACCTTTTGTTTTTGGTCACAGAAAGGTTGCAAATGAAAAACTATGACCTTTCAGTGGCCAATAGTGAGGGTCACAAGTTGACATATTTCTTGTAGTGTACCTACTGTTGATGCTTCTGTAGCTCCTGCTGCTACTGCGGAGGTGGAGGACCATTACGACGATGAGGTTGATCAAAATCAGAACTACGTGCAACCACCAGCACCACCACTACCAGGTCGTCCTCATGCATATCATCGCAATGGTAGGGCTGCAGCACCACCTGAGGTACGAGATCATGACCATCTTCCTAAACTAAAATTGAATATTCTACCATTTGAGGGTAGATATGTTCCTGATATATACCTTACTTGGGAGTTAGAAACTGAACAATGTTTTACATGTTTACAATATCCTCAGGAGAGACGTGTTCCTACTGATGTTTGTGCTTTCACTAGTTTTGCATGTGTTTGCTTTGAAAACTGCTATGCGTACTCGTTGGGTTCCACCATATTATCAACATGAATTACTTCAAAAATTGCAGTGTTTAAGACAAGGTAATTTTTTTGTAGAAGAATATTATCAGGAATTACAAACTAGCATGATTAGATGTAGTATTGTTGAGGATAATGAAGCTATGCTTGCACGTTTTATGGGTGGATTAAATAAAGAGATTCAGAGAATTCTAGATTCTAAGGAATATAATAATATCACTTGTTTATTCCATCTTGCTTGCAAAGCTGAACATGAAGTGCACGATCGATAGGCATTGCGCGAACTAACTTTTCTGCAGGTCCACCTTCATCATGGACACCGCGTGCATCCTCTAGTTCCACACGTTCTGCTGCATCGACACCTCCGTCAGCTACCACCTCCAACCGTGATACAAGAAAGCAGGCACAACCACCCCTATCTGCCAAGAGCACACCTTCTGGGCCTGCACAAAGCTCTTCTTCATCCATGGCATCAACATGGCAAACACACAATATTATTTGTCATCGTTATAAGGGTGGAGGTTATTATGTGAGAGAATGCCCATCTAAGCTTTTGATGATTGTTACTGAGGATGGTGGGTATGACTCCGCTAGTGATTATGATGAGGAGACTTTGGCTCTTATTACAAGTGAAGAACACGGTGAAGATGATTCTGATCATGAGACGCAATACATGGCTGCTGAAGATGCTGACATGTATGAATGTTTAGTTGCTGAACATATTTTGAGTGTGTAGGTTACATAAGCTGAGCAAAATAAGATGCATAATTTGTTCCGTACAAAGGGAGTTGTGAAGGAACGTTCTGTTCCCGTCATCATAGATGGAGGGAGCTGCAACAACTTGGCTAGCATGGAGATGGTGAAGAAGCTATCTCTCACCACAAGACCACATCCACATCCTTACTACATCCAATGGTTCAACAGCAGCGGCAAGGTTAAGGTAACACGTCCTATTCATGTGCATTTAAGTATCTCTACATATGCTGACTATGTTGATTGTGATGTGGTACCTATGCAAGCATGTTCCTTATTACCTGGTAGACCATGTCAATTTGATAAAAATTTTGTACACCATGGTAGAAACAATCAGTATACTCTTGTTCATAAGGATAAAAATATTACTTTACTTCCTATGACTCATGATTCCATTTTGAAAGATGATATTAATAGAGCTAATAAAGCAAAACAGGAGATAAATAAGTGTGAAAATCAGATTGTGGCAAAAGAATTTGAGCAACAAATGAAGCCTAATAATAAACCATCTAGTGTTGCTTCTGAAATTAAATTGAAAATTGCATGTTTACTTGCCACCAAATCTAATATTGATAATCTAGATTTCAGCAAATCTGTTTGCTATGCTTTTGTGTGCAAAGAGGCATTATTTTCTTTCGAGGATGTACCTTGCTCTTTGCCTCCTGCTGTCACTAACGTTTTGTAGGAGTTCGTTGACGTCTTTGCACAAGACATGCCACCGGGATTACCACATATTCGAGGGATTTAGCATCAGATTGACTTAATTACCGGTGCTTCGCTGCCAAACCGTGCGCCATATCATACCAATCCAGAGGAGACAAAGGAGATTATGTGTCAAGTACATGAGATGCTCGACAAAGGTTATATACATGAATCTCTTAGTCCTTGTGATGTTCCTATTATACTAGTGCCAAAAACGGATGGTACGTCGCGTATGTGTGTTGATTGTAGAGGCATTAATAATTTTACTATTCGTTATCGTCATCCTATTCCTAGGCTAGATGACATGCTTGATGAATTGAGTGGATCTACAATATTATCCAAAGTTGATTTGCGTTGTGGATACCATCAAATTCGTATAGAATTGGGAGATGAATGGAAAACAACATTTAAAACTAAGTTTGGATTATATAAGTTGTTAGTCATGCCTTTTGGGTTAACTAATGCACCTAGTACTTTGATGAGATTAATGAACAAATTTTTACGTGCTTTCATTGGACGATTTGTGGTAGTCTATTTTGATGATATACTAATTTATAGCAGATCTTTGGAGGAACATTTGGAATATTTACGTGTTGTTTTTATTGCTCTACGTGATGCACATTTGTTTGGTAACCTTGGGAAGTGTACAGTTTGCACCGACCGAGTATCTGTTCTTGGCTATGTTGATACTCCACAAGGAATTTAAGTAGATAAAGCCAAGATTGAAGCTACTGAGAGTTGGCCGCAGCCCAAAACGGTCACACAAGTGAGGAGTTTTCTTGGCCTTGCTAGATTCTATAGGCGTTTTGTGAGAGGTTTCAGCACCATTGCTCCACCTCTCAACGAGCTTACAAAGAAGGGCGTGCCTTTTGTTTGGGCTACCGCACAGGAAGAAGCCTTCACGGTATTGAAAGATAAGTTGACACATGCTCCTTTACTCCAACTTCCTGATTTTAATAAGACTTTTGAGCTTGAATGTGATGCTAGTGGAATTGGATTAGGATGTACGTTATTACAAGATGGCAAACCTGTTGTATACTTTTCTGAAAAGTTGAGTGGGCCTAGTCTGAATTATTCTACATACGATAAAGAATTATATGCTCTTGTTCAGACTTTAGGAACATGGCAACATTATTTATGGCCCAAAGATTTGGTATACATTCTGATCATGAATCTTTGAAACATATTAAAAGTCAAGTTAAACTGAATCGTAGACATGCTAAATGGGTTGAATTCATTGAGACTTTCCCTTATGTCATTAAACACAAGAAGGGTAAAGAAAATGTTATTGCTGATGCATTGTCTTGTCGCTATACTATGCTTTCACAACTTGACTTCAAAATATTTGGTTTGGAGACCATCAAAGATCAATATGTGCATAATGCTGATTTTAAAGATGTAATGCAGAATTGTAAAGAAGGAAGAACATGGAACAAGTTCTTCATTAATGATGGATTTGTGTTTCGTGCGAACAAGCTATGCATTGATCCGTTTGTCTTTTGTTGTTGCAGGAGGCGTATGGAGCAGGATTAATGGGACACTTTGGCGTGAAGAAGATGGAGGCCGTACTTGCTACACTTTTCTTTTGGCCAAAGATGAGATGGGATGTTGAGTGTTTTGTTGCTTGCTGCACTACATGTCAAAAAGCTAAGTCATGACTCAATCCTCATGGTTTATATATGCCTTTGCCTATACCTAGTGTTCCTTGGGAGGATATATCTATGGACTTTTGTCGGGGTTGGGGTCCCGACAAACCCTTAAGGTTCGAACACTGGGGTGCGGTGAAGTCTATCCCTCCAACCGATCTACGCCCTAGCTTGCTAGGATCTTGCGGACGAACTCGACAAACTCACAACACAGATGGACACAGGGATTATACTGGTTCGGGCCACCGTTGCGGTGTAACACCCTACTCCAGTGTGGTGGTGGATTGCCTTTTGAGCTGATGATGAACAATACAAGGGAAGAACGGCCTCCTGAGGTTGAGGCGTTCTTGGGCTCGGTGAGCTTGTCTGTCTGACCGTCTCTCTCCACTATGGTGGCTAGTCCTATTTATAGAGGCCCTGGTCCTCTTCCCAAATATCGAGCGGGAAGGGAGCCAACAATGGCGGGCTAATTTGAAGGTGGATAGCTAGTACAAGCTATCCTGACAAAAGTAGTCTTCGCCTGCACAAAGTTCTGGTGGTGACGCTGCTCCGGGCTCCATGATGACCTCCGTCTTGCAGTCCTTGGTCTTGGTCTTGTTGCATCGAAATGGCAACCTTTGCTTGATGCCTCGGTACTCCACGACTGCGCTTGCCCCCTTTGCACCAAAGAGGAAACAAGGACGCTGTGCGCGCTGGCGCCCGCCTGGTGTCGATCGTCATGGCTCACGTCACGAAAGCCTCGTGAGGTTCGCCCCTCCTTGATATCTCCGCTCCTCGTGAGCCTGCCCAGCTAGGCCACCTAGGAGGAGGTCTTGCATCATCCGCCTCGCGAGGCTTGGCCCCTCGCGAGGGTCTTGAGTGCTTTGCTGGTGAAGATGGGCTGTACGGCCTGCTGGCTCATCCACGCCATGGGCCGCAGGCAGGCAAGCCTGGGGACCCCCGTTCCTAGAACGCCGACAGTAGCCCCAGGGCCCAAGGTGCGCGCGGGCTTGGCTTCGCGGTGAAGCCAAGGGTCAAGCTCGAAGCACTGCGGGCCCCAAAAGCCTGCGGCCTCGGTTGACGCGTGGCGGTTGATTGAACGTGGGTGTCTCCGCTTCCCGACGCTGCTTTGGCGACTACACGACTTGACAGGTCACTGCGACATGCAAGGGGAACCATCATTACCTGTGATCGTGGGAGACATCGGTTGGCCTTCTCTTGATATAAATGGGGGGGGGGGGCGAAGCCCCCGTTGCCCATCCCTTCCTTGCTTGCTTCCTCCTTCTTGCTCCACTACTTGCTCCAATGGCGCCCATCAGAAGATTCTCCACCGAGGAGAAGGGGAAAGCCCCCTGGGATGCCCCGGAGCCACTCCTGCCCAAGAAGAGGTCGATCCATCACCGTGACAAGGCGGCGTTGCAGGTGGTGGCGAGGCCTTTGTGCGAGCGTCCTCCGGCGGGGTACCCGCTACCCTTGTACGCTGCATCCGTACGCTTAGGAAGACGAAGTGGCGAGCAGCGTCACCCTCACCGCACCCGGGGCCGCCATGCGGTGGACTCCTGGTGCTGTGGACGCCCACGCCTCCGAACTCTTGGATCCGCTTCCCACAGTTCTTCTCCGACATGATGCCGCTGAGGGGGCCTCTCGAGCTCTAGATGCAGAATGCTGATTGTGGTGCTCCGGCGATCAGAGCGAAGATCGAAGCGGTTCCCATTGGCAAAATCTTCATGACTCGCGGCAGGGGCGAGATTGTGTGGATCTGTCACGCGAGGGGTGCCCTCGCGATTCACTTCGAGTACGACGGCGCCTCCATGCTTCTCTTCAAGGTCTTTGACACCGAGGGCCGCCGCCTAGAGTGCTGCTCTGGAGAGGAGCGCGAGGCTGACGCGCGTTCCACCCGCGACTACCCGAGAAGTAGCAGCCCTTGGGAATCCAGCAGTTCTCCCGAGCTCCAGGAGACTTCGGAGATGAGTGACGACATCTACATCCCCCCGAGCTCTCACCGTGCTAGGGGCAAGGCCGCGGCTTCCGGCCGCCGCCGCCGCTGATCTGGATGGGGTTGGCGCCGGCCTCCCGTGACCCACTGTTGATGATGGCGTCCACCACGAGAGGATGTAGATAGGATCCCCCAGCATCAGCTTTTGTTTCCTACGAAGAATCATGAATCACCCCATGGGGGCATGTAAGGATCCGCAATGCCTTTGTACCTATTTTCCTTGTTGTGAAAATTTGATGAACGCGCGCCCAGTTAAGGCTCGGCCTCCCCTTTCTTTCTTCGCGATAGCTTGTTGCTCTACACCGACGGGTCCCGATCCCAAGGCGGCTACAGCCGTCGCTGGTATGCCAGGTCGCGATGCCGTGGTCAAGGCCAGGAGGTGCGTGGCCCGAGGTCCAGTAAGAGCCCATGGGGCGCGATGCTCAGCAGGTACCCCTTAGCGCCCAAGCGGCCATTGCAAGGAAAGAAAAGGGAGATGACTTGGCCGCAACGGGGTTGCAGCATGGGGTGAGCGACTATGGGGACCAAATGTTTTGCTGATCTGAGGGCGAAACTTATCTTGATGACTTCACGGTGATTCCCGATGTTGCGCTAGGGCTGCGCGCCAACTTACGCGACATAGCTAAGTCGGACCGTGCGAGTTTTCCTTCTCCCGAGCTCCCCTTAATGCTCTACGTCCTCAGGTCACGGCCCTCGAGCGAGCTCAGCCGCCACTGGTATTCCAGGTCGTGATGCCGTGGTCAAGGCCAGGGAGTGAGGGCAGGAGAGCCAGTAAGAGCTCCTGAGTTGTGATGCTCAGGAGCCCCCCTTTTAACGCACAAGCGAGACTCACGAGAGGAAAGGAGACTCTTGGTGCCGCCTTCTATCCTTCCCGCGGGGTTCCTGTGAACAGGCACAAGGAGAAACATGGTTGGTTGTTACTGCCGCCTGCCTGCAGCTGGTTGGTCCGGGTGAAGTGAAGGCACTAAGGGCCTAATGAGGTGACATGCACGGCGCGTGCCGCAAGCCAGAGCTCGACCACTCAGATTTGTCGGTCGTGGCAGGGATGGACCCATGCACCAGCTTCGTGCTTGTGTAGGGGCCCCGAGGGGGGTGATGATCGAGCAGGTGATAGCAGTTGGCAGGTTAAGCATGAAGAGCAGATCGACTAGGATAAATGCAGGAAGATACATGCCACTGGGTCTTGCCCGAGCGGCGTGGGGATGATGCAGCCCAAGGGGCGGCCCCAACAAGGTAAGCTAAAGACATAAGTAAAAGGGGGACATGCCGCAGGGACGGACCCACGTGGCCTGGGAATAGTGCAGCCCGAGGGGCGCTCCCAGCTTAGACGAACTTGGAAGCTGTCACCTGGGTCTGTAGACGAAGTAGAGCCGGTGCAGCTGAAGCCACGCGTCGAAGGAATGACTCCTCATGAGCCACCGGGACCCTGAGGCTCAGGAGGCTCTGGGAGCTCAGGAGGTTCCCTAAAGGCCGTCGCCATCTCCTCCCGAACGGCACGGAACCTGCCCTCCTGAGCCGCCTGGACTTGCCGCAGGTTGCGCTGATAGGCTGACGCCGCACTCGGCAAGCCGAAGGGCATGTGAACGTTGCTGTGCGGTGGACCCTCACAGCGGCCCGCGCATGATGGCCAGAAGCGTTCCTGAGATGCTGCCCTGTTGAGCCCTGGGATGTCGATGCAGGCGAGCAACTCAGCACCCTCGCCTGGGCGGTGAGCCACACTCTGTGAGCGGCTGTCGCCACGCATGGCTCTTGCGTCTTGTAGCTCTAGGGTGGTCTTGGTGATGAATTCCTGGGTGGTGGGCATTCCTCGCCTCATGCTCTCCTGCGGAACACGTGTTGCGAAGCATGCTTCCAAGTGGTGCCTAAGCGCCTCCCTCGTGAGAGTGGCAAGGTCTGAGGCCCTCCAGAAGAGAGCCCCCGAGCCTTGCCCAAGGAGGGTGCCGGGCGCGCTTTCCTATGCGGTGGAGCGAGGCACCCCTGGAGCGGGCGCCAATCCTGATGAGGCTCCTAATGTGACGCCATCTTCTTGGGGTCCTGCACGGCGCGGTAGCTTCTTCTTGGGGATGGTCTCCGGAGGGCCCTCACTTCCACAGTCAGGGTTGTCGATTGCCGTGGCTTGGAAGGCGCGCTCAAGGGAGCACACCGCATCCCTTTCTTCACATGGGACCGTGATGATCCCCCCGCTTCCTGGCATCTTGAGTATGTTGTAGCCGTGGTGAGTGACTGCCATGAACTTGTCCAGGGCTGGGTACCCGAGGATGGCGTTGTACGGCAGGGGGATGTGTGCGACATCGAAGTCGATGAGATCGGTGCGGTAATTCTTGCGCTTCCCGAAGGTGACAGGCAGGCGGACCTGCCCTATCGGTGTGGTGGAGCCGTCAGTCACTCCTCAGAAAGGCTTGGTTGGCTGGAGCTGCTCATAGGGCACTTGGAGGCTGTCGAATGTGTCGGCGGATAGGACGTTGAGCCCTGCGCCACCGTCTATGAGAGTATTGGTGACTTGCACATTGCTGATGACTGGGGAGCACAGCATAGGGAGTGTGCCAGCAGCGGATGCGCACTTGAGCTGGTCGGCCGAGCTGAAGGTGATGGCGCATTGGGACCACCGGAGCGGGCGCGTGGCCTCGAGCTTGGGGAGCGCCGCATTTACTTCGCGAGCGAACTGTTTGATGGTACGCTGAGAGGCTGGGGCCTGAGCGCCGCCCAGGATGCAAGCGACCGCGTGCGGCTCCTGGAAGCCCACAGCCCCCTCGTCCTGGTGATGGTCGTCGTCCCTCCTTCGTGGTGGCAACGGGGAAAGACCGGCGTTGCCCTGGTGACGATCCTTGCGAGGCGGGTCCCTCCAGGCGCCCTCGCGTGGTTGATCCTGCCAGCGGTCCTCGCGAGGCCGGTTGCACCACTCCTGGCGCAGGTCACGGTCATCCCAGCGTCCGCCTTCGCGTCCTCCTCCGCAGTCGTAGCCCCGGTCGCTGCGCTCGGGGTGTTGGCCGAAGCGTCCTTCTCGAATAGCTCTCAGCTCTTAACACTCGCTGGTGTTGTGGGTGTTCAGGTTGTGGAAGGCGCAGAAGGGCCGGCCGTTCTTGGATAACTCGGGCCGATCTCTGCCTCGCTTGGTGTCGGGCTCCGCTGCGAGCATGACTGCCTCTTTGCGCTTCACGTAATTGGCCTTGGCCTTCTTTTCCTCCACTCCTGCAGCTGCCAGCTCCAGGAGATAGGCGCCCCTCCTCAACTTTTGCGCACCTAGTCGCCAGGTTGAACAGCTCCTGAGATGTGTAGAGCTCCTCATGGATGGCCAGCTCTTCCTTCATCTTGACGCCGTGGACGCCGTCGGAAAACGCGGAGATGATGGCCTCGTCCAAGACCTAGGGAATATTGAGGCGGGTGCTGTTGAAGCGATGGATGTACTTCTGGAGGGTCTCTCCGGGCTGTTGCTTGATGCGGCGTAAGTCGCCCGCGACCGGTGGGCGGTCACGAGTGCCCAGGAAGTTGGCGACGAAGTGGTCGCGCATCTCGTCCCAGGAGGAGATCGAGTCGTGCTGCAGGTTCAGGAGCGGGACCCATCATTGAGAGCCATGGGAAACCAGTTCGCCATGACCTTCTCGTCGCCGTTGGCCGCTTCGATGCTCAACTCATAGAGCTGCAGGAACTCCGCGGGGTCGGAGGTGCCGTCGTACTGTGGAGGCAGATCTGGCTTGAACTTGCCTGGCCAGGCAACGCTATGCAGCTCAGTAGTGAAGGCGCGGCATCCTGCTGTGGTTGCCGGGGCCCATATCGGGCGCAGAGCTTGATCTTGGCGAGGTTCGCGCTGCGCCACTGCAGGCGGCGCGCGGTCTTGACGAGGTGGCGCGGGGAGTGCTGGTGCGGCGTCTCGCGGTCGCGGGGCTTCTTGGCAGCTCCTTTCTTCACGCGCGGGCGCCGGGCGTGGCGGATCGCGTCGTGGAGGCGCGCGCCTTGGCGCCAAGGCACCGTCTTGGGGTTGAGGTGGTGGAGGCGCGCCACGGGCCCCGTTGCCCACAGCCTGCTGAGGGGGAGGCAGAGACTGAGACGGCGCCAGAGAGCCCCCCGTGGCACGGACAAGCTCGGCGACGTGGTCGAGCCACTCTTCATAGACGTCGTTGACAGGGCGATAATGCAGGAGCTCGTTTGCTGCGATGAGCACGGCCCGTGCCTCCAGGGGAGCGCGGTGCGCGTGAGACGAAGAGCCAGCAGGAGCGAGTGAGGGAGTAGCGGCACGGCCATCCTGCCGCACCGAAGGATGTTGCAAGGACGCCTGCTGCTCGTTTCCCACTGGGCCGGTGGCTGCGTTGGCGGTGGGGGAGGGACATCGACGAGGCGGCCCACCGACGGGTGCCGTCTGTGCGACGCGGGCGGCGAGGGCGGCCTGATGCACAGCTCGAGCACGGGAGCGTCTGCCATGGAGACGACGGGGCGACGGAGCGATGAGGGACAGAGAGGAAGCTACGGCGCACCCCTACCTCGCGCGCCAAATGTCGGGGTTGGGGTCCCGGCAAACCCTTAAGGTTCGAACACTAGGGTGCGCGCGAAGTCTATCCCTCCAACCGATCTATGCTCTAGCTTGCTAGGATCTCGCGGACGAACTCGACGAACTCAGAACACAGATGGACACAGGGTTTATACTGATTCAGGCCACCGTTGCGGTGTAACACCCTACTCCAGTGTGGTGGCGGTGGATTGCCTCTTGGGCTGATGATGAACAATACAAGGGAAGAACGGCCTCCTGAGGTTGAGGCGTTCTTGGGCTCGGTGAGCTTGTGTGTCTGACCGTCCCTCTCCATTGTGGTGGCTAGTCCTATTTATAGAGGCCCTGGTCCTCTTCCCAAATATCAAGCGGGAAGGGATCCAACAATGGCGGGCTAATTTGAAGGGGGGCAGCTAGTACAAGCTATCCTGACAAAAGTAGTCTTCGCCTGCACAAAGTTCTGGTGGTGACGCTGCTCCGGGCTCCACGATGACTTCTGTCTTGCAGTCCTTGGTCTTGGTTTTGTTGCAGCAAAATGGCAACCTTTTCCTGATGCATCGGTACTCCACGACTGCGCTTGCCCCCTTTTCACCAAAGAGAAAACAAGGACGCTGTGCGCGCTGGCGCCCGCCTGGCGCCCGCCTGGTGTCGAACGTCATGGCTCACGTCACGAAAGCCTCGTGAGGTTTGCCCCGCCTTGATATCTTCGCTCCTCCTGAGCCTGCCCAGCTAGGCCACCCCGGAGGAGGTCTTGCATCGTCCGCCTTGCGAGGCTTGGCCCCTCGCGAGGGTCTTGAGTGCTTTGCTGGAGAACATGGGCCGTATGGCCTGCTGGCTCATCCACGCCGTGGGCCGCAGGCAGGCAAGTCTGGAGACCCCCGTTCCCAGAACGCCGACAACTTTGTTTTAGGTTTACCTCGAACAAAGAAGGGGAGGGATAGCATATTTGTTGTCATGGATAGATTCTCGAAAATGGCACACTTTATACTATATCATAAAAGTGATGATGCTGTTAATGTTGTTGATTTGTTCTTTCGTGAAATTATTCGTTTGTGTGGTGTGCCAAATATTATTGTTTCAGATCGTGGTACTAAATTTCTTAGCCAGTTTTAGAAATGTTTATGGGCTAAGTTGGGGACTAAACTGCTTTTTAGTACTACTTGTCACCCCCAAATTGATGGACAAACTGAAGTAGTCAATAGAACATTGTCTACTATTCTTAGGGCTATTATGAAGAATAATAAGAAAATGTGGGAATAATTCTTGCCCCATATTGAATTTTCTTATAATCATTCATTGCATTCTACTACTAATATGTGCCTTTTTGAAATTGTGTATGGTTTCCTACCTCGTTCACCTATTGATTTGTTGCCTCTTTCGTCTTCGGAGAAGGTTAATTTTTATGCTAAACAATGTGTGGAATTGATTTTAAAAATGCATGATTTAACTAAGGAAAACATTGAGCATATGAATGCTAAATATAAACTTGCGGGAGATAAGGGTAGAAAACATGTTGTGTTTGCACCTGGAGATCTTGTTTTGTTACATTTACGTAAGGATAGATTTCCTGATTTGCGCAAATCAAAGCTAATGCCACGTGTTGATGGTCCTTTTAAGGTGTTAGAGAAAATAAATGATAATGCATATAAATTTGAGCTGCCTGCAGATTTTGGGGTTAGTCCGACTTTTAACATTGCAGATTTGAAGCTTTATTTGGGTGAGGAAGATGAGCTTCCGTTGAGGACAACTTCATTTCAAGAATGGGAGGATGATGAGGACATCAATAACATTGTTACACCCACAACCCCTGCTACTACACATATTGGACCAATTACTAGAGCTTGCGCACGCCAATTAAATTACCAGACACTTCCATTTCTTGGTAATGATTCTAATGTTCACGAGAATATGATGTTGCCTAAATTGGATACATTTGTTTTGCTTACAAATGAAGGGCCTAGCTTGGAGAAGGATGAACATTGGAGCAAGAACAAGCACGGATATGATGGCATGCGCAAGGGAAATAAGAACAGAGTTTCAAGTGATGATTCTAGGACTTTGAAGCCACCGTAATGAGAGCATCAAGTCTTGGATGAAATATACAAGATGTGACTTGACAATTTCGTCCAGAGGCTATTATAGGTGTTGTGTCACCTTATTATTGGGCATCCCCATGTAATTTTGAATACATAAGTATAGGCTGTTTTTAGAGTCCGTATGTGTGGGGAAACATGAGATAGGGTTGGTTTCGGACACCTCCCCCAAGGGCCACGAAATTCCCCCCTTTCATCCATATATACAAACCTTAGGGGGTTGTTTAGACTTTGGGTTTTCTTTAGATTAATAGTTCACCATAGCTACAACTTTGCGTACTTCGTTTGTGTTCAACGATCAGACCAAGGCGTCACAGAACCCCCACCTTGATCAATAAAGCTTCCATCTTATATTCGCAATATCTAGATTGCAATCTTAGTTTCTTGCTAGTTCTTTGTTCGCTTGCAGGAAATAGATCTTCGTGGTCAGGTTGATCGTGCTCTAGCGTGGTCAATAACCTCTCGGAGTTGGTTTAGCGATTGCTAAGGCGTGACATCCTCACACGTTCGTAGTCGGATTGTGAAAGTCTACTCCTCTGAAACGATAATCACCATCTCATCGAAAGACGGGACACCTTTGCCTCTATTAGCGAATGTTGATGTGTTTGCTTGGCAACCATCTGACATCCCCGGTGTTCCCAGGGAGGTAATTGAGCACCACCTAGCTGTCTGTCCTCATGCTCGGCCTGTCAAGCAGAAGGTCAGAAAGGAAGCACCAGAACAGCAGTAGTTCATTGCCGAGGAGATCAAGAAGCTTGAAGCAGCTAGATTGGCCAGAGGAGTGCTGCATCCAACGTGGTTAGCGAACCTACTAGTAGTGCGCAAGGCAAATGGGAAATGGAGGCTTTGCATTGACTTCACAGACCTGAAGAAGGCTTGCCCGAGGGACCCTTTCCCCTGCCATGCATTGATCAGATTGTGGATTCCACCTCCGGATGTGATCTGCTTTCCTTTCTGGATGCATACTCTAAGTACCATCGGATATTTATGTCCAAGGAAGAGGAGGGGAAAACCGTGTTCATAACCCCTTGTGGCACGTACTGCTTTGTGCGAATGCCCTTTGGGCTAAAGAGCGCTGGATCCACCATTGCAAGAGCTGTACCAATTGGTTTTGAACCTAAACTGCACAGGAATGTAGAAGCTTACATGGATGATATAGTGGTCAAGACCAAGGACAAATCAACCCTCAGTCAAGATTTGGAAGAGACCTTGGCGAACTTGTGCAAGATCAATTTGAGGCTAAACCCTGAGAAGTGTGTGTTTGGCATAACCTCCGGCAAGCTCCTTGGTTTCTTTGTATCACAGTGGGGGACAGAAGTCAACCTAGACAAGATCAGGGAAATTGAGCTGATCCAAGCTCCCAAGACTGTTAAAGATGTGGGATGCTTGACTAGATGCGTTGCCACGCTGAGCTTGTTCACTTCCATGTCTGTTGAGCGGGCCTTGCCTTTCTTCAATATTTTTAAGAAGGTAGGTCCAATGAAGTGGACTCCGGAAGCAGAAGCAGCGTTGCAAGATTTAAAAGCATACATTTCCTCTGCTCCCACCCTAGTTGCTCCTAAACCACAAGAGCCATTCTTACCGGCAATGAATCAAGTGGTTAGTGTAGCACTGGTGGCACATCAAGAAGTCTATGAAGAGGCAGTTGCAACAACTGTCCCCTCCGGAGGTGAAACTGAACCAGTTACGGCAGAATCAGACACAGACCAAAGAAGTGCAGAGCAATAGAGTGAAGGTAGTTCCAAAACTGCGGCAAGGAAGAAAGTAGTGCAATGGCCAATGTACTTTGTCAGCTCTCTATTGCAGGGGGCTAGGTCAAGGTACTCCGGAGTGCAAAATCTGATCTTCATCCTTGACATGGCCCCGAGGAAATTGTGCCACTACTTCCAAGCCCATGAGATCATGATTGTTACACGTTTTCCACTGCAGCGCTGTCAGGACCCCGATTCCAAGTCACATCGATCTAGCCGGTAACACCTCATATCACATTGCGGCCTCACGCACGGTATTCCCACGGGTGTCGCCTTACCATGGCCCGGGACCGTTTGCGCCTTTTGGCTCACGTATATGATAGTGTCGCTAGCATCCATATGATAGAGAACCCGGGCCGACATGGCTAGTCGTGAACCCAAAGCGGCGCAGACCTATGGAGACAGGCATACATGAATCACATCGAGCATTTCGGTCATCAGTGAGTGAATCCGGGCTGTAGCACTGGGCTAACAGGACTCCGGGGAACCCGGGCTGTAGCAGGCTAGGCAGGACTCCGGATGTCACCGCGTGACATTTCCCCGAAGGGACAGACATAGGAACGGAAGTGAAACACATGCCGGCCAGTCAAGTGTCCTGAGCAGTAGTGCTGGGCTAGCAGGACTCCGGTGGACCGGGCTGTAGCGGACTACTATGGCTCGAGGAACACTAGACTACATTTCCCCATAAGAAAGGCTGCCAAGGATAAACAACTAGGTTGTCAGATCCCATTCATACCAAGCATTTCAATCATACACACAATATGCCCGATATGAGTACATACAACATGGCATCACAACAAAACTCTACAACTCAAGTACTTTATTTAAAGGCTCCAGAGAGCCATACATAACATGTTCATACAGGTAGGGGTCACATGACCCAACACTCAAGTCATACAAGCATACAAGCACATGCGGAAGCAAATAGTCTGAGTACAGACACTAGAAAGAAAGAAGGCTTCTCGAAGCCTGTCTATCTACATAGGGCCCTCCATGGCCAGGATCACCACCTGGGTGGCTAGTCACTCGTCGACATCAAGGTCTACATAAAACCAATCGGAGGGGGCGGTGTTGTCATCTGAAAACAGTAATTAAGCAAACATGAGTACAAGGGTACTCAGCAAGTCTTACATCAGAACCTACTATACATGCTCATTCTCAAGAAGGTGGTGGAGTTATTGCAGCAAGCCAGCTTTGACTCTTGGCTAAGCTATCCTACGGAACTCCACTAGTAAAACAGTTTTTCGCACATGAGTCCACTAATCACCAACACAATACTCCACTGGGGATCCTCCCTCGTCATCCTACGAGAGGGCCATCCTCGGTACTCACACTTATCTTGAGTCTTTTAGTAGTATCCATTAGCTTGTCTATGAACTGTATAGGCAACCAAGTAGTCCTTTACCGTGGACACGGCTATTTGAATAGTTTTATACCCTGTAGGGGTGTACTTCTTCATACACACTTTCACCACTTACCGCCGTTTACACGACATGTACTCAGCAACCTTCAAGCGGAAGCCCAACGAGGGTGTCGGCCACGGCCTACCTAACACTCAAGCCTCTAGTCCAGGTTTATCGCCTATTCAGGTTCCATCCGCAGGGAGTCCGGCCGAGGTTTCCACATACGGCCCCGAATGATGTGAACAGGGTTCCCGAGACACCAAACGGGTGACTCGGTCCACCGTGCCATGATGTATCTACCGCAACATAGCCCACCCCTAGGGTCAGTGCTACGCACGGCCGCCAACACATAACCTACAAACACCAGAAACTATTTGCAACTCCTGGACAAAGTACCAGGGTGATTAAGAAGCCGAGAGGGTCCATTGGTTTCGGGCCCAATGTATGGTAGTAACTGAATCTTAAATCACACATATAGATCTCAGTTCTTAGGGACGGCCTCAATGAAACAACCCACCATGTACTCCTACATGGCCTCTCATCGATACCTTTACCAAATCATGTTCAACACATCCCTCACATTACCGACATAATCATTTCACTCTAGCCCATCACCCAGATGAACCAAACCTGACACAACTCTAAGCATAGCAGGCATAGCAAGGTAGGAAACACATACACGGCTCAATCAACTCCTACACATGCTAGTGGGTTTCATCTAGTTACTGCGGCAATGACAGGTCATGCAGAGGATAAGGGTTCAACTACCATAGCACACAGCAGTTTGAATCGCGTTCTCTTAATGTAGTAAACAAGAGCAGAAGCGAGAACATGGGTTTGTATCAGGATGATCAATGGGTTGCTTGCCTGATGTAGTGGTAGTAGGGTACTGCCCTTCAGACGGATACTCGTGGTTATCCTCGGAGGCAGAACCTACCACGAAAGACAAACCGAACATAATCAACACATGACGATATGCAACAATATGATGCATGCTATGACATGGCAAAATGAAAGTGTCTTGGCCTAATGCAAGCTAAAACAGAAAGGAATGAACTCATTTGAATCAAAGATTCAAATGTTAGCTCATTTAACATGGCCTTATTAGTGCATTATCTTATTCTTCTTAAACAACAATGTTAACTTGTTTTGTCATGCATGAAACCATTACAGATGGATAGATTGAATTTTTCTGATCATTTTTCATATATAAATTGTTTGATTTGGAGTTATGGTTGATTTTCTATGATTTTTAGAGTTTTGGCTATTTTCTGGAATTTCCTATATAAGAATAATTCCAGTAATTGAATTAATGCGTCCAGCATGGCATAGGTGTGACGTCAGTGGGTCAACTGGGTCGGCCAGGTCAAACCTGACTAGTGGGCCCTTTCTGTTAGTGGCTCAGCTAATTATCAAGATTAAATTAGTACTAATTAACTGTCAGTGGGGCCTGGGCCCACATGTCAGTGACTAAACTAATTAAAATTAGTTAACTCTAATCCAAAACCAATTAGCAGGTCGGCCCCACCCGTCATAGGCTCAGGGGGGAGTCAACCTGGGCCCACGCGTCAGTCCATGGTCAAAGGGGGTCAAACTCGCCGGCGTTTAGCCGTCGGCGAGGCCAGACGCGGCGGAGGGCTCGGGTTTTGCACTCCGGCGACCAAAAGGACGGCGGAGACCATCTACGTGATGTGGGGAGTGAGCCGCGTCGAGTGGTGGCAGTAGGTGGAGCTAGGGTGGCCGGAGACGACGGCGGCGAGCACGTCCGTGGCGGCCGGAGTTCGGGCGAGGTTGAACTAGTCGCTAGTAGGCATGGCGAGGGGCGCGCGGGGGTGCTACGTGCTCCTGCGAGTGCATTGAAGACGAAGGCGTGCTCGGTTGCGACCCAACGTGGCTGTGGCCACGATGGCGATGTGCGGTGGCGGCGGCGAGCTTCGGCTCCGATGCCCATGGGGGTTAGAGGGCGCAGACGAGCGCGGGGAGAGGGGAAATGGGTCAGTAGCTCACTGCGGTTGCAGGGGAGCAAACGGCGAGCTCGGGGAAGAGCTGGAGCGAGCGGGGCGACGAGGGGGATCTCCAGCGACCGAGGTTGAAGACGAGCTCGGTGCAGCGTCTCCGGGGCGAGCAAGCGCTCGGGGATGGGTCGAGGCGAAGCAGCGGACGACGGCGGAGCTTCTTGGCAAGGCGAGGCAGCGAGTGGACGGCGGTGGCTGCGGTGGTGCTTGTCGGTGGTGATGGCTGCGCTCGGCAGGGGATGGGGAGAGAGCCAGAGAGGGGGAGAGGCCACGGGGAGAGTGGGGAGAAAGAGAGGGGGACGTGGGGGAGTGCGTGGCACTCGTAGGCGCGTCCGGGGCGTCGGCGGAAGCAGGAGGTGGCTGGCGTGTGGCCGCGGGCGGCGGCCACGCGCTTCTCGTCCTCCTGGCGGGAGGAGGAGGACGATTGGCAAGAGCTAGTGGACTGGGCCGAGCCGGTGGGCTAGGTGGGCTGCGCCAGGTAAGTTCTGTTCTCTCTCTCCTTTTCTGTTTTTTATTTATTCTATTATTTCTGTAACTTCAGGGCTTTATTAAAAATGCCAGGGCATTTCCATAAATCATAAAATTAATCATGGCCACTGCTTAGAATATATCCAACAGTAAACATTTTGGTTTATGATTATTTGAGCATTTAAAATATTTTATAGCATTTAAATGCCCAAATGCAAATACTATAAGAATTAATTCAATGACCTTAAGATGTCCTAGAAAAATGTGCACCATTTTTGTCCAAGGTTTTAACCCAAAACAAAAAGGGTGGGCTTTTTAGAAGGGCATTTCAGGTTCATTGAAAAAGTTTTTAGTAAACCATAGTTGTTCCAGGGGGGTGCTGGGGGTTCTGTCATCCCCATTTCAAATTTAAGAGAAATTTAAACATGATGCACACTCTAATGCTTGAACTGGCTAGGGTGTGACAAGCGCATACCAAGGAATCCCGAAGCCACCAGTAGGATAGTTGAGTGGGCTCTGGAATTATCAAGCTATGGCCTAAATTATGAAAGTACCTCAACTATCTGTACTAGAGCATTGGTAGAGTTCGTTGTGGAATGGATACCTACTCCTGATGAAGATATGCCAGAGAGAGTTATCCCCGGCAAGGAGGCACCTCAGGAGTGGATTATATATTTTGATGGTGCTTTCTTGTTGCAGGGCGCTGCATTTGGCATGCTTCTTGTTGCGCCCATCATAGAGCATCTCAAGTACGTAGTTTGAATGCACTTTCCCCAGGAGAAAGCCACCAATAGTACTGCTGAGTATGAAGGGCTCCTTGCCGGGCTCAGAATTGCCGTCGAATTGGGAATCAAGAAGTTAATCATCCACGGAGACTCTCAACTCATGGTAAGGCAAGTTAATGAGGATTATCAGAGTCCATTGATGGAGGCATATGTGGATGAAGTAGGGAGGCTAGAAGAACACTTTCATGGGCTGCATGCAGAGCACGTACCGCGTGCAGAAAACCACATCACCAATCACCTGTCAAAGTGTGTGGCACATAAGCTTCCTGTGGAACCAGGGACTTTTGTCCTCCACCTAATCCAACCATCAGTGTCCCCTTCAATGATGGCCTGAAAGAGTAAGAAGTTGGACTCCGGCAAGTATCTCCTGGCAGGGCTCCGCGAAGCCATTGGTAGAGAGGTTTCCGGGAACGACTCCACTTCGGTTGGTGAGCAGCACCCTACCGTGGAGCCGCAGGTTCTTGTGGTCGAGGAGAGCGCTCCCACGGACGAGGAGGTGCCTTTGATCCTTGTTGTTGAGCCACAAGCTCCAACATGGGCGCATCACATAGTCCATTATCTTCAAACAAGAGAACTTCCCGAAGAGCAAGAAGAAGCTGAAAGAGTAGCCCGATGGTCTAGTATGTATCAATTTGTCGATGACACTCTATATAGAAGAAGGCCAAATGGGGTGAAATTGAAGTGCATCTCCCTGGAAGATGGACTGGAACTATTCGCAAAGATACACAAGGGTACGTGCAGTTCTCACATTGGATCAAGGGCCCTGGTTGGAAAAGCTCTCCGACAAGATTTCTATTGGCCCATGGCCCTCCAAGATGCGATTTAACTAGTTACCAAGTCTGAAGCCTACCAGTTCCACTCCAAGAACATTCATCAACCAGCTCAAGCTCTCTAGACGATTCCTTTGTCCTAGCCATTTTCGGTCTGGGGGCTCGACATCTTGGGCCCCTTCCCTCATGCCACTGGGGGATTTGAATTCTTGTACGTCGCCATCGACAAGTTTACAAAGTGGCCGGAAGTGGAACCAGTGAGGAAGGTGACCACACAATCAGCTATCAAGTTCATAAAAGGATTGGTGTGCAGATTTGGAGTGGCCACCAGGGTAATCACTGACAATGGCACCCAGTTCACGAGCCGCGCCTTCATGCAATACATCCAAAACCGTGGAAGCAAGGTCTCCTTTGCTTCTGTTGCTCATCCCAAGAGCAATGGGCAACCTAATAGGATGAACACTGAAGTGTTGCATCGGCTCAAGACGAGAACTTTTGATAGGCTGCAGAAGTGCGACAAACGCTGGATCAACAAGCTGCCGGTGGTTGTTTGGTCCCTCCGTACGACACCAAATCGAGCCACCCGCCAGACTGCCTTTTCCCTAGTGTATGGGGCAGAAACAGTACTCCCGACAGAACTCATGTATGGGTCATCTCGAGTACTTGTCGACGATAGGTACAGCAAGAGCAGCTCGAGCATGACGATACCGTGCTCCTCGAGGACGATCATCTCCGGGCCGCTGTGCGTGCTGCACGCTACTAGAAAGCCTTGCGCTGCTATCATAGCTGCAGGATTCATGCGTGGAGCCTTGAGGCAGGCGACCATGTCTGAGGGAGTCCTGGATTAGGGGTTCTCCAGACAGCCGGATTATATCCTTTGGCCGGACTGTTGGACTATGAGGATACAAGATTAAAGACTTCGTCTCGTGTCTGGATGGGACTCTACTTGGCGTGGAAAGCAAGCTAGGCAATACGGATATGTATATCTCCTCCTTTGTAACCGACCTTGTGCAACCCTAGCCCCCTCCGGTGTCTATATAAACCGGAGGGTTTTAGTCCTTAGGACAACATACAATCATACCATAGGCTAGCTTATAGGGTTTAGCCTCTCTGATCTCGTGGTAGATCAACTTTTGTAATACCCATATCATCAAGAATAAATCAAGCAGGACGTAGGGTTTTACCTCCATCGAGAGGGCCCGAACCTGGGTAAAACATCGTGTCCCCTGCCTCCTGTTACCATCCGCCTTAGACGCGTAGTTCGGGACCCCCTACCCGAGATCCGCCGGTTTTGACACCGACATTGGTGCTTTCATTGAGAGTTCCTCCGTGTTGTCGCCAGAAGGAAGGATGTCTCGTCTCTTCTTTAAAGATGGTACTACAGTTGGGGGAGCTATGGCTGTCGGCCAAACTCTCCGGTTAGGCGGTTTCATCATGACCGCCTGTTCGGCCGCCGCGCCGACGATGAATTCTCGGGTCATCGAAAACAGCCTCAATGTCAAATCGGCACTCGCCCAGATGGATCCAATGGAGCTCGCCTCCTTAAACGAGCTCTTGGATCGCATCGCCGCCTTGGGAGTCGCTACGGACTATGATCAGATTGGGCTTAAACCCGATCAAAGGGAGATTAACTCTCCACCGGTCACCCATCATATTACAGTTGTGGAGGAACAACGTGGCGACCTTTCCTCTATCTTGAGGACCAACTATGTCCGGATTCCCGAGCTCTCCGAGCTGGACGCCCGTTCGCGGGAGGACAACATCCAATCCCTGAACTTAGAGTCAGGCAGCGGGCCAGGATTATCGGGTAGCACCCCGGATCCGGAACTTCCAAAATTGGAAACTCCTCGGCCCCTGGATCCCAGATCGGGTAAGGGTTCGGATTCAATTCCACCCACCCACCCAAACATAAGTGATCTTTCCCACATCAGGCAAGAGCCCCAGGAAACAGTACATCACTATTGGGCCAGATTCCTCCTTGCGATGAGCAAGGTTAAGGACTGTCGCGAGGAAGACGCAATCCTATTTTTCAGCAATAATTGCACGGACAAGGGAATCCTTAACGCCATAAATCTCCCTGAGATAACACGCTTCGCTGACTTGGCGTCCATAGTACGAAAGTACTGTGCGATGGAAAGTGCCTGGAAAACCAAAACAAACTTTTGGGATAATCCGGCCCTGAATACAAACCCAGTCCGAAATAAAAGGGTGCATTATCACAATACACCCGGGTCAACTACCAAAAAGCAAAAACCCTCTACAGGGCATGGAACCGTACTGGAGGGATGGCTCAACGGACCCTGCAAAATTCAAATACCACAGAGCACCATCCCGTGGATAACAATACGGTGTTAACGGTCTTTGAGACCATCGCGTCAAATAATAGACGCAAGCGAACACTCCGCAGCATGGCCGAAATCCGCCACGTAGCAACAATAAATCCATGGAGTGACACGGCTGTTACCTTCAACGCCAGTGACGAACCTAAATTCCGAACAGCCCGAGCACCAGCCGCACTGGTCCTCAGTCCAATCGTGGATGGCTTTCGACTCACCAAAGCACTCATGGACAGCGGCAGCGGATTAAAGCTCATCTATGAGGAAACTCTTCAAAAGATGGAAATAGACTGGAACCGCATTGAGCAAAGTAGCACAACCTTTACAGGAATCGTCCCCAGTCGGGAAGCACGCTATGCTGGGAAAATCACACTAGACGTGGTATTCGGCACGCCGGATAATTACAGGTCCAAAGAAATTACATTCCAAGTGGCCCCGTTCAGCAGTGGTTATCACGCTTTTTTAGGACGGGAGGCGTTCACAATCTTCCAAGCCGTACCCCATTACGGGTACATGAAGCTCAAAATGCCTGGGCCCAACGGAATCATCACTCTCGCCAGTGATCCGGACACAACACTCCGCATCGAAAACAAAACAGCTGCATTGGCCCTGAGGCATTATCCGAAGCCCTCTCAGCCGAGGAATTAACCACGCTACGCTCCACAGTGGACAGGGACGACGTGATACTCGACAAGAGATCCAAGTCCACCTCTTTTAAACCCGCAAATGAAATAGTCAAATTCCAAGTCCACCCAACGGACCCTACAAAAACAGCCTCCATCGGGGCATAGTTAAACCCCGCTGTGGACGCCGCACTACGAGAGTTCTTGCGCGAGAACTGGGACATATTCGCCTGGCATCCCTCAGACATGCCAGGAATCCCACGCAGGCTGGCTGAGCCTAGCCTCAATATCCTAAAGGGATTTAAGCCGGTCAAGCAAGCTCTTCGGCATTTCTCCGAACCTAAGAGACAGGCCATGGGAGAGGAAGTAGCCAAGTTATTGGAGGCCGGATTCATCAGAGAAATAAAACACCCGGACTGGCTAGCAAACCTAGTGATGGTACCAAAGAAGGACAAATCCTGGCGTCTTTGTGTCGATTTCAAAGACCTGAATAAAGCTTGCCCAAAGTATCCCTTCCCCCTCCCACGCATCGATCAAATCATTGATGCTACCGCAGGACACGAGTCATTGTGTTTCCTCGACGCATACTCTGGTTACCACCAAATCAAGATGGCGGAGTCCGACCAAGCCACAACAGCATTCATCACACCATACGGTCCCTTCTGTTTTAACACAATGCCTTATGGGCTCAAGAACGCCGGCGCAACATATCAGCGCATGATCCAGACATGTTTGGAGAAACAAATCGGCAAAACAGTAGAGGCATACGTAGACGATATGGTCGTCAAAGCCAAACACGTCGACTCTTTGATAGACGACTTGAGGCTCACATTCGACAACCTCCGAACATACGACATCAAGCTCAATCCGGAAAAATGCGTTTTCGGCGTACCAGCCGGAAAGCTCCTAGGTTTCATGGTCTCTAGTAGAGGTATTGAAGCTAATCCGACCAAAATCCGAGCTTTGTCACAGTTGGCTACCCCAACAGACCTCAAACAAATCCAGAAGTTAACTAGATGCATGGCGGCTCTAAGCCGCTTTATCTCCCGCTTAGGAGAAAAGGCTTTACCCCTTTATCGCCTCCTTCGGCGCACCGAACACTTCGAGTGGACGGACGCGGCCACAACCAGATTGGAAGAAATAAAGGCCATTTTGGCAACCAACCCAATCCTGGCCGCGCCAAACATCGGTGAACCAATGTTGTTGTACATTGCGGTAACTCATCAAGTTGTAAGCGCGGTGCTCGTTGTCGAACGGGAAGCGGATAAACATAAATTCCCTCTTCAAAAGCCGGTATACTATGTATCCACTGTCCTCACTCCATGCAAATCATGGTACCCACATTATTAAAAGATAGCATATGCGGTGGCATCGCGGAAGCTGCGACACTACTTTCAAGAGTGTTCGATTACAGTAGCCTCAGAAGTGCCACTTAATGATAGTATAAACAACCGCGACGCTACAGGCCGGATTGCCAAATGGGCCATTGAGCTCCTCCCGTTCGACATAGCATACAAAGCTCGACGAGCCATCAAGTCGCAAGTATTGGCCGACTTTGTCGCCGAATGGACGGAGGCCGAACTCCCTAAAGAGTACGGCGCATACTCCAATTGGATCATGCACTTCGACGGTTCTAAAATGCTGGCCGGTCTAGGGGCTGGCGTCGTCCTGACGTCCCCAACCGGAGATACCGTTCAGTACGTACTGCAAATATTGTATACAGACTCCAACAATGCAGCCGAATACGAAGCTTTGTTGCATGGTCTTCGGATGGCAGTCTCCATGGGCATTCAACACCTGGAGGTGCGTGGGGATTCAAACCTTGCAATATCCCAAATAAATGGAGACTTTGACGCCAAGGATCCGAAAATGGCGGCCTATCGAAACGCCGTCCTAAAAATGTTAGCTCGGTTCGAGGGGCTCGACCATGTGGCTCGGGAAAACAATCAGGCGACGGATATCCTCGCCCGCATCAGCGAAAAACGCGGTGCGGTCCCCCCCCCCCCAACATATGGGAAGGGGACACCGGTAACAACAGTCTGGACCCGGCAAAAATACCCGATACCAAACTCTCTGACACAATCGGAGGCTCCGCCACCGAAATAACATCTTCAGCCCATGAAATAATGGCCATAATTGCCCCGTGGACAGAACCATTCCTGGCCTACCTAACTAGATAGGAACTTCCGGAGGACCAAAATGAGGCACGCTGCATAGTGCGGCGATCCAAGGCTTACAGGGTCTATGAGGGAGAATTGTACAAAAAAGCACTACTGGAGTCCTTCAAAGGTGCATCTCCGAAGAGGAAGGGCGGAATCTTTTGGCAGAAATTCACGCCGGACTCGGCGGTCATCACGCCACAGCCCGAGCTCTTGTAAGCAAGGCCTTCCGTACATGATTCTATTGGCCAACGGCCCGGCAGATGCACATGACTTGGTCCAACGTTGCGCCGGTTGCTAGCTCTTTGCAAATCAAAGCCACATGCCACCCACCACCCTCCAAACAATCCCCATTACATGGCCCTTTGCGGTGTGGGGGCTTGACATGGTTGGACCCCTTAAAGGGGGAACCCACAAGAAAAAATACTTATTGGTCATGGTGGATAATTTCACCAAATGGATAGAGGCCAAACCTGTTAAAACAGCCGAATCCGGACCGGTGATAGACTTCATATCCGGGGTTGTACACCGTTATGGCGTCCCCCACAACATCATCACTGATAATGGCACGAACTTCACGGCCGACGAGGTAAAACTCTGGTGCAGCAAAATGGGCATCAAGCTTGATTATGCTTCAATCTATCACCCACAAACCAACGGTCAAGTCAAGCAAGCAAACGGTCTTATAATGAGTGGCATTAAACCCAGATTAGTGCGTTCCTTAATGGAGTCTAACACGCACTGGGTAGAGGAGCTCGACTCCGTACTCTGGGGGCTGCGGACCACGCCGAATCGTAGTACCGGATATACACCCTTCTTTATGGTGTACGGCGCAGAGGCAGTCTTGCCCTGTGACATAATTCATGACTCACCTCGAGTGCGCATGTACGAAGAAAGAGAAGCCGAGCTCGATCGGCAGGACAGTCTGGACACCCTGGAGGAGGAGCGCGACGTAGCCAAAGCCTGTTCAGCATTTTATCAGCAACAGGCTCGCAGATACCAAAGGAGAGAAGTACGGGCCAAAACTTATAACGTTGGCGAACTAGTTCTACGCCTGCCGGATAAGAAAAAGAACAAGCTCGAGCCTGAATGGGAAGGTCCCTGCATTATTGACCAAGTTCTTTCCGGTGGAGCGTACCGACTGCGGGATGCATCGACTAGTCGACTCGAGCCGAACCCATGGAACGCGGCCAGGCTCCGAAGATTCTACGCCTAGCACCGGACTGTATGTTAGTCCCCTCCCTTTGTCCATTTTTTGCATATACATCATCTGTCTTGTTTTTCTTTCTTTCTTTCTTTTATTATTTCTCTAGGCCTTCAAGGGTCACCTTGTGCCTCGCTTGCACATTACAGATGTGCTAGCCGCACTCTTCATACCTGGGGGCTTCTTTCACAGAAGCTTAAATTATTTATCTAGGCCTCATGCCCAACACATGTGTTATACTTCCGCATGTACCTTTTTTCACCATTATATGCATCGATATGACTTAAGTTTTGGCCAAGCTGGTTTGCCTGGCTCTTGTATTTATGCCCTACGTTCCCGTTAATTCGGCTAGGGCATAAGGGGAGCACCTCTGTGATTGTTACTGCCGGGTCAGCCGGATGTGTACCTCAGACTGGGTGAAGCCGAAAGCTAGCGTTCTTAAGGGAATATTCGGTCGGTGAACAAAAGATGATATTTATTTATTGTCCATATCTGCCCCCAGATGTTTTTTCTGCGTTTCCTATCGCAGTCCGGGCATGCACTTTAGGGCATGCTTACCCAGGGAAAGGAACCCTTAACAGAACTATTCTCCCTGGAAGATGTTTCTTACTACCCATGTAATATAACATAACTAGTTGGGAACTTGTCTGATAAAGCACTAATGACCCCTACGCCTGGTCTCCACGCATACCCCGGTTCTTATATAACTGAGCGGGTATTCGGATACACTCTGGACTATTGGGCCAGGAGGTTGAAGCGAAAAGGTCCGCAATGACAAATGATCTACAATCCGGCTAGAAGGCATTATACATGTCACTTTAATTACATAGTCATGCAGACTGACTAAATTCCTCCTCTATACCATCCAACAGGCGGTCTAGCTTACAATCCTGTTGGGAATACTTTGCGGCTAATTCTACTTGCCCATAAACTAAGCTAACGGGGATCTCTTTTCCGTCGGGCCCCATAGGTCCGACCTCGGCCATGTGATTTGGGTCTGCCTTGGTATACCGCGTCTTCACCATGGCCCAGGCTTCTCTGGCACCCTGTCGGCAGGCTGATATCTTCCATAATCAGAAGCGCCGCCGTGCTCCCTTGAGCTTCTCCGCAAGCTCTGCAACGCCCTCTGGGAGGGAGATGGACGGCCACAAGGCCTGGGCAACACCCTGCATCACCTGCCGAACTTGTTCGTGCAGATGTGACAGCTCGGACAGAAGATCACCCGCAGACCCGGGCATTTCCTTCGCGGGACGATCCGTCAGCATGCCTACAGACATAACGCTGTTAGTCGGCTTCTTCATCGAACTCCTTTAAAAGGATTCGTTCAAGCACTTACTGAAAATGCCGCGCCGAAGCCGCTTATTCTCCTTCTCGGAGTCTGCAAGGTGGCCCCGAACGTCTTTTAGTTCCACGCTCAGCTTAATATTGGCATCTTGGAGATTGTTTTTCTCCCGCCTAACCTCAGTCAGCACGCGTTTGCCAGCCTCTAGCTGCCGCATAACATGCTGGTCCTCCGGATTTCTCCGGATTCATCTCGAACATCTGTTGTTAGATCTGCAGCCATGCCGCATGTTATATGGTAACCATCATTCTTTAAAGTAAATTTTACCAGCAGGTGACTTTTTCGGTTCCTGCAATGCGGCCACAGCAGCCCGCGGTTGGGTCTTGCATTCCTCCAGCTCCTGTGACAGCCTAGTATTCTTCTCTATAAGAACCTGCACAATAAAGATGATCCTTAAATCAGTTCTGCTAACTGTTTCAAGTCTCAGGGGCTACCGATACATATAAATCGTCAGATTTACTCACCCGTACATCCTTTACATACTGATCCGTGGCTCTAGCTAGACCGTCTTGAGCAGCACGGAGGTACGCCTCTCCAGAATTGAAGGCATCAAACGCCTCTGGTGAGAAACAAGTGTCGCGGAGTACGGCCCAGTGGCGCCTATGATTCATGGCGCTTTCCACTTCTGAGTTTGTAGTGGATAATCTATCCGCATCCTATGTAGGGGGATTATCCAGCGCCTGCCCCATATCAGCTTCTGCCTCCATGTCCGGTCCTGGCACCCGACTGGTGGAAGCGTGATCGGCAACATCGCCGGACATATTCCGGCGAGTGTTTTTTATGTTAAAGAAATGCGGGCGTCATTACATTTTGAGAAAGACGACAACCAGGGAGTGGGGTTTTTCTTATACCTTTGCGCCGGCGTCTCCATCCTGACTGCCTTCCTTTTTGGCCTACCCGACCTTAGTGCCTCTTGTTGGCGAGTTGCTGCGGTTTCGGCAGGGCGTCCCGAATGCCTTCCCTGTAAAAGATGCCATGTGTATATGGTGGGTGAAGTGCCTAAAAGGGGATCCTAATTTTGGAGTTGGGATTTTTGGTTTTTCTTACTTGCGATGCAGGGAGCAGTCCGGGATAGTCGGCCGTAATGGCCACCATGGCATCGTCGCAGCTTAACTGATAGAACTGCCGGTCTATCAGCTCCACGAAAATAACTGAATCTTCTTCAAGTCCGGAGTCGAGGGTCGGTCAGGGTCCTCTGGTTGTGGAGAAGGGCTGCTGACCTACTTTATGGATTTTCGCATTTCCTTCCGCAAAGTGGCAAGGCGAATACTTATGACAAAGAATGCGGGAAAAATGGGAGAAGGGAAACATAACTTACCCAGCTTGGAGGATTGTACATGGAGAATCCATCCCATGGCTTGATGCGGGTGAACTCCTCTTCCTCACCCTTGAACAATTCTGACAGAATTTTTGCTAAACAGCAGCATTGTCCAGACCCTTATGCCCGCAGCGGGTGGCGTCATCCGCCCCGTTATAACACCACAAGGGGTGCCCACGGTATTGAAGTGGTTGCACTCCCCGCATTATGCAAATTAACATAACTTCGATTATTGTCAATCCTGATTGGGCCAGTGCTTTGATCCGGTTCATCAGATAGAGGACTTCTCTGTTGTCTTCTGCCTGGGGGCTCCGTGGGCGCCAACTTCGGCGCTTCTTCAGAGGAGCATTGTTGAACTCAGGAAGACCCCGCCGAACAGGGTCCGGAAGGGGAACGTCCTCCATATAAAACCATTCTGAAGGCCAGTCTTCGGACGACTTCTTCGGGGTACTGGAAAGGTATCTGGTATCGGCGATGCGCCATATTTTGGCTCCTCCCACTTGATAAAGTGATCTCCTCTGTATGAGAGGGACGAGGCAAAATAGCCTTTTCCACAGCTCGAAGTGAGCCTCGCAGCCCAGAAACAACTCGCAGAGAGCAACATAGCCGACGATATGTAGAATGGAGGCAGGGTGAGATTGTGTAATTGGAGGCCGTAGAACTCCAGGAGCCCGCGGAGGAACGGATGAATTGGAAATCCGAGTCCCCTTAGTAAATACGGAACAAGGCAGACCCGTTCCCCCATGGAGGGACAAGGAAAGCTCTCCGCTTGTGCCCCGCCATTGTAGGTGGCAAGCCCGGCTCGAACGGGCACCATATACGCCGGAGGGAGAAATCCCTTAGTCTGCAGTTCGACTAATCGACTGTGCGGGACTGAACACCTCTCCCAATCACCGGGCTTAGGGCTACGGGGGCGGGAGGTGGAGCTGCGGAGGTCGGCCATGCTAGAATGGATCTTTCCGAAACACGCTCTGATGGATTCTCGCTGGGGGAGGATGGTATGGATCGGATCTAAGAATCCCCATCCCTTTAATAGACAATTTATTTATCTGGCTAGGGGGGCGAATGTAAAAACGCCCTGGCGCCTCGTATTCATTCGACGCATGGGAGATAGCCCTTATTGGGCACAGAAGCCAAGAGGTTCAACATTTATCGAGCCGGACACTGCTTACGAACACTTGAAAATTGGAGAAGAACCCGCCTTGCAATGCCGAAGACAACACTGCGCGCCGGACTCATCGTCATTGAAGCCTGGTTCGGGGGCTACTGAGGGAGTCCTGGATTAGGGGGTCTCTGAACAGCCGGATTATATCCTTTGGCCGGACTATTGGACTATGAAGATACAAGATTGAAGACTTCATCTCGTGTCCGGATGGGACTCTACTTGGCATGGAAGGCAAGCTAGGCAATACGGATATGTATATCTCCTCCTTTGTAAACGACCTTGTGTAACCCTAGCCCCCTCCGGTGTCTATATAAACCGGAGGGTTTTAGTCCGTAGGACAACATACAATCATACCATAGGCTAGCTTCTAGGGTTTAGCCTTTCTGATCTCGTGGTAGATCAACTCTTGTAATACCCATATCATCAAGAATAAATCAAGCAGGACGTAGGGTTTTACCTCCATCGAGAGGGCCCGAACCTGGGTAAAACATCGTGTCCCCTGCCTCCTGTTACCATCCGCCTTAGATGCATAGTTTGGGACCCCCTACCCGAGATCCGCCGGTTTTGACACCGACAATGTCCTTAGGTGTGTTCAATCCGCCAAGGATTCCAACAAGTTGATGCTGAAGTGGGAAGGTCCTTACTGGGTAGTTCGAGTCACCAGACATTGCGCATCTTTGCAAGTTATACCTGTAAGGCATGGTTGTCGGGCTCAGTCCAGCAGCCACCTTTTGTACAAGCCTTGCCGATTGTGATGCCCCGAGTCCAGTTATTCGCCGTCTTTGCCATGTCATTTGTGAAGGAAATATGCCCTAGAGGCAATAGTAAAGTTGTTATTTATATTTCCTTATATCAGGATAAATGTGTATTATTCATGCTAGAATTGTATTAACCGGAAACTTAGTACATGTCTGAATATATGGACAAACGGAGTGTCACTAGTATGCCTCTACTCGACTAGCTCATTGAATCAAAGATGGTTAAGTTTCCTAGCCATAGACATGACTTGTCATTTGGTTAACGGGATCACATCATTAGAGAATGATGTGATTGACTTGACCCATTCCGTTAGCTTACCATTCGATCGTTTAGTATATTGCTATTGCTTTCTTCATGACTTATACATGTTCCTATGACTATGAGATTATGCAACTCCTGAATACCAGAGGAACACTTTGTGTGCTACCAAACGTCACAACGTAACTGCGTGATTATAAAGGTGCTCTATAGGTGTCTCTGATGGTACTTGTTGAGTTGGCATAGATCAAGATTAGGATTTGTCACTCCGATTGTCGGAGAGGTATCTCTGGGCCCTCTCGGTAATGCACATCACTTTAAGCCTTGCAAGCAATGAAACTATTGAGTTAGTTGTAGGATGATGTATTATGGAATGAGTAAAGAGACTTGCCGGTAACCAGATTGAACTAGGTATTGAGATACCGACGATCGAATCTCGGGCAAGTAACATACTGATGACAAAGGGAACAACGTATGTTGTTATGAGGTTTGACCGATACAGATCTTCGTAGAATATGTAGGAGCCAATATGAGCATCCAGGTTCCGCTATTGGTTATTGACCGGAGACGAGTCTCAGTCATGTCTACATAGTTCTCGAACCCGTAGGGTTCGCACGCTTAACATTCGGTGACGATCGGTGATATGAGTTTATGTGTTTTGATGTACCAAAGGTAGTTCGCAGTCCCTGATGAGATCGGGGACATGACGAGGAGTCTCGAAATGGCCGAGACGTAGAGATCGATATATTGGACGACTATATTCGGACATCGAAAAGGTTCCGAGTGATTCGGGTATTTGTCGGAGTACCGGAGAGTTACGAGAAATCGCCGGGGAGTATATGGGCCTTATTAGGCTTTAGGGGAAAGAGAGAGGGGAGGTTGCGCCCCTCCCAAGGCTTAGTCCAAATTGGACTAGGGGGAGGGGTGGCGCCCCCTCCTTCCTTCTCTTCTCTTTTCCCTTTCCTTCTCTCCTACTCCTACTACATGGAAGGGGGGAATCTTACTCCCGGTGGGAGTAGGACTCCCGAGGCCTCTCCATAGTAGAGGGCCGGCCCTCCCCCTCGTCCAGTCCTTTATATATTTATATACGGGGGAGGGGGTACCTCATGAACACACAAGTTGATTGTTCCAAGCCGTGTGCGGTGCCCCCCTCCACCATATGCCACCTCGGTCATATCGTATCAATGCTTAGGAGAAGCCTTGCGTCGGTAGCATCATCATCACCGTCATCATGCCGTCGTGCTGACGGAACTCTCCCTCGAATCTCTGCTGGATCAGAGTTCGTGGGACATCATCGAGATGAACGTGTGCTGAACTCGGAGGTGTCGTACATTCGGTACTTGGATTGGTCGGATCGTGAAGACGTACGACTACATCAACCGCGTTCTCATAACGCTTCCGCTTACGGTCTATGAGGGTACGTGGATGAAAATCTCCCCTCTCGTTGCTATGCATCACCATGATCATGCGTGTGCGTGGGAATTTTTTTGAAATTACTATGTTCCCTAAAAGTGGCATCCGAGCCAGGTCTATGCGTAGATGTTATATATGCATGAGTAGAACATAAAGGAGTTGTGGGCATGGGTATATACATATTGCTTGCCATCACTAGTGGATTCTTGATTCAGCGACATTGTTGGATGAAGCAGCCCATACCGACATTACGTGTACGCTTACACGAGACTGGTTCTACCGACGTGCTTTGCACACAGGTGGCTAGTGGGTGTCTGTTTCTCCAGCTTTAGTTGAATCGGATTCAATGAATAGGGTTCTTTGGAAGATAAAAAAGAATCACTATACCGCGTTGTGGTTTTTGATGCGTTGGTAAGAACGGTTCTTGCTCGGCCCGTAGCAGCCATGTAAAACTTGCAACAACAAAGTAGAGGACGTCTAACTTGTTTTTGCAGGGCAAGTTGTGATGTGATATGGTCAAGACGTGATGAGATATAAGTTGTTGTATGAGATGATCATGTTTTTGTTGAAGTTATTATCGGCAACTGGCAGAAGCCTTATGGTTGTCTCTTTATTGCATAAGATGCAAGCGCCTAATAATTGCTTTACATTATCGCTATGTGAAAGCAATAGTTGCAAGAGCAATAGTTGGCGAGACGACCATGTGATGACACGTTGATAGAGATCAAGATGATGGAGATTATGGTGTCATGCCAGTGACGATAGAGATCATGACGGTACTTTGGAGATGGAGATCAAAGGTGCAAGATGATCATGGCCATATCATGTCACATATTTTGATTGCATGTGATGTTTATCCTTTGTGCATCTTATTTTGCTTAGATCGGCGGTAGCATTATAAGATGGGCTCTCACTAAATTTCAAGGTATAAGTGTTCTCCCTGAGTATGCACCCTTGTGATAGTTCATCGTGCCGAGACACCATGTGATGATTGGGTGTGATAAGCTCTACGTTCACATACAACGGGTGCAAGCCAGTTTTGCACACGCAGAATACTCGGGTTAAACTTGACGAGCCTAGCATATGCAGTTATGGCCTTGGAACAGTGCAGACCGAAAGGTCGAGTGTGAATCATATAGTAGATATGATCAACATAGTGATGTTCACCATTGAAAACTACTCCATCTCTCGTGATGATCGGACATGGTTTAGTTGATTTGGGTCACTTGATCATTTAGATGACTAGAGGGATGCCTATCTAAGTGGGAGTTCTTAAGTAATATGATTAATTGAACTTTAATTTATCATGAACTTAGTGATGATAGTATTTGCATATCTATGTTGTAGATCAATTGCTTGCGATGTAGCTCCCCGTTTATTTTTGATATGTTCCTAGAGAAAAATAAGTTGAAAGTTGTTAGTAGCAATGATGCGGACTAGCTCCGTGATCTGAGGGTTATCCTCATTGCTGCACGGAAGTATTATGTCCTTGATGCACCGCTAGGTGACGGACCTATTGCAGGAGCAGATACAGACGTTATGAATGTTTGACAAAGCTCGGTATGATGACTACTTGATAGTTTAGTGCACCATGCTTTACGGCTTAGAACCGGGACGTCAAAAACATTTTGAACCCCACGGAGCATATAAGATGTTCCAAGAGCTAAAATTGGTATTTCAGACTCATGCCCGAGTAAAGAGATATGAGACCTCTGGCAATTACTTTGCCTACAAGATGGAGGAGAATAGCTCAACCAGTGAGCATGTGCTCACATTGTCTGAGTACTACAATCACTTGAATCAAGTGGGAGTTAATCTTCCAGATAAGATAGTGATTGACAGAGTTCTCTAGTCATTATCACCAAGTTACTAGAACTTCGTGATGAACTATAATATGCAAGGGATAACGGAAACAATTCCCAAGCTCTTCGCGATGATCAAATCGACGAAGGTAGAAATCAAGAAAAGCGTCAAGTGTTGATGGTTGACCAGACCACTAGTTTCAATTAAAACGGCAAGGGAAAGAAAGGTAACTTCAAGAATAATGGCAAGCAAGTTGCCACTCCCATGAAGAAGCCCAAAGCTAAACCCAAGCCTGAAATTGAGTGCTTCTACTGCAAATGAAATAGTCACTGGAAGTGGAACTGCCCTAGATACTTGGCGGATAAGAAGGATGGCAAAGTGAACAAAGGTATATTTGATATAAATTTTATTGATGTGTACTTTACTAGTGTTTATAGCAAACCCCTCGGTATTTGATAATGGTTCAGTTGCTAAAAGTAGTAAATCGAAACGGGAGTTGCAAAATAAACAAAGACTAGTTGTGGGCGAGGTGATGATGTGTGTTGGAAGTAATTCCAAGGTTGATAAGATCACCATTGCACACTCCCTTTACCTTCGGGATTAGTGTTGAACCTAAAATAAATGTTATTTGATGTTTGCGTAAAGCATAATATGATTGGATCATGTTTATTGCTGTAAGTGCATCTAGTGCCACCCCTAGTTGGTTTTGGAGTATTGACGACAAACCTAGTTGAGGGACTAATGTGTTTGTGAGAATTGCAGGAAAACACAGGTAGAAGTCCCTCATTGATTCGGTTTTACTACCAGAGATGACCCCTAAAAATGTACGAAGACATTGAAGACAATGGTGGTTTATGAAGATATTCATATTGAAGACAATGACATGAGAAGACTCCCTATGAAGCTTTTGGAACTCGAAGACCTAGATCCTTCGTAGTTTTATTTCATTCATGTTGTGTCATAGGAACCACCGTACTGTTAAGTGGGGTCGAAGAGAACCAGTCAGAATGACTGAAGTGATGCCTAATTCAAATCCTATGTCTTCGAGCGAAGCCTATGAGAGAAAATCTTGTCCAGAGTCAGACAAGTCAGCTTTACTTGTAGCCCAAGTAAAGTTGCCGTGTGAGTTCGAAATCCGACCGTTGGTACACGTGTCAGTTCCTTAGTGACCCAGGGTCATTTCGGACAGATCAGGTCGGGTTGCCAAGTGGCTATAAATAGTCCACCCCCCACAAGCTTAAACGGCTGGCTGCTCAGATTTCAGTGCACGGCTTTTGTCGTTTGAGAGCAACCCACCTCGAAGCCTTTGAAAGAAAAATTCCTAGTGAGGAGAAAAGCCCTAACCACCCAGAGCCAGAGTAAATTGGGCATCACTTAAGTCTTCGTGTCTGTGTGATTTGAAGACTTATTACACTTGAGGACTGTGCATCCTCCAGACGGTTAGGCGTCGCGTTCAGAGCATCCAAGAGAAATTGTGGATTGCCAGTGAACGAAGTCTGTGAAGGTTTGGGAGTCTACCTTGAAGACTTACCTGAGTGATTGGGCGAGGTCTGTGTGACCTTAGCTCAAGGAGAAAACGGTGAGGACTGGGTGTCTTGGACTAAGTGTCCTTGACTGGGTGTCCGGGACTGTGTGTCCTTTGGTTTAAATACCTAGCCGCTCCAACCAGACGTACAGTTGTCACAGCAACTGGAACTGGTCCAACAAATCATTGTCTTCAACGTGTCACTGGTTTCATCTTCACTTCCTTTCGCTTTCAGTTATTCATTGTGAAGCCATTGCATGCTTGCTTTATCTTTTGTCTTCACAACATGAATGTATGATCTGTTTGGCTTCATAACTTCTTCCTACCTGATCCTTATTACACTGAAGCTGTTTGTCACTGCGCTTTCACTCTATTGAATACATGACCATGGCTGGACTAGTGTAATCTAACTTCCGCTGCATAGTAATAGGCATAATCTTCACTGTTTGTCTTCATAACTCTCACGTTTTGAAGACTTTCATAAAAATCGCCTATTCACCCCCCCTCTAGTCGATATAACGCACTTTCAATTGCAATACGATTATTCATTTAAGTCACGGATAATTGTTATTCTGTTTACATGAATCAAACCTTCTGAGGTCATACACCCAAGGTGAATGGTTTATTGAATTTCGATCGTACTGATACACATATTTATAATATCGAATCCAAAAGATGCAAAGTTAATAATGATAGTGCAACTTATTTCTGGCACTACAGTTTAGGTCATATTGGTGTAAAGCGCATGAAGAAACTCCACGCTGATGGGCTTTTGGAATCACTTGATTATGAATCACTTGATGCTTGCGAACCATGCCTCATGGGCAAGATGACTAAGACTCCGATCTCCAGAACAATGGAGCGAGCAACTGACTTATTGGAAATAATACATACTGATGTATGGGGTCCGATGAGTGTTGAGGCTTGCGGTGGGTATCGTTATTTTCTGACCTTCATAGTTGATTTGAGAAGATATGGGTATATCTACTTGATGAAACATAAGTCTGAAACATTTGAAAACTTCAAAGAATTTCAGAGTGAAGTGGAAAATCATCATAACAAGAAAATAATGTTTATACGATCTGATCGCGGAGTCGAATATTTGAGTTACGAGTTTGTTCTTCACCTAAAACAATGTGGAATAGTTTCACAAATTCATGCCAGCTGGAACATCACAATATAATGGTGTGTCCGAACGTCATAACCGTACTTTATTGGATATAGTGCAACCTATGATGTCTCTTACAGATTTACCGCTATCGTTTTGGGGTTATGCATTAGAGACAGCTGCATTCATGTTAAATAGGGCACCATCTAAATCCGTTGAGATGACACCGTATGAACTATGGTTTGGCAAGAAACCAAAGCTGTCATTTCTTATAGTTTGGGGTTACGATGCTTATGTGAAAAAGTTTCAAACTCATAAGCTCGAACCCAAATCGGAGTAGTGCATCTTCATAGGATACCAAAAAGAAACTGTTGGGTACACCTTCTATCACAGATCCGAAGGCAAGATATTTGGTTGCTAAGAATGGATCCTTTCTAGAGAAGAAGTTTCTCTCGAAAGAAGTGTGTGGGAGGAATGTAGAACTTGATAAGGTAATTGTACCTTCTCGCGGATTGGAAAGTAGCTCATCACAGAATTCAGTTCTAGTGATATCTACACCAATTAGTGTGGAAGATAATGATGATGATCATGAAACTTCAGATCAAGTTACTACCGAACCTCGTAGGACAACCAAAGTATGGTCCGCACTAGAGTGGTATGGTAATCCTTTCTGGAAATCATGTTACTAGACCATGACGAACTACAGACTATGAGGAAGTGATGATGAGCCTAGATTCCGCGAAATGGCTTGAGGCCATGAAATCTGAGATGGGATCCATGTATGAGAACAAAGTATGGACTTTGATTGACTTGCCCGTTGATCGGTGAGTCATTGAGAATAAATGGATCTTCAATAGGAAGACGGACGCTGATAGTAGTGTTACTATCTACAAGCTTGAATTGTCGAAAAATGTTTTCGACAAATTCAAGGTGTTGACTACGATGAGATTTCATCACTCGTATCGATGCTTAAAAGTCTATCCGAATCATGTTAGCTGTTACCGCATTTTATGAGATCTGGCAAATGGATGTGAAAACTGCATTCCTTAATGGATTTCTCAGAGTTGTATATGATGCAACCAGAAGGTATTGTCGATCCTAAAGGTGCTAACAAAGTGAGCCAACTCTAGCGATCCATCTATGGACTGGTGCAAGCATCTCAGACTTGGAATATATACTTTGATAAAGTGATCAAAGCATATGGTTTTATACAGACTTGTGGTGAAGCCGGTATTTACAAGAAAGTGAGTGGGAGCACTACATCATTTCTGATAAGTATATACATATTGTTGATCGGAAATAATGTAAAATCTTTGGGAAAGCATAAAGGAGTGTTTGAAAGGAGTTTTTCAAAGAAAGACCTCGGTGAAGCTACTTACATATTGAGAATCAAGATCTATAGAGATAGATCAAGACGATTGATATATTTTCAATGAGTACATACCTCGACAAGATTTTGAAGTAGTTCAAAATGGAACAGTCAAACAAGGAGTTCTTGCCTGTGTTGCAAGGTGTGAAGTTGAGTAAAGACTCAAAACCCGACCACGGCAGAAAATAGAAAGAGAATGAAAAGTCATTCCCTATGCCTCAGTCATAGGTTATATAAAGTATGCCATGCTGTGTACCAGACCTATTGTGTACCTCACCATAAGTTTGGCAAGAGGGTACAATAGTGATCCAGGAATGGATCACTAGGCAGCGGTCAAAAAAATCCTTAGTGGATAAGGAAATATTTCTCGGTCATGGAGGTGACAAAGAGTTCGTCGTAAAGAGTTCCATCGATGCAAGCTTTGACACCGATCTGGATGACTCTAAGTCTTGATCTAGATACATATTGAAAGTGGGAGCAACTAGCTAGAGTGGCTCCATGCAAAGTATTGTAGACATAGAAAATTTGCAAAATACATACGGCTCTGAATGTGGCAGACCCGTTGACTAAATTTCTCTCACAAGAAAAACATGATCACTCTTTGGGTGTTAATCACATAGTGATGTGAACTTGATTATTGACTCTAGTAAACCTTTTGGGTATTAGTCACATAGAGATGTGAACTAATCACATAAAGATGTGAACTAATCACATAAAGATGTGAACACATGGTGTTAAATCACATGACGATGTGAACTAGATTATTGACTGTACTACAAGTGGGAGACTGAAGGAAATATGCCCTAGAGGCAATAATAAAGTTGTTATTTATATTTCCTTATATCATGATAATTTTTTTATTCATGCTAGAATTGTATTAACCGGAAAATTAGTACATGTGTGAATATATGGACAAACAGAGTGTCACTAGTATGCCTCTACTTGACTAGCTCGTTGAATCAAAGATGCTTAAGTTTCCTAGCCATAAACATGACTTGTCATTTGATTAATGAGCTCACATCATTAGAGAATGATGTGATTGACTTGACCCATTCCGTTAGCTTAGCATTCTATCGTTTAGTATATTGCTATTGCTTTCTTCATGACTTATACATGTTCCTATGACTATGAGATTATGCAACTCTTGAATACCAGAGGAACACTTTGTGTGCTACCAAACGTCACAACGTAACTGGGTGATTATAAAGGTGCTCTATAGGTGTCTCCAATGGTACTTGTTGAGTTGGCATAGATTAAGATTAGGATTTGTCACTCTGATTGCCGGAGAGGTATCTCTGGGCCCTCTCGGTAATGCACATCACTTTAAGCCTTGCAAGCAATGCAACTAATGAGTTAGTTGCGGGATGATGTATCACGGAACGAGTAAAGAGATTTGCCGGTAACGAGATTGAACTAGGTATTGAGATACCGACGATCGAATCTTGGGCAAGTATCATACCGATGACAAATGGAACAATGTATGTTGTTATGCGGTTTGACCGAAAAAGATCTTTGTACAATATGTAGGAGCCAATATTAGTTATTGACCGGAGACGAGTCTCGGTCATGTCTACATAGTTCTCGAACCCGTAGGGTCCACACCCTTAATGTTCGGTGACGATTGGTAATATGAGTTTATGTGTTTTGATGTACCGAAGGTAGTTCGGAGTCCCTGATGAGATCGGGGACATGACGAGGAGTCTCAAAATGGTCGAGACATAGAGATAGATATATTGTACGACTATATTCGGGCTCGAAAAGGTTCTGAGTGATTCGGGTATTTTTCGGAGTACTGGAGAGTTACGGGAATTCGCCGGGGAGTATATGGGCCTTATTGGGCTTTAGGGGAAAGAGAGAGGGGAGGCTGCACGCCCTCCCAAGGCTTAGTCCGAATTGGACTATGGGGATGGGCGACGCCCCCTCCTTCCTTCTCTTCTCTTTTCCCTTTCCTTCTCTCCTACTCCTACAACATGGAAGGGGGGAACCCTACTCCCGGTGGGAGTAGGACTCCCCAGGGCGCGCCATAGTAGAGGGCCGTCCCTCCCCCTCCTCCACTCCTTTATATACGGGGGATGGGGCACCTCATGAACAAACATGTTGATTGTTCCAAGCCGTGTGCGGTGCCCCTCCACCATATTCCACTTCGGTCATATCATAGCGGTGCTTAGGCGAAGCCCTACGTTGGTAGCATCATCATCACCGTCATCACGCTGTCGTGCTGACGGAACTCTCCCTCGAAGCTCTGCTGGATCGGAGTTCGTGGGACGTCACCGAGATGAATGTGTGCTGAACTCGAAGGTGCCGTACATTCGGTACTTGGATCGGTCGTATCGTGAAGACGTACGACTACATCAACCTCTTTCTCATAACGCTTCCGCTTACGGTCTACGAGGGTACGTGGACGACACTCTCCCCTCTTGTTGCTAAGCATCACCATGATCTTGCGTGTGCGTAGGCATTTTTTTTGAAATTACTATGTTCCCTAACAATTTGTTTGTGTGTTGCATCTTGCCATGTCATCATGTGCATTGCATCCTCATGTTTTCAAAACTTGCATCCGGTCACTTTCTCCGTTGTCCATTTCGGAATCCGGCACTCTCCCACGCATCCGCCGCACCTCCCAGATCTTGTTTCGTGAGAGGGAGAAAAACGTCCTCGGAATGGGCCAAGATTTGTAGAGTGGCCTTCGTATATCACCGGTAGACCGCTTGCCAAGTTTCGTTCCATTTGGAGGTCATTTGATGCCCCAACGGTTAACCGCATTAACCACCGGACCCCCTTCTCTTTGTAGCCCAACACCCCTCCTCAGCAGCCTACTAGCCCATCGAAACCCCCTCCATGTTCTTCACCATTGGATCGCGATCATGTGGGTGAAAACCAAACCTCAATAGCCCTCTACTAGCTCCCTCTACCTATAAAAAGGCATATCCCCTCCAATTCGGGCGAAACCCTAGCCTCCTCCTTCCTCCACGCCGTCGGACACATCCGCCACCGGCTGGACGCATCCGACAGATGCCCTCGACCAATTAGGAGCTGCCACGTCACCACCGCCAAGCCTCCTCCAACGTGCCCCGCCGGGGCCCCGCTACACCGCCGCCTCCCCCACGCCGCCAGCGCCTCCCGCACCACCGCCCGCTCGCCGTTGTCCGCCACCTCCCGAACGTGTGGCGATGTCCGTCGCCACCCGCGCGCTCGCCGCCACCCGCGTCAGCCGCCGCCGCCCCGCACCTGCCGCGGCCTTGCCCTACTGCGCCGCCGCCACCTTGCATCACGCGCCACCCGCCGCTCCTCGCCGTCGTCGTCGCCCGACCCTATCCGGCCATCTCCGGTCACCCCCCGCCTCCTCTGGCCACCTCCGGCCGCCCCATGCCTCGCCGGAGTCACCTCCGCCCTCGCGGGAGCTCACCTGGACGAGATCCACCGGTCCCTCACCCGGATCTCGTCGTCCCCGCACCTCCCCGTCCAGTTTTCCTGAGAGGTTGATTTCGTCAAAGTCCCTGATCTGTGACATTATGTGTCCGTCTTCCTCATATCATAACTTTGTGCATGTGGCTCCGTTTTGCGTGTATGATATGTCAAAGTGTTCATCTTTGAATGCTCTACATGCTAGTTTCTCTTGTGTGCATGTTACTGTTGGTATTGATGCCTTAATCATCGTTGCATAAGTGCTAAATGATATAATATGCTGGGAGTTGTCGTAACTTGCTGATTTGTCTTTTTCATAGCATTTTGTGTGCTTATCTTTTGAGCATCATGTACACATGTTTTAGGAGCATATTCATGACATATTTACAGTGGTGCAATCCATGTATTTTTATGTGCCCTGTGGTGACTAGCACTAGCATGCAAAGTAGGTTACTTGTTGTTGCTGATTTCAGTGACTTGATGATTTCTGCTACATTATCTTGCCATGTTAACTTGTTGCTACAAGTGAATTCATGCATAATCTGGAGATGCTCAGTAAGCATGTTTTGAAGATCTTGTTATGCTCTATCCATCCATTCCGTTGTTTGTAATTACGACCTGCTGTAGCTTGTCATTACCATGTTGTAAATTTGCTAAATATTGTTTTTGTCAGCCTGTTACCAGTAAGTTTAGTTTTGCCATGTGAATAGTTAATGTTCTCTGCATCCTATGGTCATGTCCTTGACATGAATAATTGCACAAATATGTTGTTGTTGGTTATATTCATATGCCATGAAATGCTTTCTGGTGAGTTGCACAAGCTCGCAAACATGCCTACTTGTCGTTGTCCTGCCATGTTCAGTTTACTACAATCTGTTATCATTTGGAATCTTGCCCTGATGTTTTGAGCATGTTCTAGCGATTTCCAGTAGTAGCTCAGTGTTCATCTTTTGTAGTTCTCTACCTGTACATGCTTGACATGCCCTTTGATGCCATGAAATCTTCTTGTATCATATACCTTTGTTGTCTCGAAGTATGCATCATGAATCTGTTTTTAGCCTTACTCTGTTTTTCACAAAGTCTGAGAATCTATTATGACTTGCAATCTTGTCTTGATGAATGCCATTGAACTAGAGGTTATATGGAGATGCTTAGTAACCATGTTTTGCCATGTTTAACCTATAATTTAATGCCATGATTTTTCTTGTTAAGTCCTCGCAATGTAGCATCATTGGTTCATGCCTCCAACATGTCAACATGTTATTTCTGCTCACATGTATGCCATTTTTTCACTAAGTCATAATATGTGTTATAAAGTTGACTTTCTCTTTGCTCATATTGGTTTAATCTTGATGCTTATGAACCTGACCCTTGATCATAATTGAAGCATGTAATATGTACTTTAAGTGCATATCAAGTTTGTGTCCATATGTTTCCAGTAGCATGTTGTCCTTGATTGCAAAGTGCTTACTTGCTGTTTTGGGCAGATTGTGTCTGAAACTTGTATTGAGTGTATGTATTGAGTGTACATGAAACTTGCTTGGTTTTGCATGTAGTGTTAGCGTGCCATGTTGCATCCATGTTTTGGAGTGTTTGTGATTGTGTTTTGCTTGTATTTGCATCAATCCATGTTTAACTCGTTTTGCTCATATCTTCTTGGCCGTAGCTCCGAATTAAGCGAACTTTATATGTAACTTGGCTGGAAAACTGCGTAGATAATCTTGGTGCACTTTAACTTGATGTTTAATAACTTCAACATAATGTTTTCCTCAGATCTGGACCAATTTCGAAATTTGTATATGTGGAGTTTCTGGAAGTGTTATATGTTGATTTCGGCCTCATTTAAACTTGCTTTGGTGTGTTGTTCTTGTATGCATCCTCTCTTGCCGTGAGTAGCATCATGTAGCCTTGTCATGCATCATACTTGGATGAGCATCATGTCATGTTTATGTGTTGTGTGTTTACCATGTGGTTTGCTCCTTTCCGTTTGTGCTCCTTCTGAATAGTTCCTGTTTTGTTGCGATTGTGAGGATTCGTTCATCTACGTGGGTTCATCTACTTCATGGATTCGTTCTTCTTCCTAGGAGGATTTCAGGCAAGATGACTGTCACCTTGTATCTCACTACTATCTTTGCTATGCTAGTTGTCTCGATGCTATCGCTATGTCGCGCTACCTACCACTTGTTTATCAAGCCTCCCAAATTGCCGTGATAGTTCTAACCTTTTCACCCTTCCTAGCAAACCGTTGTTTGGCTATGTTACCGCTCTGCTCAGCCCCTCTTATAGCATTGCTAGTTGCAGGTGCAGCTGCAGGTTGTTCCATGTTGGGACATGGATATCATGGGACATCATAATATCTCTTATTTAATTAATGCACATATATACTTGGTAAAGGGTGGAAGGCTCGGCCTTTTGCCTGGTGTTTTGTTCCACTCTTGCCGCCCTAGTTTCCGTCATACCGGTGTTATGTTCCTTGATTTCGCGTCCCTTACATGATGATGGTTTATGGACCCCTCTTGACAGTTCGCTTTGAATAAAACTCTTCCAGCAAGACCCAACATTGGTTTTAACATGTGGCATAATAATATTGAACTAAATAATTAATTGGCATAGGGCGTCATGAACCCGAGGATTCTTTCTACATAAACAGGGGGCCAAATGCTATTGGTGTTGGTCCTAAATGGGTAGACTGCGTGGCGACCACGAGGAAACTCGAGGATCTAGTTTTACTCGTAGGATGTCCCATCCGGACGTGGCCTGAGACGAGATACACGCGGCTACTCTCAGGGTGTCGGCACGGCGGGAGGTCTTGCTGGACTAGTTTTACCATTGTCGAAATGTCTTGTGCATCGGGATTCCAAGTATGATTGGAGGGTCCCGCGATGGAGGATTTTCTCCATGGATCATGATCTTGTCATGGGCTAAGTTGGGACACCTCTGCAGGGTTTAAACTCTCGAGAGTCGTGCTCGCAGTTATGTGGCAGATGGGAATTTGTTAATTTCCGCTTGTAGAGGACTTGAAGTAAACTCAATTAAAATACACCAACCGCGTGTGGAACCATGACTGTCTCCTTTCAGGGAAGTTCGAGAGGACAACACGGTTGGGTTATATTTGGACGTAAGTAGTTCAGGATCACTTATTGATCATTATTAGTTTGCGACCGTTTGCGTAGATTCTCATCTTACTCTTGTACTCGTAAGTTAGCCACCATACATTACTTAGTCGCTTGCTGCAACCTCACAACTTATCCTTTCCATACCCATTACGCTTTGCTTGTCTTGATACCCATGGTAATGGGATCGCTGAGTCCTCCTGGCTCACAATTTATACAACAACAGTTGCAGGTTTAGGTTTTGCGACGATCATGACGTCAGAGCGATGTTTACTTGTTTTGTAGTTCTTCTCCTGCTTCTTCTCCAGTTGAGGGATACGTTCCTGGTCGGCAACCTACGCTAGCATGGTGGATGTCGTTTGAGCTTTTGTTTTTGTTTCATCCATAACCGGATGTTGTTCTTATGTATGATGTTCGATGTATTCATGTGGCATTGTGTGTTTGTATGTATCCCCAGCTATTATGCAATGGTACGATGTAATGATATCCACCTTGCAAAAGCGTCTCCAATATGCGCTTCTATCCTTGGTGGGACCTTTGAGTTTCTTTAGGATAGGATCGCATATTGGGCCTGACACCGATGATCATGTAACCCTTTGTACAAGGCCAGGCGCAGACCCTGTGTAAAGATAATAAAATGAAGCGCTCGTATCAATAGCTTGCATGCATGTTTATTTAAGTATGATTATGTTATATTCATTAGCCCATGTAGATGAGGTCGTATGCTACCATTTCTCCCTAAATAACAATAGGATTCCTACCGCGGATGGACTTCTCATAGAAGAGGAGTGGGAACAAGCTTGCATATCGACCCCTGATGGCATAAGGAAGATAAGTTCTTTCTTTTGTCATTCATAGTATACCACTATGAGAAAAACTTGTGCATAGAGAAACCTTTTCACCCTCCAACATTTGTGCTCCCATTCCTTTGATCCAAAAGTCACTTTGATCAGGGTGGTCGTAGCTGCATTTGACAACGAGGGTTGACTAAGGGCCAGTTATCTTCCGCGCTCATACCCGCCAAGCAGAGCCTTGCGGCTGGCAATGGAAGAAAAAGGCAAGATGTCTTGCTGGAAAATCTTATTTAATTAAAAGTATAAATTGTTGTTCCTTTGAATGGACAAGACACATGCACAATTACCCGGCAAGCATGTCTTTTTCATTAGTGCGTACAAAAACAAGTACAAACCTCACAGGGTACAAATACGAATGGAAAAGATTATATAATTAGGACTAAAGTTTGGCAAGTGCCTACATGTTTTAGACTAAAAAAGATAAGTGCCCCATAATCCCTTGCTTGTCCCTCTCCTCCTAGGGGCTACTTTGGGAGCTGAAGAGGGAAAAAGGAGTGCCTAGGCAGAAGCCTAGCCTGACCCCATAAGGGACCGCGGGACGCAGCCTGACAAGATCTGGAGAGCGTGTACGAAGGTGATGGGTGTAGAGAGGGGTTAGGAGACGCCCTGGTCAGCATCGCCAGGACCAGCAGAACACAGTAGGAGGGACACCGGTAGGGAAGAAGAAGTCGGAGTCCACAAGGAAGCCTGTCGGGGTCCAGTTGGAGGAGGCAGAGACTCCCGCATCCAACACCCGGCAAATAACCTAGCAGAGGGAGAAGACCCAGGTGCAGATGGTGGTGTCGCTGATATCTATAGTGCAACTTCATTCTTGTAGACACATATTGGGCCTCCAAGCACAGAGTTTTGTAGGACAGTAGCAATTGTCCCTCAAGTGGATGACCTAAGGTTTAACAATCCGTTGGAGGCATAGGATGAAGATATGTCTCTTTTAAACAACCATGCAACCAAATAACAAAGAGTCTCTTGTGTCCGCAACACACTAAATACAAGGGTAATTTGTATAAGTGCACTAGCTCGGTGAAGAGATTGTAATAAAAGTGTAGTAATGATAGTATATATTGGGTTTTGTAATAGTAACAATAAAAAATAGCAAGGTATAAAGTAACAAAAGTGAGCACAAATGATATTGCAATGCTTGAAAATGAGGCCTAGGTTTTGTACTTTCGCTAGTGCAATCTCTCAACAATGCTAATATAATTGGATCACATAACCATCCCTCACCGTGCAACGAAGATTCACTCCGAAGTTCTTATCTAGCGGAGAACATAAGAATAAATTGTTGGTAGCTATTCTTTTCGATCGATCTATCAAGAGTTTGTACTAAAATAACACCAAAGCAAATTCAGATTTAGAATACTCGATCCAACACAAAGAACCTCAAAGAGTGCCCCAAGATTTCTACAGGAGAAACAAAGACGAGAACGTGCATCAACCCCTATGCATAGATTACCCCAATGTCACCTTGTGTAATCTGCGAGTTGACTGCCAAAATATATATCAAGTGAATCAAAATAATACCCCATTGTCACCATGGGTATTCATATGCAAGACATATATCAAGTGCTGTCAAATCCATAAAAGTATTCAATCTGATGAAACAAAATATCAAAGGGAAAACTCAATTCATCACGACAAGATAGAGAGGGGAAAACACCATATGATCCAACTATATTTACAAAGCCCACGATACAACAAGATCGTGCCATCAAGAACATGAGAGAGAGAGAGATCAAGCACATAGCTACTAGTACAAACCCTCAGCCCTGAGGGTGGACTACTCCCTCCTCATCATGGTGGCCATAGGGATGATGAAGATCGCCTCCGGTGATGATCTCCCCCTCTGGCAGGGTGCCGTAATGTGCACTCGATTGGTTTTTAGTGGCTACAGAGGCTTGCGGCGGTGGAACATTCAATCTAGGGTTATCTTTGGGGGTTTTGGAATATTTGGAAATTTAGAGGGCTAAGAGGCGGTGCGGGAGGCCACCGAGGTCGGCACAACCCACCTGGCACATCTTTGATCCACTAGATGTCTTCTGGTCCAAAAAAATCTCCAAAAAGTATCGCTGCGTTTGAACTTCGTTTGGTATTGTTTTCCGTGACGTAAAAAACAAGCAAAAAAATTAACAACTGGCACTAGGCACTATGTCAATAGGTTAGTCCCAAAAATGATATAAAGTTGCTATGAAATGATTGTAAAACATCAAAGAATGATAATATAACATGGAACAAGCAAAAATTATAGATACGCTGGAGATGTATCACCATCCCCGAGCTTCATTCCTACTCGCCTCAAGTAGGTAAATGATAATAACATAATTTTTGATGTGGAATGCTGCCTAACATGTTCATCACATATTCATTTCTTTAGTAGCATGGACATATGGACTTTTATATGGTTCAAAGTAATAGTCTAGTTTTGACATGAAGATTTGAATACTCAAGCATATCAACAAGCAACCATGTCTTTCAAAATATCAACATTAAAGCAAGTTATCCCTAGCCCATCATGCTCAATCATTGATCCATTCATGAAATACACTCACATATTAGCTACATCCATTGCTCAAGTACGATCATAGTGCCCCTTAGTTGGTGCTTTATAAGAGAAGATGGAGACTCAAAATAAAAAAAATGCATAAATTAAATAGAAGGCCCTTCATAGAGGGAAGTAGGGATTTGTAGAGGTGCCAGAGCTCAAAGCAGAAAAGTATAGAGATAAAACATTTTGGGTGGCATGTGTTTCCTCTCAACAAAAACGATCGAGTAGTTCCCAATACTTTCCATGCTAGATATATCATAGGCGGTTCCCTAATAGAAAATAAAGTTTATTCCTTTTTCCACCATACTTTCACTTTCCACAGCTAACCGAATCCATGGGTGCCGTCCATACCAACACTTTCGAAGGAATTTATTATTTGATAACAAAAAGTAAATTTATTTTTCATTTCAGGACTGGGCATCCCTAATACCTTTGACATACTCTCATGCAATGACAAGTGAATAAACACTCATCCTGAGAATAACACATCTAGCATGGAAAAATATCAGCCACCCCCTCCCGTTTCATGAGCGATATGAGCACACAAAAAGGAAATTTATTTTGAAGATTAGAGATGGCACATACAAATTTGCTTAGAACGGCACTAAAATACCGCATATAGGTAGTTATAGTGGACTCATATGTCAAAACTGGTTAAACTGGTTTAAGGATTTTGGATGCACAATTAGTAATCATACTTAGTACAAGTGAAGGCTAGCAAAATATTGACAAGCATCCAACCAAGAAACAAAAAATCTCATAAGGGAGCATTAAGCATAACTAACACCGAATAATGCACCACAAGTAGGATGTAATGTTATTGCATAACTATTGACTTTCGTGCTTGCATAGGGAATCACAAACCTTAACACCAATATTCTTACTAAATCATAATTACTCACCAACATGACTAACATATCACTATCACCATACCTCAAAACTATTACAAAGAATCAAGTTTATTTCCTCCAATTATCTTCATGAAAGTTTTTATTATATCCTTCTTCAATATCTATCATATTGGGACTAATTTCATATATTGCAATTGCTTTTGATAGGCTCAAACAAATTTAAGTGAAGAACATGAGCATAAAAAATTTCATCTCTCAAAATAATCTAAGTTAAGCACAAGAGTAAATAACAAACAACTCCAAAAAGATATAAGTGAAGATCAAGAGAGTAGTTAACTAAATGGGTATCAATTTGAGGACTCTCTCTTATTAAAAAAATCAGATCTAAGTGTTTTATTCAAATAAAAAACAAAACAAGATAAAATGACATTCCAAGCATAGCACATCTTATGTGAAGTGGCAAACACTTAGGCTCAACAGATACTAACCGATAATTGTTGATGAAGAAAGGCGAGATGCCTACTGGGGCCACCCCAAGCTTAGATGCTTGAGACTTCTTGAAATATTATCTTGGGATTCCTTGGGCATCCCCAAGCTTGAGATTTTGTGCCCCCTTAATTCCTTTTATATCATGGTTTCCCTAAATTTTAACACTTCATCCACACAAAACTCAGCAAGAACTCGTGAGATAAGCTAGTATAAATCAATGCAATAACCTTATCATTCTCTACTGTAGAAAATCACTAAAATTATTATTCAACATTGAATACTAAATGCCCGTGCATATTTAACAGTTATATCCTGAAATAGAATCACTGTACAAGCAAACATATGCAAACAAAGCAATCATAACAAGAATCTATCTAAACAGAACTATACGAAAGAATGCAAGAACATTCATACTTCTTTACTCCAAAATTTCTGAAAATTTACCACACTATTGAAAATTTATCATATCTCACTTTGCAAAAAAATTCAACATTTTATCACATCCTGACATTTTTGGGGAATTTTGCAACACCAATAAACTTTCTGTTTTCAAACAGCAACATCTAGACTTGAAAAATAAGCATGGTAAAGGCTATACTTGACACTTTTATTGAAACAAAAGATTCAAATAATTATTCTAAATAACAGCAAGAAAATCTAGCAAAATAAAATGACGCTTCAAGCAAAACACGTATCATGTGATGAATGGAAATATAGCTCCAAGTGAGGTTACCGATAATATTGAAGACGAAAGACGAGATGCCTTCCGGGGCATCCCCAAGCTTAGTTGCATGGATCTTCCTCGAATGTTAACTTTGGGTGCCTTGGGCATCCCCAAGCTTATGGTCCTGTCGCACCTTATTCTCCTTATATCGATATCTCACCCAAAACTTGAAAACATCAATCACACAAAACTTAACGGAACTTCGTGAGATAGATTAGTATGATAAAGAGCAAGCCATTCACTATGGTACTGTCGACAAGATTCATAATTGTTCTCACACAATGCCTAGTGTAACTTATCATTTCCACAATTTATATTGAGTAATATAAGCCATAGAAACTAGGAAACAAGCAAACTATGTATTGAAAACAGAATATGTCATAAAATAGAACAGTTTGTAGTAATGTCTACTCCAACCAAACTTCTACTAATCCAAAAATCTAAAAAATAGGAAAACATAGGGAATTTGTATATCAATCATTTGTAAAAAAAATCAGATCAAAAGCATGTTTTAGTGAATTTTCAAAATTCCTGGACTGAGCGCATTTTTTTTGTTTTTGCACGGAATCAAGTCAACTATCATCCATACTATCCCAAAGGCTTTACTTGGCACCTTATTGAAACAAAAGCTGTAGAACATGATTACTACAGTAGACTAATCGTCTGATCACACAAAAACAGTAGGGGTAAATGTTGGATTGTCTCCCAACAAGCGCTTTTCTTTAATGCCTTTTAATCTAGGCATGATAATTTCAATGATGCTCACGTAAAAGATAAGAATTGAAACGTAAAGAGAGCATAATGAATCACATGACAAGCACATCTAAGTATATCCCACTTCCTATGCATAAGGATTTTGTGAGAAAACAATTTATGGGAACAAGCCCGAACTAGCATAGGAAGGCAAAACAAGTGCAATTTCAAAACTGTCGACATAAAGAGAGAAAACTTGATATTATTTGGATATGTAAAAGCATATGTTCCCCTCTCATTATAAGTTTTATTAGCATCATTAATGAACGCAACAATATAGGTATCACATAAATCACTCTTTTCATGATCCATAGGCATAGAAATTTTACTACTCTCCACATAAGAAAATTTATTCTCATCAATAATTGTGGGAGAAAACTCAACAAAATAATTATAACGGGATTGAAAATTAAAATCATCATGACAAGTTTCATGGATATCATTATTTTTTATAGCATACATGTCATCACCATAATCATCATAGATAGGAACTACGTTGTCATAGTCAATTGGAACCTCTTCCAAAATAGTGGATTCATCATTAAATAAAGTCACGACCTCTCCAAATCCACTTTCATCAATATAATCGTCATAAATAGGAGGCATGCAATCATCATAATAAAATTTCTCATCAAAACTTGGGTGTGACAGCCTGATTTTTGCCCTCCTTGATTTGCCTGATTTTCAGTTGGGTTGATTTTGAATTTGGAGTTTTTGAATCCTTTCATATGGACTTAAACACTTGGGTACCCCTTGGCTTTCACCCAAGTGTCCCATTTACCTCTCTAACCATCATTCCCCCTCTGGTTCATCTCAAAATAATATTTGGAATATTTTTCCTTAATGAAAAATATTCATTTCCCTCTCTTAAACCCTAGTTAGATCAATGTGCTCCAAAGCAACCCCAATTTTTTCTTGCCAACAAAAATCTGAGAAAATTCACAAATATTCTTGGAACCCTAGGGCACCTTCCTGAGCAAAAATATTGCATGACATTTTGGAATATTTTTGCTACAGAAAATATTTTCTGTTCTGGACAGAAATGGTAGTTTCTATAGCAACTACCATTTTACTTGCTCCTTTGGCGCTGATTTTTCTTGTGCATCATCACCTTAGTAGATGATTGCTACCCTCCAAAACTCAGCTCCCAACCCCCAGCCGTTTGACCATAGTAAGCTCTCAAAGTTACTGATCAGAAACTTACTAGGCTTGTGAAATCTTTTCTACTGCGTCTGGATCCAAACCAAAGTGTGGTAATATTCAAAACTACCACAAAGAACATGCCAGACATGAAGTTTGGGCTTAGGTTGGCATGGGGTCAGAGTTCACGCTGTGACCACGTTCGTCCAGGCGTGCTGGCATGCGGCCGACGCGCTCTGCAATGTGCCCGAGCCTCTGTTGATCGCGTGCTCGCTTCCCCGCCTGCCTAAGCATGCCAAACCTCGCCACCATCTTTGTCTTAGCCCCATTAACTTTCCCCTGGCACTCGCCAACGCCGGAGCTCGCAGCAGCGAGCACGGGCACGGTCCGGTCAACGAAACAGTGCGGTGCATACTGTGCTCGTCGTCACCCCAGTACCCCTGTGCTCGTCCCCGTTCGCCCACACTCCCCGCGTGAGCTCCGTACTACAAGAAATATGTCAACTTGTGACCTTCTTTTAGTGACCCTGGAAGAATTGGTCATAGATCTATGACCATTTCAGACCAATTGGTCAAAAGTTGTTCGGGGGCTCCAAAACCTAAACTATAACGACCATTTTGGTCAGAAAGGTCGTAATTTCCTTACACGAAATGGTCATAAAGCAGATAGCACTGGTCTGCTGCCTTATTTCTAGCTGATCATGACCAATATAGATGGTCATAACCTTGTAAATTGTGGTGGGTTGCTATGACTAGGCGCCACCTCATCAGTTTTGCCTATGTTTCATGTCCATGTGGCAGTTTTGCCCTAGGTTGTGAAGCAACCTATATTTCTGTCATTCCCAAAATTCCCAAAAAATCTCATAAATTCTTTGGGTCATATATTCATCAAATATGTAAAAATCCTTCCTTGGCTAGTTCAAAACTAATTCAACAATATTCATTTTCCTATTCTGTTCACGACAGCACTTTATGAAGGAAGTGCTATTTATATATTCTTGATTGCCCTCGGAATTTTTGGGCACTCTTTCCTATCCAAATCATTACCGCATGACAAAAATCAGCTCCACTTGCCTAGCAAATCTTCCTCAGAAAATTTCCAAAGTTTTTGTCCACCTAGAAGCATTGTGAAGGAAGTACCTTTTTTATATATCAAAATGACATGAAATTTATACAGTTCCTTCACATGCCCAAATTATCACCCTCCTCCAAATTGCAGCTCAGTCAAATCATCTATGTGAGCCCAGGTTCAATTTATATTTTATGGCCAAATTGGCACGTTGCAAAGCAAGTGTTATCTAGACCCCTCCTATTACCCTCAAACTTTTCGGGCACTCTTCCATACCCAAATCATTGCCACATGATAATATTCAGCTCAATTTTCCTAGTAAATCTTTCTCAGGAAATTTTCAAAGTTTCTACCTCGAGAGAAGCTTTGTGAAGTAAGTACTAGCTAGGCTTACCCAAATGATCTGAAAATTTACCAGTGCATGACCATACCTATGTAACTTACCTACACCAATTTTTAGCTCATTTCATTCATCCAATCTCTCTCACCAGTTTTCCCAAGTTTCTGTCCATAGAAGAGAATTGTGAAGGAAGTACCACTTTGGCATTTCCAAATAGTATCCATTTTCTACAGTGGTTTCCTATGCCCAAATAACCATCCTCCACCTAATGCCAGCTCAATCCGTTCATTATTTTGAGCCGAGCTTCAACATTCGTAGTTATGTCCAGTGTGGTAGTTCGCAAAGCAAGTACCACCTAGGCTCCTCCTTTTGAGCTGAAAATTTGTGAAGACGGTCTTCTTAGTAACTGATCATCCTCAGCCAAAACTCACGCCCATTAGCCATGTACATTTCCCGTACCACTAATCAAACACTTCGCTGTTAATTCATGTTTGAGCATCGATCGGTCTCCTCGTGAGAATCTTATGTTGTAATTTTCTTCCTAGCACCAACCTGGCGAGTGCCCAACCCACTAGACATGCCTAGGGCGCCCAGAACGCATGTGAAAGTGCGTTATATCGACTAGAGGGGGGGGGGTGAATAGGCGATTTTTATGAAAGTCTTCAAAACGTGGAAGTTATGAAGACAAACAGTAGAGATATGCCTATCATTATGCAGCGGAAGTTAGATTACACCAGGCAAGCCATGGTCAAGTATTCAATAGAGTGAAAGCACAATGACAAGTAGCTGCAGTGTAATAAGGATCAGGTAGGAAGAAGTTATGAAGCCAAACAAATCATACAGTTACGTTGTGAAGACAAAAGATATAGCAAGCATGCAATGGCTTCACAATGAGTAACAGTAAGTAAAAGGAAGTGAAGATGAAACCAGTGACTCGTTGAAGACAATGATGTGTTGGACCAGTTCCAGTTGCTGTGACAACTGTACGTCTGGTTGGAGCGACTAGGTATTTAAACCTTAGGACACACAGTCCCGGACACCCAGTCCTGAACACGCAGCTCAGGACACCAAGTCCTCACCGTATTCTCCTTGAGCTAAGGTCACATAGTCCTCGCCCAATCACTCAGGTAAGTCTTCAAGGTAGACTCCCAAACCTTCACAGACTTCGTTCACTAGCAATCCACAATGTCTCTTGGATGCTCTGAATGCGACGCCTAACCGTCTGGGGATGCACAGTCCTCAAGTGTAATAAGTCTTCAGATCACACAGACAAGAAGACCTAAGTGATGCCCAATGTTTTCTGGCTCTGGGTGGTTAGGGCTTTTCTCCTCGCTAGGAATTTTCTCTCAAAGGCTTCGAGGTGGGTTGCTCTCAAATGACAAAAGCCGTGCACTGAAATCTGAGCAGCCAACTGTTTATGGTTGTAGGGGGTGGGCTATTTATAGCCACTTGGCAACCCGACCTGATTTGTCCAAAATGACCCTGGGTCACTAAGGAACTGACACGTGTTCCAACGGTCAGATTTCAAACTCTCATGGCAACTTTACTTGAGCTACAAGCAAAGCTGACTTGTCCGGCTCTGGACAAGATTCGCTCTCATTGTCTTCACTCGAAGACATAGGTTTTTGGTTTAGGCATCACTTCAGTCATTCTGACTGGTTCTCCTGGACCCCACTTAACAGTACGGTGGTTCCTATGACTCAACACAAAAGAAAGAGAACTATGAAAGATCTAAGTCTTCGAGCTCCATAGGCTTCATAACGTGTCTTCTTATGTCATAGGCTTCAATGTGAATATCTTCATATACCACCTTTGACTTCAATGTCTTCATACATTTTTAGGGGTCATCTCTGGTAGTAAAACCGAATCAATGAGGGACTTCTACCTGTGTTATCCTGCAATTCTCACAAACACATTAGTCCCTCAACTAGGTTTGTCGTCAATACTCAAAAACCAACTAGGGGTGGCACTAGATGCACTTACAATCTCCCCCTTTTTGGTGATTGATGACAAACTAGTTGAAGTTTTCAACGGGGAATATAGTCTACGAAGTTGTAAAGGATAAGGAATTGTCTTCATAAGTTGCAAGGGCTCCCCCTGAAGATGTGCATATAAGTTAATTTGCTTTTGGAATGCAAATGCACATGGCAGGTTGTACTTGGAGATCCACTTCAGCTTATGATGACAATCGACTATGCATGTGAAAGTATATGAAGATAATGACATGCATAATGGAAAATGGACGTCTGCAGAATGAGATAAGTGCGGAATTTATCGTCGCACATGCGGAATTTATCTTCGCAAAACAGGGTGGGAAACAAGTAGCAGACGACCATCTGGTTTAAGTGTTACAACTCATAAGAACCAAATGTAGCAAAAACCAAGAGTTGTAAGCACGAAGCAAAATATAGCAAAGTAAAGGCACCCGCCCATATTGACCCACTTGAAGACTATCAACTTCATATGCTTCTCCCCCTTTTGTCAGTGAGGACCAAAAAGGTTTGAAGACATAGAGTGTTCTACTCGTTCCCATGAGCAGCAGGGTCGTTGGAGGTGTTTGGCGGTGCTGAAGAGCTTGGAGATGCTGAAGCAGGTGGTGGTGAGGTAGCATCGTCTTCTTCATCAATGATTCTGGCAGTGACTATGGCAGCAGAGGAAGAAAACTCAGAGTCTTCAAGAGATGGAGTGCTTCGCATCACAGCCCTTCTAGGAGGTGTGGTGTCAAACTTGAATCGCTCAGTGAAGCCATCCTCTTCAAGTTCAGCTTCAGTACATATCATTGATAGTCCTTGCCATGTACGACGGCAGGTTTCATGGGTAACGAAAGCGTTCTTGGTGGCAAGATTTCGGATGCGATTTACATCCACCAAGAGGCTCTTCATCTGTCTCTTCAACCAGTCATGATGCCTATCCTACTTTTGATGAAGGGCCACAAGAAGCTCTCGGTCATTGAGAACACGAGTGCGCTTCTTGGGTCTTGAAGCAGTGGCACTGTCAGTGGCTTCAGTTGAAGCAGGGTGTGGCACACGTGTAGTGCCAGCCAAAGGATACACCCTGGAGATGGCTTCAACACCTTCAATGTTTTGAGTGAAGCTCTGGTGTTCCGCATTCTGAAGACTCAAAGGTTGCTTGGCAGGCTCAGGATATATAGCTTTAGCAGAGGTATCCACATCTGGAAAGAAGATCCGATGGTTGCGGGCTGAGGGCTGATATGAGATCACAGAGTGAAGCTTGATCAGTCTCATTACCCAAGGAGCATAGAACTTCAAACCAAGTAAATCCGAGCCTGATGCAGCAAGTTGGCGTATGAAGAAGTCCTGTGCGTTGAAGCATTTGCCATGAAGGATACAAAATATCAGAGTCTTCATTGCATCCTCGATCTTAGCATTTGGAGAGTGCCCTTTGATAGGCCAGAGAGTCCGCCGGATAATGTGATAGATGGTTCTGGGCAGGTACTCAAAGTCTTCAACAAAGAACTCTGTTGGATAAGGAGCATCATGGGGCAATGGCTTCATCATGGAGAGCATCTGACTCATATTCGGTTCAGGCCTCCGGAATATGCTCTCTAGAGCTTCAGTGTGTAGTGGACAGCCTTCCTCGAAGAATTCGCCAGGAGTGGGCAGGCCGGTGAGCTCAATGATATCAAATGCATTGGCTTCGTGATGGACATTGCCGGTCATCCACTCCAGGGCCCAAGTCTTCGGATCTCTGTTGTATCCTTTGATGTGGAGGGTGGCATAGAATTGCAGCAGAAGCTCTTCATTCCAGTGCTCTTCATCAGTTACAAACTGCAGCAGACCCACTTGCTTGAAGCAATCCAACGCTTCCTCTAAACAAGGCAGACCAGCAATGGCTTCAACATCAAGGCGCTTGTGCGGGAAGATGCAACCTTGGTTGTATAGGATGCATGAATAGTAGCTGCGTTGAGGATAGCTCCAGAACCTATCTGATGAAATCCTTTCCCTTGAATAGGGGTTCTTGGAGTTGCTGAAGAACGTATTATCTGCCTTGAAGCTATTGATGTTAAAGGAGCCAGGTGCTGATGCAGGACCTGGGAACCTCGGCAGCCTTGGGACAGGCTTCTGGACATGAGGCCTGTGCTCAACATGGTAATCAAATTGAGGACCTGCAGCAGACTCAGGAACAGAAGTGTCTGGATCAGTAGCTTCGCTGTCTTCTGAAGCTTTTGGTGGGGAGGGCTCCACATTGGCTTCAGTGTTGATTGTGGCAGCCTCAATATTTTCAGCCTCCGCTTGACTAGCTGGAGGGTCGGTCACAAGCACGCTCTCCTGGAGAACTGCTTCTTGGTGGAGCATAGGAGTGGGCTCTTGTGGTGCTTCTTCTGCGGCTGATGCAGCCGGAATGTCTTCAGCATAGACTTGAGTCCTTGGACCTTTGTGAAGCCTGCGGAACGCAGACGACGCCTGTGGGGTTGGAGTGGGCTGGGCCTCAAAGTCTTCTTCATCTTGAGGGCGATCCGCCCATGACGCATCTTGTGCAATTGGCGTCAGAGGACGACCAATGCTGATGAGTTCGCTGTGTTCATACTGAGGAAGGGCTGCATCATCTTGTACATTGTCCTGATGACCAATGTCTTCAGCAGTGATGGGGTCGGCTGCTGGTATGTCTTTAGCTTCAGGAGCCTCTGTGGAAGCAGGCTCATGAACTGTCAGTTGTCGTTCTGCGTCAGGATGGACGACAGAAAGGGGTTCAACCATCAAGGGCTCTGTGGGAGCAGCCCGAGCTTTCTTGATCTTTCGCTTCTTCTGAGTGGGAGCAGAAGGAGAGGCTTCAGTATGTTTCCGCTTCCTAGCTTCAGCCTCTGCAGTTCGCGTCTTCTTGAGCTCTGAAGCGGTTGACCAGCTCTTTGGCTTCGAGCTAGTCGTTGTAGTTGGGAAGACAATTGGAACTGCTTCTTGCCTTGGTGCCTCTCGTTCAGCCACAGCAGGCTTCTTCTTCTTCTTCGCGGCCATCTTGGGGTCGATGCCGGGACGCCCAAGTGCCTTGCGCTTCTAGGCCTCATTGTAGGCCTGCACACATCTGTCTGCCAGAGACTTCATTCGCTCCCGCGAACCTTGAGCTTCTGCACGCTTCTTCAGAAAGTTTTCCTTTAGTTCGTGCATCATGACCTTGAAGCTCTTCACTTCTTGCACGCTAAGCTTGGCCATATGCTTCTTGAACTGAGCCTTTTCATGATCAATTTTCTGCTTCAGTTCAACAATGCGCTGGGCAATTGCAAGTTCTGAAGCAATAGCGCCTTGGAAGGCGACGCTGAGGCCAATGGGCAGCTGCAGATCTTCGAAGCTGATGTTTGGTATGGCAAACCATTCGTCGATGAAGTTGTGGATGATGGCGACATCAAAGAGAGGCAAATTGTTGAAGATTTCAGCTTCTTCTTTGCTCTTGATGAGCTGCTTGAGAGCGTCATCTCCAAGATCTTCATCACTTGACAGATCAATGGCTTCGCTGCGCAGAATGGCAGCAGCTGTGAGCTCTTTCCCGGTGTGTGGCTGAGGCATCTTGGCCTTCTGGGGCTTGGAGACGCGGGATACGTCTTCAGACTGCACACTGTCTTCAGGAGGTGCAGTTGCCAATGGCTTCGCCCTTGAGATTTTTGGTGAAGGGGCCGGCTTTGAAGCTTTTGGCTTCTTCTGCTGTTTTGGCTTCGGTACAGCAGGAGCTTCATCAGACTCAGAGTCAGCTGGAGGGTCATTCACGGCAGTCCCTTGGACTAAGATGCGTGTGATGAGGCCCTTAAGGTTGGCATACGGACCGATGATATTGGGTTCTGCGTCGCGTGTGCCATCTGCCCTTGGCGCGGAGGGACCAGGGTTGAAGTCTAACCCCAACTTCTTCTTGTTCTGCTTCGCTGATTGTTGGGCAAACTGGAAGTTGCGCTTGAACAGATTGTCGTCACGACACCAGAGTAGTGACGACGGATGTGCATCACCAGGCTGTGGCCAACGAACCATGCATGGATAGAAGCTTTGGGCAATAGCTTCATCTCTGGACCTGGGTACAAGGTTCTTATATAAGATGTCTCCCCACGGTCTTTTGATGGCACTTTTCTCAGCATACTCTTGGGTGGTGAAGCGGTATTTGAACCATTGTTCTGCCCAATAGCGTCGAATCCATTGGATTCGGGTCTTGCGCTGCCCATAATTCTCTTCAGGATCTGTTTTATACATTTCTGCCAGGTCATCAGGCAGATCTTTGGATGTTCCTCCACGTTGCTGTCTGCCCCCTTTCCTTGCTGCTGTTTCTGAAGCCATAAACTTTAACTTGAAAGGCTTCAAAACTTTCAAAGGCTTCAAAAGCTTCCTTTTGCTAGACCAACAGGAACTGGCTTCAGGAGAATTTGTGTGATGCTGTAGGAATTCTGCAAATGAATGCAGACTATGAGAACCAAAGGATTCTCCCACGGACATGTACCTGTGACAGCATTAAGGTGCGAGGGAAGGAGAAGAGGTCATATGCATTCTCAGAAGGTTTTGAAGATTAATCAGTTTAGAAGACATTGACCTCATCGTGCGAAGACATTCACTCATAGATAAGAAGTTGGTTCTAGATGTGTACGAACCCACAGATCAGTACAAGTGAGGAATCTAACTACTTCATGAAGCACAAGTGAATATACTAGGCATGTTACGAGATGCAAATTGAGAGATCTAACTTGTGTGAAGAGAAACTTCTTATGGTAGAAAGTGACAGAACTATGAGATCAAAAGGGGCTATAAAAAGAAGTTTTATTTACCACACTTGGAACTGCTAGACAGAGTGGGAGATGGTGCCGAGCAGTTCAATCCTCCGTGCCCTAACTTGGCGACGAAAGACACCTACGGCGACGGCGGAGAGGACGATGTCCGCGATCGGCGTGAAGACGGCGTCGGAGAGGTTGCGGCAGCGAAGCGCTTCGTCGCCGGCGTCGTCGAGAGCTAGCGGTGGCGCTAGGGTTCGTGCGAGGGTGGAAGAAGGAGATAATGACCGCGGTAAGTGTAAATTTATAGGCGCAGGGGCGGCACTGTGCTATTACACAGGTGCCCCTGGCGATTCGCATCTGAGGAATGTGGCCATCATGCGGTATTTTGGGGGCAGTTCCACGTCTCACGCACGCCTGGATTGTCGGGTGGTCGTTCCTACTTCTCTGGATTTCATGTGGATAAATGAGCATTGAAAATGGACTTAAATGTTGTCTCTGTGTCTTCTGCTAACAAGGACGCAGAGAAGACATTTGACAGTTTCAATAGAATGCATATGACTTGGAGAGATAGAATTTTGAGATAGAGAGCATAGAGAGGTTAGGGTCCGATCACATTCACTTAGTTCAAAAGATTCAAACAAGAAGACATAGCTATAAGTGAATGCTGTAGAGGACAGAACACTAGTATATATATATATATCTATACAATCAACGTAGTGAAGATAGTCATGAAGACATGTTCGAAGCCAAACCAAATGTGAAGACATTGCAAGGTAACGCCATGAGAGAAACACTTCAGAATAGAACGTTTGGTGGTGGCGTTACCCACCGTATAGGAAGTATTAGACCCAGACACGGTGCACAATTATCGTGGCGCTCCGAAGTCAAATTCCACATTAATGTATTCACACTTAGAATGTATGTCTTCATTGATTGAAGATATACTTCACTTCGTGTGTTGCACATCTAAGTCATCAACATGCATAAGGGTTAGGATGTGTGCCTGATCACAGGACATTTGAGGATTCCAGGATATTTAGCTCATACCGTAACTTGCAAAACCTCTTCTCATCCAAGGGCTTGGTGAAGATATCTGCCAATTGCTCTTCAGTGTTGACGTGTATGATATCAATGTCTTCCTTCACAACATGATCTGTGAGAAAGTGATGACGAATTTCAATGTGCTTTGTCTTCGAGTGCTGAACTGGGTTGTTGGCAATCTTGATGGCGCTTTCGTTGTCGCAGTAAAGTGGCACTTGCTTCAGATGAATGCCATAGTCCTTGAGTGTTTGCTTCATCCACAGAAGCTGAGCGCAGCAAGATCCAGCAGCAATGTATTCAGATTCAGTAGTGGAGAGGGATACACAGTTCTGCTTCTTTGAAGACCAACATACAAGTGATCGTCCGAGAAAGTGACATGTGCCTGATGTAGACTTGCGATCAACTTTGTCACCAGCATAATCAGCATCCGAGAATCCAACCAAATCAAACTCTGAGCCCTTTGTATACCATAATCCTAGAGTTGGGGTGTGAGACAAATATCAAAGAATTCGCTTAACAGCTAAGTGATGCGACTCCTTTGGTGCCGCTTGAAATCGAGCACACATGCAAACACTAAGCATAATATCTGGCCTAGATGCACATAAATAAAGTAAAGAACCAATCATGGAGCAGTATACCTTTTAATCGAACTCTTTACCATTGTCGTCAGGACCCAGATGATGTTTGGCTGGCATTGGTGTTGTGAAGCCTTTGCAGTCTTGCATACCAAACTTCTTCAGGCAATCTTTGAGATACTGCTCTTGAGATATGAAGATGCCATTGCGTTGTTGTCGTATTTGAAGACCAAGGAAGAACTTCAGCTCCCCCATCATGGACATCTGATATTGCTCTTGCATCATATATCCAAATCTTCACTGTACTTCTGATTGGTGCAGCCGAAGATAATGTCATCCACATATATTTGGCACACAAATAGTTCACCATCATATGTCTTCGTGAAAAGAGTGGGATCTAGGGAACCAGGTATGAAGCCTTTGCTCTTCAGGAAGTATTTGAGTGTGTCATACCAGGCCCTAGGGGCTTGTTTGAGGCCAGACAGTGCCTTGTTGAGCTTGTATACCATGTCAGGATGTTTTGGATTTTCAAAGCCAGGCGGTTGTGCAACATACACTTCTTCTTCAATCTTGCCATTGAGAAAGGCACTCTTCACATCCATTTGATATAGAAGTATGTTATGATGATTTGCATAGGCCAGCAGTATGCGTATGGCTTCAAGCCTAGCCACAGGAGCGAATGTTTCATCGAAGTCAATGCCTTCCACTTGAGTATATCCTTGAGCAACGAGACGAGCTTTGTTTCTAACAACTTGACCATGCTCGTCTTGCTTGTTGCGGTATATCCATTTGGTGCCTATTATGTTGTGCGTCCATGGATCAGGACGCTTAACCAGTTCCCATACATTATTCAGCTCAAACTGTTGAAGCTCTTCTTGCATAGCTTGAATCCATTCAGGTTCCATGAAGGCTTCTTCAACTTTCTTGGGTTCTGATATTGAGACGAATGCGAAGTGCCCACAGAAATTTGCTAGCTGAGTTGCCCTTGAACGAGTGAGTGGACCAGGTGCATTGATGCTGTCAATTATTCTGTCAATCTACACTTCATTGGCAACACGAGGATGTACAGGGCGAAGACTTTGCTCTTGCTGATCTGTGTTGTTGTTGGGAGGAATGTCTTCAGGCTGAGCATTGTCTTCATGTTGATCAGGTGCTGAGATGATAAGTTCTTCTTCAGGATGAGCTTCAGAAGGTATAATCTCTCCAGTTCCCATTAGCTTGATTGATTCACTAGCTGGAATTTCATCTAGCACATTTGGCAGTTGCTCTCTTGTGAACCATTTGTCTCATCGAACCGCACATCCACTGTTTCAACCACTTTGTAATGAAAGAGATTGAAGACTCTGTAGGAGTGCGAATCCTTTCCATATCCAAGCATAAAACCCTCATGTGCTTTTGGTGCAAACTTTGAGGTGTGGTGTGGGTCCTTGATCCAGCACTTTGCGCCAAATACTCTGAAGTAACTGACATTTGGCTTCTTGCCAGTTAGGAGTTCATAAGATGTCTTGTTCAGAAGCTTGTGAAGATAAACACGATTGATTGTATGGCATGCTGTGTCAATGGCTTCAGTCCAGAATTTTCTTGGAGTCTTGTATTCATCTAGCATCGTTCTGGCCATCTCAATGAGTGTTCTGTTCTTGCGTTCGACGATGCCATTCTGCTGTGGCGTGTACGGAGCTGAGAATTCATGTGTGATGCCCAAGGTATCAAGATATGTATCAAGGCCAGTGTTCTTGAATTCAGTGCCATTGTCACTTCTGATGTGCTTTATTTTGGCACCATAATTGTTCATAGCACGATTGGCGAAGCGTCTAAAGACATCCTGCACTTCAGTCTTGTAAAGAATTATGTGCACCCAAGTATATCTAGAATAATCATCAACAACAACGAAGCCATAGAGGCAAGCAGTGGTAGTAAAAGTTGAGTAGTGAGTGGGACCAAAAAGATCCATGTGAAGCAGTTCGAAGGGTCGAGTAGTGGTCATGATTGTCTTCGAGGGATGTTTTGCCCTCGTCATCTTCCCTGCTTCACAGGCACCGCATAGATGGTCTTTCTTGAACTTGACGCCCTCGATGCCTATGACATGCTTATTCTTCGCAAGGGTGTGGAGGTTCCTCATGCCAGCATGTCCAAGTCTCCGATGCCATAGCCAGCATTCTAAAGCCTTTGCTAGAAGACATACTGCAAGATGTGGCCCTGCTGAGAAATCTACCACGTACAAATCATCTTTCCGATACCCTTGAAACACTAGAGACTTGTCAGATTCCATTAGTACAAGGCAACAAAATTTTCCAAATATTACGACCATGTTCAAATCGCAAAGCATTGAGACAGACATTAAGTTGAAACCAAGGGATTCAACAAGCATGACTTTATCCATGTGTTGATCCTTTGAGATTGCAACTCTACCTAGACCCAATACCTTACTTTTACCAGTGTCAGCAAATGTGATGCGGTCCATTCCTGCAGTTAGTACCAATGTACCTGGCAAACACTTCACCATTCTGATTCTTAAACAGTATATAGTTTGCATGAAAGGATTCATCAATGATAATGGGGTTAGCACAAGTGAAGCCAGATAAATTGGATGGATCTGCTGAAGGTTCCTTTGCAGCAACCCACTTGGTTTTGGGGTACTACTCAGGTTTCCAGTAAGAGCCATCTACATTTATTTTCCTTACGAACCCAACACCCTCTTTCCTAGGGTTTCGGTTCAGAATCTGCTTCTTGAGGACATCACATAATGTCTGATGTCCTTTAAGACTTTTGTACATCCCTGTTTCAAGAAATGTCTTCAACCTAGCATTCTCATCAGCAATAGCAGTGGTATCCTCAGCAGAGGGGTTAGTTACCACATCAACAGTTGAAGATATTGCAATAGCAGTAGCAGTGGAACATTCAGCAACAGAAGTAGCATTATCACGCTCAATGCATTTAAGACATGGTGGTTCAAATCCTTCCTGAGCGGAACTGATCTGTTCAGCGCGAAGTGACTCGTTTTCCTTGTGAAGATCTTCATGAGCCGCTCTCAATTTCTCAAGTTCTTGCTTCCTTTGAAGATAATCATAGGAAAGCTTTTCATGAGTTGTTGAGAGAGTATCAAGACGATCTTCAAGTTCCTGATACTTAACGTGAAGATTTTTTATGTCTTCAATTAAGGATTCGGATCGAGGCATTTCAGCACCCAACAGATCATCGCTTCTGTCTAACAGTTTTTGAATATGTTCCATGGCCTTTTGTTGTTCAGTTGCAATTTTAGCAAGTGTTTTGTAGCTGGGTTTTGAATCACAATCAGAGTCATCGTCACTGGATGTTTGATAGCGAGTAGTGCGTGTGTTTACCTTGGCACCGCGTGCCATGAAGCAGTAGGTAGGAGTGGAGTCGTCCTTGTCATTTGCATCGGTGTCAGTGATGAAGTCATTGTCTTCAGTGTTGAAGATGGACTTGGCGACGTATGCTGTAGCCAGACTTGCAATGCCAGAATCAGACTCCTCCTCAGACTCCACCTCTGCCTCCTCAGAAGCGGACTCCTCCTCAGAATCCATTTCCTTGCCAACAAACGCACGTGCCTTGCTAGATGAGCTCTTTTTGTGTGATGAAGACTTTGAGGAAGACTTGGAAGAAGACTTTGAGTATTTCTTCTTCTTCTTGTCGTCAGAGTCATATTCCTTGCTCTTCTTCTTCCTTCTGTTCTCATTGTCCCACTGTGGACACTCAGAGATGAAGTGTCCAGTTTTCTTGCACTTGTGGCATGTTTTCTTCTTGTAGTCATGAGCAGAAGCTTCATCATTCCTTGAGCTCGATCATGAAGACTTTCTGAAGCCTTTCTTCTTGGTGAATTTTTGGAACTTCTTCACTAGCATTGCAAGTTCCCTTCCAATGTCTTCAGGATCATCAGAACTGCTGTCAGATTCTTCTTCAGATGAGGAAACAGCTTTTGCCTTCAAGGCACGAGTTCGCCCATAGTTTGGACCGTAGATATCTCTTTTCTCAGAAAGCTGAAACTCATGTGTGTTGAGCCTCTCAAGTATGTCAGATGGATCGACTGTCTTGAAATTAGGACGTTCTTGAATCATCAGGGCTAGGATGTCAAACGAACTATCAAGTGATCTCAGCAGTGTCTTGACGACTTCATGTTTGGTGATCTCAGTAGCGCCGAGGGCTTAAAGCTCATTTGTGATGTCAGTGAGTCTGTCAAATGTGTGCTGGACATTCTCATTGTCATTTCGCTTGAAGCGGTTGAAGAGATTGCGAAGGACACTGATTCTTTGATCTCTCTGGGTTGAGATGCCTTCATTGACCTTGGAGAGCCAGTCCCAGACCAGCTTGGATGTCTTCAAGGCACTCACACGGCCATACTGTCCTTTGGTCAGATGACCGCAGATGATATTCTTGGCAGTAGAGTCCAGTTGAGTGAACTTCTTGACATCAGCAGCAGTGCCACCTTCTCCAGCCTTGGGAACGCCGTTCTCGACGACATACCATAGGTCGACGTCAATGGCTTCAAGATGCATGCGCATCTTATTCTTCCAGTAGGGATATTCAGTTCCGTCGAAGACGGGGCACGCAGCGAAGACTTTGATTATCCCTACAGTCGACATAGCTAAAACTCCAGGTGGTTAAACCGAATCACACAGAACAAGGGAGCACCTTGCTCTGATACCAATTGAAAGTGCGTTATATCGACTAGAGGGGGGGGGTGAATAGGCGATTTTTATGAAAGTCTTCAAAACGTGGAAGTTATGAAGACAAACAGTAGAGATATGCCTATCACTATGCAGCGGAAGTTAGATTACACCAGGCAAGCCATGGTCAAGTATTCAATAGAGTGAAAGCACAATGACAAGTAGCTGCAGTGTAATAAGGATCAGGTAGGAAGAAGTTATGAAGCCAAACAAATCATACAGTTACGTTGTGAAGATAAAAGATATAGCAAGCATGCAATGGCTTCACAATGAGTAACAGTAAGTAAAAGGAAGTGAAGATGAAACCAGTGACTCGTTGAAGACAATGATGTGTTGGACCAGTTCCAGTTGCTGTGACAACTGTACGTCTGGTTGGAGCGACTAGGTATTTAAACCTTAGGACACACAGTCCCGGACACCCAGTCCTGAACACGCAGCTCAGGACACCAAGTCCTCACCGTATTCTCCTTGAGCTAAGGTCACATAGTCCTCGCCCAATCACTCAGGTAAGTCTTCAAGGTAGACTCCCAAACCTTCACAGACTTCGTTCACTAGCAATCCACAATGTCTCTTGGATGCTCTGAATGCGACGCCTAACCGTCTGGGGATGCACAGTCCTCAAGTGTAATAAGTCTTCAGATCACACAGACAAGAAGACCTAAGTGATGCCCAATGTTTTCTGGCTCTGGGTGGTTAGGGCTTTTCTCCTCGCTAGGAATTTTCTCTCAAAGGCTTCGAGGTGGGTTGCTCTCAAATGACAAAAGCCGTGCAACTGAAATCTGAGCAGCCTGCTTTGATGGTTGTAGGGGGTGGGCTATTTATAGCCACTTGGCAACCCCACCTAATTTGTCTAAAATGACCCTGGGTCACTATGGAACTGACACGTGTCTCAACGGTCAGATTTCAAACTCTCATGGCAACTTTACTTGGGCTACAAGCAAAGCTGACTTGTCCGGCTCTGGACAAGATTCGCTCTCATTGTCTTCACTCAAAAGACATAGGTTTTTGGTTTAGGCATCACTTCAGTCATTCTGACTGGTTCTCCTGGACCCCACTTAACAGTACGGTGGTTCCTATGACTCAACACAAAAGAAAGAGAACTATAAAAGATCTAAGTCTTCGAGCTCCATAGGCTTCATAACGTGTCTTCTTATGTCATAGGCTTCAATGTGAATATCTTCATATACCACCTTTGACTTCAATGTCTTCATACATTTTTAGGGGTCATCTCTGGTAGTAAAACCGAATCAATGAGGGACTTCTACCTGTGTTATCCTGCAATTCTCACAAACACATTAGTCCCTCAACTAGGTTTGTCGTCAATACTCCAAAACCAACTAGGGGTGGCACTAGATGCACTTACAGCATGGCAACGCCACGGTCACGCGGTGACCACGCGGCGGGCATGCGAGTTTACGCGCTCTAGAGTTGGGGCCCTCAGCCACTGCCCAAACCTCTACGTATCGCCACCAAACCATGTATTTATGATTAAATAGGTCCTTATGTAACTAGAAATGATTTTTGGAAAAAATAAATAGCAAACTATGAGGCAGCTGCAGTTCAAATTTAACCCGCTTCCTGCTGAATCGGTGGAAATTTGTCTTTTTCACGAGAGGTGGATCAAAAAAATTTACACCCAACCATTTTGTTAATTGTGCATTAAATATGGCCTAGTATTTTATAAAAATGATTTGGTCTAATTTTGCAACAATTATTTGGTAGTTCCTTCACAAAAAGACCTCCTTTTGGGCACTCGAAAAATGGAAAATGGTTTTTTCGTCCAACGAAAATGAAAACTTCCTTAGGCAACATTGTTTTCCATTCCAATATGCACCCTTGTGCACAATATGAGATCATTTGAACAAACTATGCCATGAATGTGGCCATAAGATTGATCATTTGGCTTGAAAGCAATTGATCTCCACACGTGATAGCTCATTTTCGAGAACACTTTTTTAAAATAATTGTTGTATTACAAGTTTGTTATTTTTCCTGAGAACTTGGCCACATATAATGACACAATGCGAAGGTTTCCCAATTTTTTGATTTTTTTTGAATTTTTTATGCCCGCTTCGAAATGCGGTGAAAACGGCGGGAATGACCGTTCCTAGCTAGTGGTTGAATCTTGGAATTTTTTTGGTGTTTCTCTGATTAAATAGATACTAGCTTATGTACCTAGAAATGATTTTTGGAAAAAATAAATAGCAAACTACAAGGCAGCTACAGTTCAAATTTGACCCGCTTCCAACTGAATCGGCGGGAATTTGTCTTTTTCACGAGAGGTGGATCAAAACTTTTTACACCCAACCATTTGGTCAATTGTACATTAAATATGACCTAGTATTTTAGAAAAATGATTTGGTCTAATTTTGCAACAATTATTTCGTAGGTTCTTCACAAAAAAACATCATTTGGGGCACTCGAAAAATGGAAAATGACTTTTTCGTCCAAAGAAAATGAAAATTTCCTTAGGCAACATTGTTTGCCATTCCAATATGCACCCTTGTGCATAATATGAGATCATTTGAACAAACTAGGCAATGAATGTGGCCATAATATTGATCATCTAGTTTGAAAGCCATTTATCTCCATAGATGGTAGCTTGTTTCTGAGAACACTTTTTTAAAAGAATTGCCGTATTACAATTTTATTATTTTTCCTGGTAACTTGGTCACATATGATGACACAATGCGAAGGTTTTCCAATTTTTTGATTTTTTTTGAATTTTTTATGCCCGTTTCAAAATGCGGTCAAAACGGCGGGAATGACCGTTCCTAGCTAGTGGTTGAATCTTGGAATTTTTTTGGTGTTTCTATGATTAAATAGATACTTTTGTACCTAGAAATGATTTTTGTAAAAAATAAATAGCAAACTATGAGGCAGCCGCAGTTCAAATTTGACCCGCTTCCAACTAAATCGGCAAAAAATTGTCTTTTTCATTAGAGGTGTATGAAAACTTTTTACACCCAATAATTTGGTCAATTGTGCATTAAATATGGCCTAGTATTTCAAAAAAATGATTTGGTCCAATTTTGCAACAAATATATTATAGGTCCTTTACAAAAAAACTCAGTTTGGACACTCGAAAAATGATTAAAAATAGGTAGAAAGATCAGAAATGCATACAAATTGGTGCTCATCCATAAAATGTGGTCTAACTTGAGTGAAAATTTGTATAATGCCCTTTTGAAAAATATTTTTGATAGTTGCTTCACAAAATAGCTCTATCTTTAGTACTTGGAAATTATTTTAAATCACAGATTCTCGAACCAATCAGAACACTTCTCACGGATCACCACACTCTATGTGATCTGAACCGTCCACACTAGGCGAATCCAACGTCTCTCGCTCACCTCTCAGCAGGCCAACCCAAACCATAACTCCACTCCTCTCCCCTCTATCCCCCGATTCAGATCCACTCGCAGCCGCTACCTACCTCCCGCCCCCGATTCAGATCCCGCCGCCCACGCCCGCACGCCACCACACTCCGCTGCCCGCGCCGCTCTTCCTCCGCCCGCCGACCCCACGCCGTCCCTGATGCCTCACTCGCCGCGCTCGTCCTGCCCAAACTCCACTCCCACTCCAGCCGCCGCTGCCCCCTTCTCCCTCCCACCCACGCCCCGCGCCCACGCCCCCAACCCCACCCCCTTCTCCTTCCCTCAGATCTCGATCTGCCGCCGCCCCCAACCCCACCGCCATTGCCACCATCGACGACCCTCGCCGTAGACGAGGTTGAGGCCGACCCAAGATCGAGCCCATGCCCAGAGCCGCCCCCAAGATTCGCAGGCAACCACACGCCAATCAGGACCTCGATCTGGATCGAGCAGGTGCTCTCCACCAACGGGGCTTGGGCAAGCGAGCCAACCGCAGTGGATTCAGCCCTCAGCTCCTCCGGTGGCCAGAAAGGCGCCGCGGAGGCTCGCGGAGCACGGGGACGTCGCTCGCCGCCCTCACCGCACCTCCATTCCCCTCCACCACCTTCCCTCCCTCCCTCTACACGGCCGTCTATATAAGGTACGCCTCCCTCTCCCCTCACCTCTCTCCCTGCGCTTCCGGAAGTCGGGGTCTAGGGTTTGGTGCGCCGGTGCGCTGATGGATCTGGCGGGGTTGCTGGTGTGCTGCAGGAGGGCGGCCGGATGTCGGTCGCGCCGGCGAGCCCGCCGGGCGGCGGCTTCAGCGGCGTCAGGGAGCAGGACAGGTTCCTGCCCATCGCCAACATCAGCAACATCATGAAGAAGGCCATCCTGGCCAACGGCAAGATCGCCAAGGACGCCAAGGAGACCGTGCGGGAGTGCATCTCGGAGTTCATTGCTTCATCGCCAGCGAGTGAGTGCCTCTGTTGACCGCTGCCGCTCCGTTTTGCCTCCCCGAATCAAGTGTGGTCTGGTGCTGACCTGTCGCTGTTTTGTCTTGTCTGTATTGTAGGGTGAGTGACAAGTGCCAGAGGGAGAAGTGCAAGACCATCAACATCGACGACCTACTCTGGGCGATGGCCACGCTAGGCTTTCAGGAGTACATTGAGCCCCCCAAGGTTTATCTGCAGAATTACAGAGAGGGGCATGCCCATTTAGCCATGTGGGATTTTTTTATCTGAACTAATTGGGGATGGATTAGTGCTTTGAGAGTTAGGTAGGTCCATGATAGTTTAATATGTTGCTGTTGTAGCCTGAAAAGCTCTGTTTGGCACTTTTGTTAGTCCTAGTTGGCAAATTTAAACACTCATGTTCAGCTTGGTGACTGATGAGACCCCACACTGCCTGGCACCAATCATCTTATTGTCCTTAGAACAAGTGTTGATTTATCCCTCCAATTACTACTGTCATTGAGATCTTCAATTCATTTCTGTACTATTAATTCAAATAACTGAATGATTTGAAGCACTAAGAATTGTCTCCAGAGTCCAACTATTAAACTGTTTAAGTAGCTACTGAATCTGCTTGCTTGGTTATGGTAGACATACATGTATTACAAATTCATTATTCTTGTTTGAAGCTAAGCTAGGCTACTGTAGTTCCAGCAAAAAACAGGGGAGCCGCTCTTTTTGTTCTTCACTAATAAATTCTTGTTTGAATGCATATCCTGGGGGTGGTGAAGCTGGGAGCTTTTCCTCCCCATAAAAATACTTTGCTCTTCATTATGAGCAATGCCCTTATATAATTAGCTCCTAGGAGTGTTTATATACTTGATCACCACACCTCTACTATTCTGGTTACTTTTGCTTTCTTCTCTGTAGTTGTCCAGGGCATAACAGTTTTATGTGTGGCTTGTTATTTTGTTACCAGCCTACTTTCTTGTGCTCCTGGTCGAGTCTTGTGGAGAAGCAGGGCGAATCGGGCATCATCTCACTTGTGCCTATGTGGTAAGAATAGAACACCACTCTCGCTTGATGTGCATGTATTAGTACAACAAAGCATTCTTACATGGTGATTGTTAGCGACACAACAATTATCTTGCAACATAGCTTGCCAAATTGCTTGCTTGCTTACTATATAACCTGTACTGCTAAACATGTTATCCCACTCCATGATGTTGTATCATTTGCAAATACTCCTGGACATCGGCTCCCATTAGCTATAGTCTGTACCTCTAAAAGAGGAGTATAAACTAGACTAATCTGTACTCTATTATGCTTGAGACTTGATCCAAGCCGTATTAATTGTTGCTAGTGATGTTATTATCTACTCTAATGGCTGATGAATCTGTACCTGCCATACCATGTGGAATGACTAATGAATTTGTACCCGAATACCATGTGTAATGATTGTTATTTTTGCATCATTTAAACATTTTTTCTGCTATATAGTTTCTCACTCATGATTGATCTACTGCAGGTGAATGAGGTTTTCAAATGTTGGAAGGAGGAGGACAATAGGAACTTCTGTTATGTCTTAGCATCTAAATTTTTGTTTTAATTTTCTTTGTTGTAGAATAGTTTTGTTTGGCAGTTACTGTTCCTGGGATGTAAAGATATCTTAGATATGTATTGCTGGAATGAATGGTTGTAACATAATAACATTGCACGTTGCCCAAGATAGCTTGTGGTGTGATGTGTTGTAATGTCAATGGCATAATAACTTCTTTTGTATTGGATCAATTTTTTCGGAACTGGGCTAGGCCCAAGTTATATTGGACAATTATTTTTGAGGGAAAAACATGAGAGGCCCAGCAAAGAAATGGCCCAGAAAAATACATGATCAAAAAGAAAATATGCTGTTAAAAGGGCCACATAAAGAAATCAATAAGGCTGAATTGTTGGGCCAGACCCATGTAGCTAATAAAAGCACAGGAAAAAAATACATTAAAAAGGCTGAATTGTTGGGCTAGGCCCATGTAGAAAATCGAATTGGACCGGGCTGAATCTTGTGCCACGTCAGATTGCCACGCTGGATGCCTAAGTGGCCTGGGGAGGTTGCTAGTGACCAAAACGCCACAATAGACGTATTTTGGTCATAAACGTCTTCGACCATTCCAGAAGAAATGTCGCTATAGTCAGTTTATGACGGCCAGCTTTTGACCTTATGTTTTTGGTCACAAAAAGGTCACAAATGAAAATTTGTGACCATTCAGTGACCAATAGTGGTGGTCACAAGTTGACATATTTCTTATAGCGAATTCCCCGCCTGCCTAAGCATGCCAAACCTCGCCACCATCTTCGTCTTAGCCCCATTAACTCTCCCCTGGCACTCGCCAACGCCGAAGCTCGCGGCAGCGAGCACGGGCACGGTCCGGCCAACGAAACAGTGCGGTGCATACTGTGCTCATCGTCACCCCAGTACCCCTGTGCTCGTCCCTGTTCGCCCACACTCCCCGCGTGAGCTCCGTCTCCTTCTCCCTCTCTTAGTGACGCCGCTCGTCGACGGGCGCCGTGTCCAGGTGTCCACCGGTGGAGCCCGAACCCCCCTCGATGCTCGGCTATAAATAGAGCACTCCCCCAGCCTCCTCGAGCATCATCCACCACTCTCAAACACTCCACAACCTAGTAGAAGACTGTAGCATGGCCGGGCAGGCCGCGGGCCGCCGTCCCCGAGATCGAGCTCGTCGGCGATCCCCTCGGGTCGTTCCCGTAGCTCCGGCCCCTCCCAGGCCTGGGCAACCCTTCCAGGGCCTCTGCCACTCTGCGGTGGTGCCGTTCCGCCCGGTTGGAACCCCTAGAGTCACTTCCTCTCGCCCTCGTCTTCGTCTCCGGCGAGCTCTGCTTCCTGTCTCCACTAGAGAGGAAGATCCCGACGCCGTCCGACCACCCCTAGCTACTCTACAGGTACGGGCAGGTGCGCCTCAGTCTCCTCTCTAGATCCCTTCCTCTCATTTTGGCCAGGGAGCCCTCGTCACCGGCGTTTGCTCCGGCGGAGCCGCACCACCCCCTTTCTCGTTTCCCCTCTCCCCTCATCTGACTAGCGGGCCCCGCTAGTCAGCCACTCACTACGCGCGCGAAGCGGTATGAGTGGTGGCGCCCCGAGGCTTTACGCCTTTGACGTCACCTCCCCTCCAGTCTGTTTTATTTAAATTCAAATTTCATTTATGGGAGCTTCAAACAGCTATAACTTCTCAACCATAAGTCCAAATGAATTGATTCTTTTTTGCATTGTGTTCTTTGCAAAGAAATCTAGCAGCTCACCAAAAATGGGATTTTTCCCTGCTGCCTAGATTTTCTGGTGAATTTCAGAAGGGTTCTTGATGATTTTTTTGTGTGTTTGTATTTGTTTTCAGATCAGTGAGGCTTGTCTTGAGGGTCACCACGAGGCTTGTGAACCTCATCTGCACTAAGGCAAGCCACATCAACATTTTCATGGTGCCATTGCAATATTTGTGATTTTCCTACTTGAATGAATGATTTAATCCATGCATATAGATCATTATTGTGTTATTCATATTCTGTTAAGTGCTAGTCCAAGTTAATATGCTTGTGTTACAGAAAGTTTAGAGCCAACTAAGTTGATAAAGAGACTAGAACTTATTTTTGCTATGGTAGAAATAATATGGTTATGGATATAAGTAATTAATTGAAGTTATTTTCTTGCATGATAATAATGATAAAACTTGTTAGAAAAGATTTTGTTTAGTGTGAGGTTTAATCTTGACTAGAGGAGTGTCAAGAGTTGTTGTTGGTTATGCTTAGTATGGATATAGTTGACTCAGTCTTTTCCGGTATTATGTGATGCATATGTTATTGTTGCACTTCATGGCATACTATGACACCGATTATTTTCAATTTAAGTTGAACCTGATAATAATACAACTCGAATATATCGTTGACCGGGTCATGGTGCCACTGAATCATCTTTTTCCCAGTGCAACCGCATTTGCTTGTATGGGAAGGCCTTTATTCGGTCCGTTGTCATGCCTCTGCTCGGTGCCTCCAACAAGGGAAGGTTATGGGCATGCGGTACCCTGGCCCGTAAGCAGACATAACCTTGTGTGTCGTTGTTAATATTTTTGGTATCGGTCCCCATGAGGGACGTTTGGCCACGACGGTGGTCGTTGTGTCTTTGGTAGACACGGGGCCACCCAGGACTTGCCCAGTTGGGAGTGGGTCTGAGTTGCCGAGAGAGTGTCATGGCAATGGAGTGATTTCATAGGAATGTCATTGGTCCACCCGAATGGGAGTACGAGTCCATGGGTTCCGTGGTGTGGGTACAGTGTGCTACCTCTGCAGAGTGTATTAATCTATCGATAGCCGAGTCCACGGTTACGGGCACACTCGAAAGTAGGTGACACCATGGGTCAACATTTAATAAAATTTGCACACTAAGTTATGAACTCTGCACTATTGATGATGGCGGGAAGGCCATTGGGTTGGACAGGATCAAGTGTTGGTCGTGGTTGTGATCGCCGGAAGGATCATTGTTTTAGACCTAGTATGGGTCGTGGTTGTGATCGCCGGACAGATCATTGTTTTAGACCTAGGATGGGTCGTGGTTGTGATCGCCGGAAGGATCATTGTTTTAGGCCATGTATGGGTCGTGGTTTTGATCGCCAGAAGGATCACGAGATATTCCTGGTTAAGATGTTGAGGTTGGTATGGTGGTGATCCAAGAAGTGATCACCGTTGGTAAGAGGAATTTTTCCTCACAAGGATATGATCACAGCATGTTGGATATAATGTTGCATTATTAAGAATTGGTTAAATAACATGATATTGTTTGTCATTATGTTTATGTCTGTTGTGAGCTTGCAAGTACATTCAATGTACTGACCTGACGTGTCATGCCAGATTTCAGGAAAAGCCTTGTTGGAGAGGAGTGCTGTCCGAGTCTAGATCGTGTCCACATTGGTGTCCCTATGCTATGGACCTTCCGCTACGACGTTGTTCCGCTGCCGCGTAGTTGTTATGATCGAGGCCTTTATGTTCAGTAAATAATGTACATATTTTCAGCCGCCCCGTGCGTGCTGCTTGGCCTCGCTACCTGTTGTAATGTAAACTTTGATCCGCTAGCATCAATAAAGCGGTTGTTTTCTATACCAAGATGTTGTGTGTTGCCAGAAGACATGGTCTCTGGGCTGGCAATGCATGGTAAACCGGTTGCTCTGAGCCGAGGTGCCACATTGGGGGACTAAAAATATCATCTTCATCAAATATAGCACCCCCAAGTTTATGGCTTTGCATACACTACTAGGGGAAACCTTATACATAGAATCTTAGCAGTAGCACGGTTTAAAAACAAACGCTACTGCTAATTAGCAGTAGCGAGCTTGAGAAAACCGTGGTACTAATAACCCGATAGTAGTAGCGTGGGTTTTTACCCCTCGCTACTACTAAGTGATTTCCATTGTGCCTCCCGGGACCAGTAGTAGTAGCGCGGGTTATAAACCCACAGTACTACTAAGTCGATAGTAGTAGCGCGGGTTATAAACTCCACGCTACCACCTGCATCTGCTCCCACCCCACCAACCACTCCACCATCCACCTGCCCACGTTTATCAAAAAAAAGTTCCACCCAAACCTCGATCCGAATCCCCTCCACCGCCGGCCTTCTTCCACCTCCTCTCCTCTCCCAATACACGAGTGTGTGCAGCCCCGAGCGCTGCAGCCGGCCGGCCAAGCCTCCGCACGACCACCGCCACCGCCACCCTAGCCCCTCCCCTCACTAGAAGACGATGAGAAGAGAATAGGTCAGGCGGTGGCTCTCAGTCCGAGATCCGCCAGGGGCTTGGACCTGGAGATCCACATCCATGGCCGACGGCTAGGACCTGGAGCTCCACCTCCATGGCGTTGGCCGCATCTCCCCAATCGCGAGCTCGCGCGCCTGGACAGGACCTCCATTTGTCCGTCTGCTTACGCTCCATTCGGCCGACGACGCCATGGCCGCCAAGGTACTATCTTGATCTACTTCCCTTTCCCTTTCCTTTTTTCCTTCCCTTCCCTCACTCATGCGCAGCTAGCTTTGGTTTGAACAGACGCATACGCACACACACAGCAGCATTGCTGACTTGTTGCGTGAGGCAGCAGGCGAGGTGAGGTGAGGCAGGAGAGGACTACCCCAAGAGCCTACAAGCCCTCCTTCCTCCACAACAATGAACAGATCCACCGGCCGTACCCACCTTCTTCTGATCCCCAATCTAATTTCTCTTCCTCTCTTGCAAAGGAAGGACAAATTTGATACTGTACCCGTCACTGTCGAGTCTCACAATCCCATATCAATTCATCTTCTCATCTATCTCAGTGGTGAATTACTACTATAATTATTATACATGTCATCCTGTAGTTAAATTGGACCTTAATTTTGGCCTAATGTATGTACTGTAGATCTGAAAGTCCGCTTCTCCAATTCTTCTTATTTAAATGAGGCCAACTTTGTTCAAAGTAGAGTTGAGTTGAATGAATCATTAGGTTCGCTGGGATTCCACCTATTTGTGGTGTCCTTCCTCTAGCTACTGACTATTATTGGGAATTATTACTAGTTCATGAACTATTATTGAATGAATCATTAAGTAGTATGTGTGTGTATGACAGGCCTGTTGTTGTGTTCATGTGAATATCATCATACTGTCGTGTGGTAATTTCGTAGCGGATCAATGTGTTGGATGATGGATCAATCTCTATATATCTGCTGTTGAATGGCTGCCCTGTGAATGGTTCTATGCTCTGCGATGAACAGATCATTGCGCGGCATGCCTTGTCATCCTGTTCATGTAATGAGCTGTTGCTTGCCATAGCATATAGATCACTTATAAATGAAAATGGCTGATTTAACTCAGTTCAGTCCATTTTAACTCAGTTCATGCAATGTGTTTATTTTATCTTAATTCGGCATAGCATATAGAGGTTTATGTCTGGCCTATTCATGTAATGTGTTTATTTTAACTCAGATCAGTCCATTTTATTTTTTGCAGATAACGGATTGTAAACAATTTTGAGTTGCCCACAAGAGAAATAGAGGTTTGGAGTGACAATTGAAGCCGACACAAACTGAAACTACCACAGGTTGCATGTGAAAATCCACCTTATGCATATATTCATTTATTTTTAAGTTACTATTAAGAAAAACTCGAATATGAAAAAATCCACCTTCATATTAATATTCTGCACAACATTGGATCATAGTTCACTTGTCATTTTATAGTTGTTTGCTTTGTGCTATTTAAATTACATATTGTAGTAAACTGAAAGATGCTCTTTTCTGGTCCTTGAATAAAATTCCACTAGGCCTATGCGCCGTTGTACGGGGGTCATCCTCCTGTTCTAAAAAAATGCGCAGTTGGACTAGGTTTCCTTTTGTTCAGTTAGAATCTTGATGTTTTGTTTCCCTATAAGTTAGCTAACTTCCCTTTTATTGATGAAATTGTCAGGAGTGATGCTTTCTTCATATGTAATTCTATCAGAGATATGTTCGATGTTCATGCAGAGCCATGGACCATTCTATTCTCTATGACCCCGGCGACGGAGGCTGCCAGGACGGAGCCGATGGCTCCGGCCAGCGAAGGGAAGGTAGATGGCGAGTGGGTCAATGTATTTGGCTGAGGAAACCATGATGCTCTTCTTTACTTGTTTTTTGAGGAAGTTGTAGCCTCCCGCATGTGCATGGTAGATTCAGTTGTGCAAGTGGGTAGTATCTTGATTTCCACTAGACATGTTGCCATGGAGCTGAAAACAATTGATGCTTTGCATAGGTTTGGCCCTGCCATGTGCTTGCTCATGTCTATGTCCATGAGCAATAGCAAAATCAATCATTTAGTAGCATATCGTCTTAGACCTTTGTACTTGCCCTAGCAACTGGATATACCAGACTCTATAGTGCTAGTGCACATTCATTTTTGTTAAATTTGTACACCCTGCCTGAAAAAACAGTAGCCGTCACTTTGCTTTTTGTTGGGTGCCTTATATAGGATGCACTTCCTCTATTACCGGACGACATCCACTAGGTTGATGATCCTAAACAGCCTGGGAGAGTGAATGCTTCAATGCTCATCACATACGTGTATGTAGAGTCTGGACTAGTTCATAATCTGTTTTCAACATTTGTACTACTAGATAAGTAGTAATTCTGAACAACTTTGTGGCTTGCAAAAACCAGATTGGAAGTAATTCTTAACATCTTTGTAGCTTGCAAGAACATACTTGAAATCAGTTGACACATGACCCCCGCGACAGAAGGCACTGATTAATGCTAATGATTTATTAACTACAAATTTCTGTATTTTTCTTTGCCTTGTCCAGCCCAGCCATGTATTGTATTTGTCTTCCAAGACTGAACTTGGTGCCAAACATTGCGGCGCGAAGTAAACACATCACCCTGCTTGATGTGGTACTATATATATTGAATAACCCAACAAGAAATCTGCTAACACACAAAGTAATTTAGTTCACATATGCATTTCTGTGTTTCTTTTGGACTTTATGTTTTTCTCTGCATTTGCCAAATCTATATATTTAGTTTGAATAAGAAGTGAGGAATTAATCATATATATTCGGCATGAGCCCCTTTAAATTGCTAGATGATAAGGAATCTTAACTTAATGGGTCTTGTGAATTGTAATATACTATTTAGTTTAACTGATGCAATTTGCGTACTAACAAGTTTTCACTTTCCCGACGTGGGTGCAGCGGTGATCGACGCTGACTAGCGTGGCCCGGTGGGCGTTGTGCTCTTCAACCACTTAGAGGCGGACTTTGCTGTGAAGCACGGTGGCCACGTCGAACAGATGAACGTCCAGGTGATTTTGACACCGGAGGTCTTCGAGGTGGAGGTCCTCGACGCCATCGTCCGGGGGAAGGAGGATTCGGGTACATTGGCATCTGAACTCTAAGCCTTGGTAGATACATCTAGAGAAGTGATTTGTTTAGGTTGGTGGTGGACCACTAGGGGAGGTACTTCGATGATGGTTGTGTGTCTGATGTTAAATGGAATCCTGAGATGGTTCTGTGACGTTGGTTTGCTTTGCAATGGACGTATTACCTTTCATGAATACCACATCTAACTTTTATTTTTTTTAATTCCTAAATTGTTAGTAGTAGCGTGGGTTAAAAGTGAGCGCTACTAGTAGTTAGGTTAGTAGTAGTGTGGGTGTTAGCTTAGTAGTAGCGCGTGTGCACCCGCGCTACTACTAATCATTTAGTAGTAGCGCGGGTTTAGCCCACGCTACTAGTAACAGTTAGCTGTAGCGCCTTATTTGTAGCGCGGCTGTCCGCGTTGCTGATAGCCTAAAGACCCGCGCTGCTGCTAGCCTTTTTTCCCTAGTAGTGACCGTTAGCATCATGGATATTCAAAGAATTCATACTAGCAACATTGCAATCATCCTCATCATTTATGCCAAACATTTTATTGAATTCGCCCTATAGTGAGTCGTATTACAATTCACTGGCCGTCGTTTTACAACGTCGTGACTGGGAAAACCCTGGCGTTACCCAACTTAATCGCCTTGCAGCACATCCCCCTACAAACCAAACTAGTGATAAAACAAGAAACTAAAAGATTCAATTGCAAGATCTAAAGATATACCTTCAAGCACTCACCTCCCCGGCAACAGCGCCAGAAAAGAGCTTGATGTCTACTACACAACTTTATTCTTGTAAACACGAGTTGGGCCTCCAAGCGCAGAGTTTTTTAGGACAGTAGCAATTTTTGCTCAAGTGGATGACCTAAGGTTTATCAATCCGTGGGAGGCATAGGATGAAGATAGTCTATCTTAAACAACCCTACAACCAAATAACAAAGAGTCTCTTCTGTCCCCAACACACCAAATACAAGGGTAATTTGTATAGGTGCACTAGCTTGGCGAAGAGATGGTAATAAAAGTGTAGTAATGGCAGTAGATATTAGTTTTTGTAATAATAACATTAAAAACAGCAAGGTAGCAAGTAAAGAAATTGAGCACAAATGGTATTGCAATGCTTGAAATTGATGCCTAGGGTCCGTATTTTTGGTAGTGCAATCTGTCAACAATGCTAATATAATTGGATCATATAACCATCCCTCGACGAGCAACGAGGAATCACGCCAAAGTTCTTATCTAGCGGAGAACATAAGAAGAAATTGTTTGTAGCTATTCTTTCCGATCGATCTATCAAGAGTTCATATTAAAATAACACCAAAGCAAATTTAGATTTAGAATACTCGATCCAACACACAGAATCTCAAAGAGTGCCCAAGATTTCTATCGGAGAAACAAAGACGACAACGTGCATCAACCCCTATGCATAGATTACCCCAATGTCACCTCGGGAATCCACGAGTTGTGTGCCAAAACATATATCAAGTGAATCAAAAAATACCCCATTGTCACCACGGGTATTCATATGCAAGACACATATCAAGTGCTCTGAAATCAATAAAAATATTAAATCCAATAAAATGAAATCTCAAAGGGAAAACTCAATTCATCACAACAATATAGAGAGGGGAAAACACCATATGATCCAACTATATTAACAAAGCCCGCAATACATCAAGATCGTGCCATCAAGAACACGAGAGAGAGAGAGAGAGATGAAACACATAGCTACTGGTAGAAACCCTCAGCCCCGAGGGTGGACTACTCCCTCCTCATCATGGTGGCCAAAGGGATCATGATGATGGCCTCCGATGATGATCTCCCCCTCTGGCAAGGTGCCAGAACGGGCTCCTGATTGGTTTTTCGTGGCTAAAGTGGCTTGCGGCGGCGGAACTTTCGATCTAGGGTTATCTTCGGGGGTTTTGGAATATTTGGCAATTTATAGGGCGAAGAGGCAGTGCGGGAGGCCACCGAGGTGGGCACAACCCACCTGGCACTTCTTTGACCCACTCGATGTCTTCTCGTCCAAAAAATCTCCAAAAAGTTTTGCTGCGTTTGAACTCCGTTGGGTATTGATTTTTGGTGATGTAAAAAAACAAGCAAAAAACCAGCAACTGGCACTGGGCACTATGTCAATAGGTTAGTCCCAAAAATGATATAAAGTTGCCATAAAATGATTGTAAAACATCCAATAATGATAATATAACAGCATGGAACAGGCAAAAATTATAGATATGTTGGAGACATATCAGTCGCTGGCCCTTTGCTGACGGTGATGGTGCGCCCGGCGCTCAGCCAGAGTCAGATTCGTTGTCCTACCGCTCGGCGACGTCGTCATCGCCTTCACTGTCCTCTTCGTTGCTGTCGCTCGAGGAGGAGATTTCGTTGTCGGTCGAGCTTTTCGTGCAGCACCCTAAGCAAGCACCCGAACGACTGAAGACCTTGATGGAGAGCAAGTTGGTGTCAATTAGCTTGCAATGGAGAACCTGCCCCACTGCCAAGCTATGGGCATGAGCGAAGGTTTTCTAGCCACACCGGAGAAGCATGGCATGAGGTGCGGGGAACTCCACGTCCGCCCGCATGCTTCCGTTACAACAGCCCCACAATTCTAACCTAAATCCCGGTGTCTATTCTTCCTCCATCACCCTTGTGAAAGGGGTGGGGAGTTGAAGGCGGCTGCGCAGAGGCCCGCGCAGCATGACGATGAACTACAATGGCTGGTCACCGACGTGGCCTTCAGTCAGGGCCAGGGTGGCTGGAGGAGGAGCGATTAGAGCACTACCATGCCTTCCTGGGCCCCGAGCGCCACGATGGCCACACCCTCGTCCCACCGTGCCACCTCATACGCTGGACTTTGCCCCTGCGTCCCCAGCAGGGGGAGGGAGGCGTTGTCGAGTAGAAGCCCTCGTCGCCGCTACTGGAGTATTACCACTTCCTCTTCCCCTCACCGTACTGGAATAGGGATGCGATGAGAAGAAGGAGATGTGTGTGGGGATGAGCACCTCACCCACGCCTCCTGTTATAGGAGAGCATGGCCGGGGGCTAGCTCCTCACCACCTAGGATACAACCGCCCCACTCCACCAATCCATTCCATATGTGTCACTGACGATGCTTGGAATCAGCGTCCGCCCTCCTACGCCAATCCACGGTGCTTGGTTTTCTTCCATGGCACTCATACCCGCGCCCTGCGCGCCCGCCACCAACCCTGCTCAATGCATGCTGACTACGTGGTGGAAACGACAAAGGTGGTGGGATGGGTAAGATGGCAGTTACCACCCCGGGAATGTGGGGCGTCGGTAGCCCGTGGTTCCTGGCTTAAACCACCCCACGTCGTCTCGCACAATGAATGGGAAAACTGGAAACTGATTCTGGTACAGGTTAATGAAGAAGCAAGGAAAGTATCAAGGAAGACATTGATCCCACTACGAGTGGGCCGAAGCATTTTCCTGTGTATCTGTTAGGGCCTACCTCAACGATGCCTGGCGACATGTATGAGCCAGACGGGGGGGCTCCTGTCGGTGCAACGAACAATCACGTTTGTTGCCCAGACTTATACACATGCACGATCGCACCCAATATACAACACCAACATCCAAGGCAAGGCTAAACCAGAAGAACCGCTCTTTGTGAGATCAAGGGGCGGATCAAGAAGACCAAGAATAATAAGATAGGAGAGCACTACGTTGGGAAAGCCTTCCTTGCTGGGGGGATGGACGGGGAGGCTTGTTGGGACCACCAAGGGAGAATCTCCCGCCAAGGCACCACCGCTCCACCGCTCCACCTCGTAGTGACACAAATCACTTATCAATGCGATGTTGAGCCCCAAGTTATTATGTGGCTTCCACTAAGCATGTGGCAGCCCTTTTTGGAGACAGATTTCCTTCACGTGACACCCGTCCAGAGGCGTGTGAAGCAGATAAGCAGAAGATAATTAAGCGGCACAACAGGCTTGCCGGGCTACATCCTCAGCATGACACCTAGAAGTGCATTTAATGCCCTTTGTCCTAACTACCAAAGTTAGGTATGATAGCACTATTCTCTATCTAATCACTAGATAATGATTGTTTTGGCACTGTGGTCACCCCTTGAGCCATAAAAGGAGGGCCATGGCAAAGTAGAGAAGGGATTCGGATCCTCTGGAATTGTACACGCGTAGCAACTCTTCCCCCGAGACAATCTTGCCGGGCTCGAGCGATGTGTGCCGTTGTGCTCTTCCACTCAATCCACCAAAGCAGGAGTAGAGTTTTACGCCTCACGATGGCCCAAACCTGGGTAAAAACCACATGTGGCATCGCCGTGGTGTTGCTTCATTGCCTCCACTCTTTGTGCAATGTAATCTTTCTTCTTGCCGAACCACAAGGGGATCATGGCCCCTTAGGTGATCGTGTCCACCCACGACACCTCTAGGGTCTTGGATTGAAAGTTACGAGCTGGCCATGGAGATTTTAGATGTCAAGAATGCAGTTTGTGCCAAATATTTCACCATGATGTTGGAAGGATTGGCTTGCACATGGCTGAAGAGTTTGCCCCTAACTCCATCAATACTTGGGCGGTGTTGAACGACAGCTTTATCAAGAACTTTCCAGGTACTTGCAAGAAGCCTTTGAAAATTGTTGATTTGGAGTACTTTGTGCAGTCAAAAGACGAGTCGGCTCATCATTGGGCTCGCTGGGTGGCAACCAGCATTCATTCTTCAGACAATATTTGGACGGATCAGGCTGTGCTGCTCTTGGAGCAGAACTATCACTTTGACCCCCTCAAGCAATAGCTAGGGTGGCTAAAGCGTAAGTGTATATATATGGGCAAGCTTATGGATGTACTTGCCATGTATGGTGACTCTCATACTACTAAAGATCCAAGTTCGGATGATGATAAATCGGGTAAGTGAAAGTGCGTTATATCGACTAGAGGGGGGGGGTGAATAGGCGATTTTTATGAAAGTCTTCAAAACGTGAGAGTTATGAAGACAAACAGTGAAGATTATGCCTATTACTATGCAGCGGAAGTTAGATTACACTAGTCCAGCCATGGTCATGTATTCAATAGAGTGAAAGCGCAGTGACAAACAGCTTCAGTGTAATAAGGATCAGGTAGGAAGAAGTTATGAAGCCAAACAGATCATACATTCATGTTGTGAAGACAAAAGATAAAGCAAGCATGCAATGGCTTCACAATGAATAACTGTAAGCGAAAGGAAGTGAAGATGAAACCAGTGACACGTTGAAGACAATGATTTGTTGGACCAGTTCCAGTTGCTGTGACAACTGTACGTCTGGTTGGAGCGGCTAGGTATTAAACCAAAGGACACACAGTCCCGGACACCCAGTCAAGGACACTTAGTCCAAGACACCCAGTCCTCACCGTTTTCTCCTTGAGCTAAGGTCACATAGACCTCGCCCAATCACTCAGGTAAGTCTTCAAGGTAGACTCCCAAACCTTCACAGACTTCGTTCACTGGCAATCCACAATTTCTCTTGGATGCTCTGAACGCGACGCCTAACCGTCTGGAGGATGCACAGTCCTCAAGTGTAATAAGTCTTCAAATCACACAGACACGAAGACTTAAGTGATGCCCAATTTACTCTGGCTCTGGGTGGTTAGGGCTTTTCTCCTCACTAGGAATTTTTCTTTCAAAGGCTTCGAGGTGGGTTGCTCTCAAACGACAAAAGCCGTGCACTGAAATCTGAGCAGCCAACCGTTTAAGGTTGTGGGGGGTGGACTATTTATAGCCACTTGGCAACCCGACCTGATCTGTTCGAAATGACCCTGGGTCACTAAGGAACTGACACGTGTACCAACGGTCAGATTTCGAACTCACACGGCAACTTTACTTGGGCTACAAGTAAAGCTGACTTGTCTGAGTCTGGACAAGATTTTCTCTCATAGGCTTCGCTCGAAGACATAGGATTTGAATTAGGCATCACTTCAGTCATTCTGACTGGTTCTCTTCGACCCCACTTAACAGTACGGTGGTTCCTATGACACAACATGAATGAAATAAAACTACGAAGGATCTAGGTCTTCGAGTTCCAAAAGCTTCATAGGGAGTCTTCTCATGTCATTGTCTTCAATATGAATATCTTCATAAACCACCATTGTCTTCAATGTCTTCGTACATTTTTAGGGGTCATCTCTGGTAGTAAAACCGAATCAATGAGGGACTTCTACCTGTGTTTTCCTGCAATTCTCACAAACACATTAGTCCCTCAACTAGGTTTGTCGTCAATACTCCAAAACCAACTAGGGGTGGCACTAGATGCACTTACAATCTCCCCCTTTTTGGTGATTGATGACAAACTAGTTGAAGTTTTCAACGGGGAACATAATTTGTGAAATAGTAAAGGATTTTGTCTTCATAAGTTGCAAGGGCTCCCCCTGAAGATGTGCATATAAGTAATTTGCCTTTTGGATGCAAATGCACATGGCAGGTTGTACTTGTGGAGATCCACTTCAACTTATGATGACAATCCACTATGCATGTGAAAGTATATGAAGATAATGTCATGCATAATGGAAAATGGACGTCTGCAGTAAGAGATGAGTGCGGAATTTATCGTCGCACATGCGGAATTTATCTTCGCATAACGGAGTGACAAGCAGGTAGCAGACGGCCATCAAGGCTAAGTGTTACAACTCAAAGAAGCAAATGTAGCAAAAACGGGAGTTGCAAGCACGAAGCAAAATGTAGCAAAATATAGTGGCACCCGCCCAAAGTGACCCGCTTTAAGACTATAACCATCATATGCTTCTCCCCCTTTTGTCAGTGATGACCAAAAAGGTTTGAAGACATAGAGGTTTCTACGCGTTCCCAGGCGCAGCAGGGTCGGTGGAGTTGTTTGGCGGTGGTGCAGACGAGCTTGGTGCAGATTCGACGCGCGTTGAAGCAGGTGGAGATGATGTCGCGTCGTCTTCTTCTTCAATAATCCGGGCAGACACGGTGGCAACAGAAGAAGAGAACTCTGACTCTTCAAGTGATGGTGTGCTGCGCATCACCGCTCTTCTTGGAGGCGTGGAGTCAAATTTGAAGTGCTCAGTGAAGCCATCCTCATGCAGTTCAGCTTCAGGGCACATCATGGTGAGGCCCTTCCAAGTGCGGCGACAGGTCTCGTGTGTGACAAATGCATTCTTGGTTGCCATATTTCTGATGCGATTGACGTCTTGCATGATGCTTCTCATCTGCCTCTTGAGCCAGTCGTGATGCCTATCTTGCTTTTGGTGAAGAGCCACAAGAAGCTCTCTGTCATTGAGTGCACGAGCGCGCTTCTTGGGTCTCTTTGTTGCTGTGCTGTTGGTGGCTTCAGTTGATGCAGGGGCACGTGTGGTGCCAGCCATTGGATACACTCGGGAGAGAGCTTCAACACCTTCAATATTTTGAGTGAAGCTCTGGTGTTCTGCATTCTGAAGACTTAGTGGTTGCTTGGCCGGCTTTGGATATATTGCTTCAGCAGATGTGTCCACGTCTGGCAAATATATCCTATGATTGCGGGCTGAGGGTTGATAGGAGATTGCAGAGTGAAGTTTGATCAGCCTCATAACCCAAGGAGCATAAAGCTTTAATCCAAACAGTTCTGAAGCAGATGCTGCAAATTGACGGATGAAGAGATCCTGTGTATTGAAGCATTTGCCGTGAAGAATGCAGAAGATGAGAGTCTTCATTGCACCATCAATCGTTGCATATCAAGAGTGTCCCTTGACTGGCCAGAGAGTCCGCCTTATGATGTGATATATTGTTCTGGGCAGGTACTCTAAGTCTTCAACGAAGAACCTAGTTGGATAGGGTGCATTTGGAGGAAATGGCTTCATCATTGAGAGCATCTGACTCATATCTGGCTCAGGACGCTGAAATATGCTCTCAATTGCTTCAGCATGGAGTTGGCACCCTTCTTCAAAGAATTCGCCAGGAGTGGGAAGGCCGGTAAGCTCAATTAGGTCGAAAGCATTGGCTTCATGATGGATATTGCCTGTCATCCACTCCAGGATCCATGTCTTCGGATCTCTGTTATAGCCTTTGATATGCAAAGTGGCATAGAACTGGAGCAGAAGCTCTTCGTTCCAGTGCTCTTCGTCAGTGATAAATGGCAGCAAACCCACTTGCTTGAAGCAATCCAGTGCTTCTTCCAGACCAGGCAGACCTGCAACAGCTTCAACCTCAAGGCGCTTATGAGGAAAGATACGGCCTTGGTTTTAGAGGATGCATGAATAATAGCTGCGCTGTTGATGGCTCCAGAACCTATCTGATACAATCCGTTCCCTTGAATAAGGGTTCTTGGAGCGGTCGAAAAACGTGTTATCTGCCCTGAAGCCGTTGATATTGAAGGAACCAGGAGCTGATGCAGGACCCGGGAACCTTGGTAGTCGTGGGATCGGCTTCTGGACCTGTGGCCTGTGCGCAATATGATAGTTGAATTGTGGTCCGGCAGCAGACTCAGGCACAGAATGTTCAGGAGCAGTAGGTTCTGTGTCTTCTGAAGCTGTTGTTGGGGAGGGCTCCACATTTGCTTCGGCGTTGTTTGTGGCAGCCTCAACATTTTCAGCTTCAGGCACGTTCTCCTTGAGAACTGCTTCTTGTTGGTGCGGGGGAGTTGGAGCTTGTGGTATTTCTGCTTGCTCTTCGGCTGATGCAGCCGGAATGTCTTCAGCAGCCTGAGCCCGTGGCCGTTTGCGAAGCCTATGGAGTGTAGGCGCTGGTGGAGTTGCAGTGGGTTGGGGCTCATCTTCCTCCTGTGGGAGATCTGCCCACGACGCATTTTGTGTGATTGGCGTGAATGGACGACCAATACTGATCTGTTCGCTTGTCTCAAGCTGAGGAAGGGCTGCATCACCTTGCACATTGTCTTGGGGACCAATGTCTTCAGCAGCATTGGGGTTGGCTGCTGGAATGTCTTCAGCGTGCGGAGCCTCTATGTAAGCAGGCTCATGCACTGTCAACTGACGATCTGCGTCAGGATAGCGGACGCAGAGTGGTTCAACTATCAGGGGCTCTGTGGGAGCAGCCCGAGATTTCTTGGTCTTGCGCTTCTTGATGATGGGTTCAGAAGGAGAGGCTTCAGAATGCTTTCTCTTCTTAGCTTCAGCCTCTGCAGTCCGTGTCTTCTTGTGCTGTGAGGCGGTTGATCGACTCTTTGGCTTCGAGCCAGTCGTTGCAGCGGGGAAGACAATCGGAGCATCAGGTTCTGACCTTGGCGCTTCAGGTTCGGGCACAGACGCCTTCTTTTTCTTCTTCGCGGCCATCCTGGGGTCAATGCCGGGACGCCCAAGTGCCTTGCGCTTTTCTGCCTCATTGTAGGCTTGCACGCAGCGATCAGCCAAAGTCTTCATGCGTTCTCGCGAGCCTTGAGCTTCGGCACGCGTCTTCAGGAAGTTCTCTTTCAGCTCGTGCAACATGATCTTGAAGTTTTTCACTTCTTGCACACTGAGCCTGGCCACGTGCTTCTTGAACTGAGCCTTTTCATGATCAATTTTCTGCTTCAGTTCTACAATTCGCTGGGCTATTGCAAGTTCTGAAGCGATTGCACCTTGAAAGGCAACGCTGAGGCCTATGGGTAGCTGCAGATCATTGAAGCTTATGTCTGGTGTGTCAAACCATTCATTGATGAAGTTGTGGATGATGGCGACGTCAAACAGAGGCAGATTGTTGAAGATTTCAGCCTCCTCCTTGCTCTTGATGAGCTGCTCAAGAGCATCATCTCCAAGATCTTCATCGCTTGAGAGATCAATGGCTTCGCAGCGCAGAATGTCAGCAGCTGTGAGCTCTTTGCCTGTGTGTGGCTGAGGCTTCTTGGCTTCTTGGGGCTTAGACACTCGTGATAAACCTTCTGACTGCACACTGGCTTCAGGAGGTGCAGTTGCTAAAGGCTTCACTCTTGCGATCTTGGGAGAAGCGGCTGGCTTTGAAGCTTTTGGAGCTTTTGGCTTCTTCTGCTTTGGCTTCAGAGCAGCAGGGGCGTCATCTGACTCAGTATCTGCTGGAGGGTCATTCACAGCAGCCCCTTGGACTAGGATGCGAGTGATGAGGCCTGCAAGATTGGCATACGGCCCGATGATATTGGGATCGGCGTTGCGTGTGCCATCTGCCCTTGGTGAGGAGGGACCAGGGTTGAAGTCAAGCCCAAATTTCTTCTTGTTTATCTTCGCTGACTGTTGTGCAAACTGAAAGTTGCTCTTGAAGAGATTATCATCGCGGCACCAGAGAAGTGATGACGGATGTGCCTCAGCTGGCTGTGGTCCTCTCACCATGCATGGATAGAAGCCTTGAGCAATGGCTTCGTCTCTGGACCTGGGTACGAGATTTTTGTATAATACATCTCCCCACGGTCTCTTGATGGCGCACTTCTCCGCATATTCCTGAGTGACGAAGCAGTAGTGGAACCATTGCTCTGCCCAATATCTTCGAATCCATTGGATTCGTGTCTTGCACTGACCATAGCTTTCTTCAGGATCAGTTTTGTACATCTCTGCCAATTCATCAGGCAGATCTTTGGACGTTTCACCACGTCGCTGTCTGCCTCCCTTCCTTGCTGCTGTTTCTGAAGCCATGAATAACTTGGAAGGCTTCAAGATGTTCAAAGGCTTCAAAGGCTTCCTTTTGCAAGAACTGGCTTCAGGCGAGTTGATGTGATGCTGCAAGTACTCACACTTGGAACTGCTAGACGAAGTGAGAGTTGAGGCCGAGCAGTTCGATCCTCCGTGCCCTAACTTGGCAACGGAAGACACCTACGGCGACGGCGGAGAGAACGATGTCCGCTGTCGGCGTGAAAACGGCGTCGGAGAGGTTGCGGCAGTGAAGCGCTTCTTCGCCGGCGTCGTCGAGTGCTAGCGGTGGCGCTAGGGTTCGTGCGAGGGTGGAATAAGGAGATAATGACCGCAGTGAATCGTGTATTTATAGGGATAGAGGCGGCACTGCGCTATTACGCAGGTACCCCTGGCGGTTCGCATTTGGGGCACGCGTGGCCAGTTAGAGGAAGATTGGGATTTGTTCCATGTCCCACGCACGCCTAAATTGTCGGGCGGTCGTTCCTTCTTCTCCGGATCTTATGTGGAGGAATGAGCATTAAAAACAGACTTTTATGGTTGTCACTATGTCTTCAGCTGACAAGGACACAGTGAAGACATTTGACAGTTTCAACAGAATGCATATGACTTGGAGAGATAGAGTTTGAGATAGAAAGCATAGAGAGGTTAGGGTCCGATCACATTCACTTAGTTCAAGATTCAACCAAGAAGACATAGCTATAAGTGAATGCTGTAGAGGACAGAACATCAGTACATATATATCCATATAATCAACGCAGTGAAGATAATCATGAAGACATATTGAGAATGAAACCAAACCAATTGTGAAGACATTGAGAGGTAACGCCATGAGAGAAACACTTCAAAATGGAACGTTTGGTGGTGGCATTACCCACCGTATAGGAAGTATTAGACCCAGACACAGCGCACAATTATCGTGGCGCTCCGAAGTCAAATTCCACATTAATGTATTCACACTTAGAATGTATGTCTTCATTGTTTGAAGATATACGCTACTTCGTGTGTTGCACATCTAAGTCATCAATATGCTTAAGTGTTAGGATGTGTGCCTGATCACATGACATTTGAGGATTCCAAGATATTTAGCTCACACCGTAACTTGCAAAATCTCTTCTCATCCAAGGGCTTTGTGAAGATATCTGCCAATTGCTCTTCAGTGTTGACGTGTATGATATCAATGTCTTCCTTCACAACATGATCTCTGAGAAAGTGATGACGAATTTCAATGTGCTTTGTCTTCGAGTGCTGAACTGGGTTGTTGGCAATCTTGATGGCGCTTTCGTTGTCGCAGTAAAGTGGCACTTGCTTCAGATGAATGCCATAATCCTTGAGTGTTTGCTTCATCCACAGAAGCTGAGCGCAGCAAGATCCAGCAGCAATGTATTCAGATTCAGCAGTGGAGAGTGATACACAGTTCTGCTTCTTTGAAGACCAACATACAAGTGATCGTCCCAGAAAGTGACATGTGCCTGATGTAGACTTGCGATCAACTTTTTCACCAGCATAATCAGCATCCAAAAATCCAACTAAATCAAACTCTGAGCCCTTTGGATACCATAATCCTAGAGTTGGGGTGTGAGCCAAATATCGAAGAATTCGCTTCACAGCTAAGTGATGCGACTCCTTTGGTGCCGCTTGAAATCGAGCACATATGCAAACACTAAGCATGATATCTGACCTAGATGCACATAAATAAATCAAAGACCCAATCATGGAGCGGTATACCTTTTGATCGAACTCTTTACCATTGTCGTCGGGACCCAGATGATGCTTGGCTGGCATTGGTGTTGTGAAGCCTTTGCAGTCTTGCATACCGAACTTCTTCAGGCACTCTTTAAGATATTTCTCTTGTGATATGAAGATGCCGTTGCGTTGTTGCCGTATTTGAAGACCGAGGAAGAACTTCAGCTCACCCATCATGGACATCTGATATTGCTCTTGCATCATATATCCAAACTCTTCACTATACTTCTGATTGGTGCAGCCGAAGATAATGTCATCCACATATATTTGGCACACAAATAGTTCACCATCATATGTCTTCGTGAAAAGAGTGGGATCCAGGGAACCAGGTATGAAGCCTTTGCTCCTCAGAAAGTACTTGAGTGTATCATACCAGGCCCTAGGGGCTTGTTTGAGGCCATACAGTGCCTTGTTGAGCTTGTATACCATATCAGGATGTTTTGGATTTTCAAAGCCAGGTGGTTGTGCAACATACACTTCTTCTTCAATCTTGCCATTGAGAAAGGCACTTTTCACATCCATCTGATAGAGAAGTATGTTATGATGATTTGCATAGGCCAGCAGTATGCGTATGGATTCAAGCCTAGCCACAGGAGCAAATGTTTCATCGAAGTCAATGCCCTCCACTTGAGTATATCCTTGAGCAACTAGACGAGCTTTGTTTCTGACAACTTGACCATGCTCATCTTGCTTGTTGCGGTATATCCATTTGGTGCCTATTATGTTGTGCTTCCGTGGATCAGGACGCTTAACCAGTTCCCATACATTATTCAGCTCAAACTGTTGAAGCTCTTCTTGCATAGCTTGAATCCATTCAGGTTCCATGAAGGCTTCTTCAACTTTCTTGGGTTCTGATATTGAGACGAATGCGAAATGCCCACAGAAGTTTGTTAGCTGAGTTGCCCTTGAACGAGTGAGTGGACCGGGTGCATTGATGCTGTCCAGTATTTTGTCAATTTGTACTTCATTTGCAACACGAGGGTGTGTGGGGCGAAGACTTTGCTCTTGCTGATCTATGTGGTCATTTGAAGGTATATCTTCAGTCTGAGCATTGTCTTCATGTGGATCAGGTGCTGAGATGATAAGTTCTTCTTCAGGTTGAGCTTCAGAAGGTACAATTTCTCCAGTTCCCATAAGCTTGATTGATTCATTTGCTGGAACTTCATCTAGCACATTTGGCAATTGCTCTCTTTGTGATCCATTGGTTTCATCAAATCGCACATCCACTGTTTCAACCACTTTGTAGTGGAAGAGATTGAAGACTCTGTAGGAGTGCGAATCCTTTCCATATCCAAGCATGAAGCCTTCATGTGCTTTTGGTGCAAACTTTGAGGTGTGGTGTGGGTCCTTGATCCAGCATTTTGCGCCAAATACTCTGAAATAACTGACATTTGGCTTCTTGCCAGTTAGGAGTTCATAGGATGTCTTGTTAAGAAGCTTGTGAAGATAAACACGATTGATTGTATGGCATGCAGTATCAATGGCTTCAGTCCAGAATTTTCTTGGAGTCTTGTATTCATCTAGCATTGTTCTGGCCATCTCAATGAGTGTTCTGTTCTTGCGTTCGACGACGCCATTCTGCTGTGGCGTGTATGGAGCTGAGAATTCATGTGTGATGCCCAAGGTGTCCAGATATGTATCAAGACCAGTGTTCTTGAATTCAGTGCCATTGTCACTTCTGATGTGCTTTATCTTGGCGCCAAAATTGTTCATAGCTCGATTTGCGAAGCGTCTGAAGACATCCTGCACTTCAGTCTTGTAAAGGATTATGTGCACCCAAGTATATCTAGAATAATCATCAACAATTACGAAGCCATAGAGGCATGCAGAAGTAGTAAAAGTTGAGTAGTGAGTGGGACCAAAAAGATCCATGTGAAGCAGTTCAAAGGGTTGTGTAGTAGTCATGACTGTCTTCGAAGGATGTTTTGCCCTTGTCATCTTCCCTGCTTCACAGGCACCGCATAAGTGATCTTTCTTGAACTTGACGCCTTTGATGCCTATGACGTGCTTTTTCTTTGCAAGGGTGTGGAGGTTCCTCATGTCAGCATGCCCAAGCCTTCGATGCCAAAGCCAGCATTCTGAAGCTTTTGCAAGAAGACATACTGCAAGTTGTGGTCCTGCTGAGAAATATACCACATACAAATCACCTTTCCTATACCCTTCAAACACTAGAGATTTGTCAGATTCCATTAGCACCAGGCAACGATATTTGCCAAACATTACAATCATATTCAAATCGCAAAGCATTGAGATAGACATTAAGTTGAAGCCAAGGTATTCAACAAGCATGACTTTATCCATGTGTTGATCCTTTGAGATTGCAACTCTACCTAGACCCAATACCTTACTTTTACCAGTGTCAGCGAATGTAATGTGGCTCTTGTCGGATGGACGTAAAGTTGAGTCCATAAGAAGGCTTCTTCTGCCAGTCATGTGATTTGTACACCCACTGTCAATAATCCATTCTGAAGACTTTGAAGTCGCTGGTATCGTACCCTACAGTGCAGTTAGGGGGATAGGCTTCACGAAGAGTGTTGTGATGCATAAACATTTGACGAACCAGTGGGTTATAAAAACTTAGATCCAGATTAGGACTAATGGGGAGAGTAGCATGCAATTCAGGAACGAAGTACATAATGATGCCATTTGGGCATTTTATCTTGCGCCCCACAAGATTTTTATGGTCCCCAGCAATAGCATTAGAAGATTTTGTTTTTGTGCTGGAGACCTTTCCCTGCAAAGGAGAGTTAAGCTTTCTTAACCACCGACATCTTCAAGGGTGGCTTAGAAGCTATAAGTCTAAGTGCAGCATCTGAGAATTTTGGCTTTGAAACCTTAGCAAACAGTCTAGCAGGTGGACAATAATACTCATAGGAATAAGCAGAATAATTTTTGGTCATATGAACATGACGGTTCGATGAACCACTCTCATATTCATATGCCTGAGTATGGTTCCCCTGCAAAACATTTGCGTTAGTGCGACTCAGGTGAGTCCCCTGTTTGTATGAAGCATTTGGACCATATGAAGCCTTTGGTCTGAGGTTTGTCTTCTTCAAGTGAGGTGTCATGAAGACATTCACAGGAAGATTTTCCAGACATGTTTTCGGAACCCAGATCTTCTTCATAGGCGGTCCATTCCTGCAGTTAGTACCAATGTACCTGGCAAACACTTCATCATTCTGATTCTTAAATAGTTTATAGTTTGCATCAAAGGATTCATCAATGATAATTGGGTTAGCACAAGTGAAGCCAGACAGATTGGATGGATCTGCTGAGGATTCCTTTGCAGCAACCCATGTGGTTTTGGGGTACTGCTCAGGTTTCCAGTAAGACCCATCTGCATTAATTTTCCTCACGAACCCAACACCCTCTTTCCTAGGGTTTCGGTTCAGAATCTGCTTCTTAAGGACATCACATAATGTCTGATGCCCTTTCAGAATTTTGTACATCCCTGTTTCAAGCAATGTCTTCAACCTAGCATTCTCATCAGCAATAGCAGTGGTATCCTCAGCAGAGGGGTTAGTTACCACATCAACAGTTGAAGATATTGAAACAGTAGTAGCAGTGGAACATTCAGCAACAGAAGCAGCATTATCTCGCTCAATGCATTTAAGACATGGTGGTTCAAATCCTTCCTAAGCGGGACTGATCTGTTCAGCACGAAGTGACTCGTTTTCCTTTTGAAGATCTTCATGAGCCACCCTCAATTTCTCAAGTTCTTGCTTCCTTTGAAGATAATCATAGGAAAGCTTTTCATGAGTTGTTGAGAGAGTATCATGACGATCTTCAAGTTCCTGATACTTAACGTGAAGGTTTTTTATGTCTTCAATTAAGGATTCAGATTGAGTCATTTCAGCACCCAACAGATCATCGCTTCTGTCTAACAATTTTTGAATATGTTCCATAGCTTTCTGTTGTTCAGTTGCAATTTTAGCAAGTGTTTTGTAGCTAGGTTTTAAATCACATTCAGAGTCATCGTCACTAGTTGTTTCATAGCGAGTTTTGCGTGTGTTTACCTTGGCACCGCGTGCCATGAAGTAGTAGGTAGGAGTGGAGTCGTTCTTGTCATTTGCGTCGGTGTCGGTGATGCAGTCATTGTCTTCAGTATTGAAGATGGACTTGGCAACGTATGCTGTAGCCAGACTCGCAATGCCAGAATCAGACTCCTCCTCAGACTCCACCTCTGCCTCCTCAGATGCGGACTCCTCCTCTGAATCCATCTCCTTTCCAACAAACGCACGTGCCTTGCCAGATGAGCTCTTCTTGTGTGATGAAGACCTTGATGAAGTTTTGGAAGAAGACTTTGAGTATTTCTTCTTCTTCTTGTCGTCAGAATCATATTCCTTGCTCTTCTTCTTCCTTCTATTCTCATTGTCCCACTGTGGACACTCAGAGATGAAGTGTCCAGTTTTCTTGCACTTGTGACATGTTTTCTTCTTGTAGTCATGAGCAGAAGCTTCATCATTCCTTGAGCTTGATCGTGAAGATTTCCTGAAGCCTTTCTTCTTAGTGAATTTTTGGAACTTCTTCACTAGCATTGCAAGTTCTCTTCCAATGTCTTCAGGATCATCAGAACTGCAGTCAGATTCTTCTTCAGATGAGGAGACAGCTTTTGCCTTCAAGGCACGAGTTCGCCCATAGTTTGGACCGTAGATATCTCTTTTCTCAGAAAGCTGAAACTCATGTGTGTTGAGCCTCTCAAGTATGTCAGACGGATCGAGTGTCTTGAAATCAGGACGTTCTTGAATCATCAGGGCCAGAATGTCAAACGAACTATCAAGTGATCTCAGCAGCGTCTTGACGATTTCATGTTTGGTGATCTCAGTAGCGCCGAGGGCTTGAAGCTCATTTGTGATGTCAGTGAGCCGATCAAAGGTGTGCTGGACATTCTCATTGTCATTTCGTTTGAAGCAGTTGAAGAGATTGCGAAGGACACTGATTCTTTGATCTCTCTGGGTTGATATGCCTTCATTAACTTTGGAGAGCCAATCCCAGACCAGTTTGGATGTCTTCAAGGCACTCACACGGCCATACTGTCCTTTGGTCAGATGACCATAGATGATATTCTTGGCAGTAGAGTCCAGTTGAACGAACTTCTTGACATCAGCAGCAGTGACACCTTCTCCAGCCTTGGGAACGCCGTTTTCGACGACATACCATAGGTCGACGTCAATGGCTTCAAGATGCATGCGCATCTTATTCTTCCAGTAGGGATATTCAGTTCCATCGAAGACGGGACAAGCAGCGGAGACTTTGATTATCCCTGCAGTCGACATAGCTAAAACTCCAGGTGGTTAAACCGAATCACACAGAACAAGGGAGCACCTTGCTCTGATACCAATTGAAAGTGCGTTATATCGACTAGAGGGGGGGTGAATAGGCGATTTTTATGAAAGTCTTCAAAACGTGAGAGTTATGAAGACAAACAGTGAAGATTATGCCTATTACTATGCAACGGAAGTTAGATTACACTAGTCCAGCCATGGTCATGTATTCAATAGGGTGAAAGCGCAGTGACAAACAGCTTCAGTGTAATAAGGATCAGGTAGGAAGAAGTTATGAAGCCAAACAGATCATACATTCATGTTGTGAAGACAAAAGATAAAGCAAGCATGCAATGGCTTCACAATGAATAACTGTAAGCGAAAGGAAGTGAAGATGAAACCAGTGACATGTTGAAGACAATGATTTGTTGGACCAGTTCCAGTTGCTGTGACAACTGTACGTCTGGTTGTAGCGGCTAGGTATTTAAACCAAAGGACACACAGTCCCGGACACCCAGTCAAGGACACTTAGTCCAAGACACCCAGTCCTCACCGTTTTCTCCTTGAGCTAAGGTCACACAGACCTCGCCCAATCACTCAGGTAAGTCTTCAAGGTAGAATCCCAAACCTTCACAGACTTCGTTCACTGGCAATCCACAATTTCTCTTGGATGCTCTGAACGCGACGCCTAACCGTCTGGAGGATGCACAGTCCTCAAGTGTAATAAGTCTTCAAATCACACAGACACGAAGACTTAAGTGATGCCCAATTTACTCTGGCTCTGGGTGGTTAGGGCTTTTCTCCTCACTCGGAATTTTTCTTTCAAAGGCTTCGAGGTGGGTTGCTCTCAAATGACAAAAGCCGTGCACTGAAATCTGAGCAGCCAACCGTTTAAGGTTGTGGGGGGTGGACTATTTATAGCCACTTGGCAACCCGACCTGATCTGTCCGAAATGACCCTGGGTCACTAAGGAACTGACACGTGTACCAACGGTCGGATTTTGAACTCACACGACAACTTTACTTGGGCTACAAGTAAAGCTGACTTGTCTGACTCTGGACAAGATTTTCTCTCATAGGCTTCGCTCGAAGACATAGGATTTGAATTAGGCATCACTTCAGTCATTCTGACTGGTTCTCTTCGACCCCACTTAACAGTACGGTGGTTCCTATGACACAACATGAATGAAATAAAACTACGAAGGATCTAGGTCTTCGAGTTCCAAAAGCTTCATAGGGAGTCTTCTCATGTCATTGTCTTCAATATGAATATCTTCATAAACCACCATTGTCTTCAATGTCTTCGTACATTTTTAGGGGTCATCTCTGGTAGTAAAACCGAATCAATGAGGGACTTCTACCTGTGTTTTCCTGCAATTCTCACAAACACATTAGTCCCTCAACTAGGTTTGTCGTCAATACTCCAAAACCAACTAGGGGTGGCACTAGATGCACTTACAGTAAGGGCAAGAAAAAGGAGGTGGCAAGGGCCAGCAACAACATGCCTCAGCTCAGCATGGCAATCAGCATAACCAAGGAACTGGAGGGAAGCGTAAATACTCTGACAGTGGGTCAGAAGTTTGTGGCTAATACCAATGCCGAGTCAAAGAATCAATGTCGCAATGGTAATGGCAAGCCATCATAGAGTCTTGAGGAAATGCTTAATGGTCCTTGTCCAAAGCACAATTACCCTAATAAGCTATCTCGTCACGCCTGGAAAGATTGTTATGTCATGCGGGTGTTTAAAAACCAGACTGTTGGGGATATAACCGGCCCTAATAGGGTCGGGTAAGATCATTGGCGACTTAAGGAGCTGGGCCTCTGATCACTACTAGGGAAAACCTTATACACAGAGCTATAGCAGTAGCGCTGGTCAGAGCAAAGCACTACTGCTACTTAGTAGTAGCACGTGTCAATAAAGCGCGCTACATCTACGGTTGTAGCAGTAGCGCGTTTGCACATAAAAAGCTCTACTCTTGTAATTCCCACACTATTGCTGATAGGCTAGAAATAGTAGTAGCGAGGCTGCAAAAAGAACGCTATCGCTAAGTGCCTTTTAGCAGCGCGTTTACTGTATAGAGCAATACTGCTAAATGGGAAAAAAAAATGGAAAAGAAGTAGAAAAATAAATGAAAATGAAACAAGTAGAAAAAGGATAAATGAAAAAAATAATATAAAGATAAACAAAAGAAAAATAAGAATAAAGGAGAAAGGCATAACACTAGCACTTATTGCCACAAAGTGCTGTAGTTACTGTAGCAGTAGCGCGTATTATGGGCCCATGCTATGGTTACATTCCTTACATAAAAAGAAAACAAAAAAATAAAATAAATAACTACTTCCTATAGCAGTAGTGCGTTTTGGTAGAAAGTGCTATAGCTAAGTTAGCTATAGCACATTTGCCTAACAATGCTACTGCTACTTTGACTTACCTCGCCTGGGCTCAAAATTTTGCTAAGTCCTTTCCCCCAATCCCCATCGATCTCCTCCAATACCGCCTCTCCCTTGCCGCCCCTGCTCCCTCTCCACCGATGTTGCCTCATCGGCCCTACCCCACCGCAGCCATGCGTCACCGCCGCCACCGTAGCCGTGCGCCCTTGATGCCCATGCCTGGCTCACCGCCACTGCCTCTGTCACTGCCAACGGAGCCGCGCCCCCTCGCCGCTCCTGCCTCCATTGCCGAGCACCACCCCGCCACCGTCTCTCCCCTCTCTGTAAGCCCCCCACCCCTCCTCTCTCTTTGCATGTTCTTCCTTCCATGTTTTTTAGTAGTGGTAGATGTTAATTAGTAGTATGGTTAATAGATAATGTTTTGAGTAGTAGTAGTAGATGTTAATTAGTAGTAGTGGTGGTACTAGTTAACTAGGGCAGTAGGGTTAATAGTAGAAGTTTTTTAGTTAGGGTTATAATAGATGTTAACTAGTAGATAATTTAGATGTTAATTAGCTCAGTAGGGCTTAGTATTTTAATTGAGTTTGTTTAACCAGATGTTAATTAGGCAGTAGGGTTTAGTTTAGAGTACATTTTTGTTCAATAGTTAACAAAATATAATTTTTAGGAAAAAATTGTATATGCTTAACTAGGCCAGTAGGGTTAGGGTTGTAGGGTTTAATTACGAATGTTAGGAAAGTAAGGTTTAACTAGATGTTAACTAGGGTAGTAGGATTTAGTTTAGAGAAAAAAATCAATATATAAATATAAATTTCTATTACTGCTGCAAGTCCAGTAGGTTCTTAATTTTTAGTTAATTTTTATTAGGACAAAAATCTAGGACATATTTTGAGTTCTAGGGTTCATAATTTTTATTAGGACAGAAATTGAGTTTGAGGGTTCATAATTCTTATTAGGACATAATTTTTATTATGACAAAAATATGTAAAGGTTCTAGGTTTCTAGGGTTCATCCATCTATATTTGGTTTTTGAATTGAGTTTGAGAGAGCATGAGATTTGTGTTGATTTTCTTGAAGTGTCAAACACTAGGAGATGCAAATTTGAAGTGGTCATGTTCTATGCAAATTCCTCAATAGTGTTTGCTCATGTTTCTCTACTGTTGTAGTTGCTCATGTACATGTTCTAAGTGGTCCAGTTATATGCAACATTGAAGTGGTTCGATTGTGCCCAAGTGGTCTTTTGTTGTTTGGAGGGAATGATTCCGGGTGGCCTATGTTTTGCCGGAATTTGATTCATTTCCTTTCCGGCAAATTTCAGGCGCTCTATTTGTCCAATTTGTAGCAAAGGTCATGCGGAAGTTTTTCTTGAATTTCGGCATAACCTGTGCTACAAAATAGGACATATCGAGTGCCTGGGATTTGCCGCAACGAGAATTGTCGCGGGAAACCACGACCACCTATGGGACTAGGAGGCCCCTTGCTAGTTCGGCAGGGGGCAACGCGTTGCACAAAGAGCAGACAAGCATGGCGCAGCACGGCAGCGATCACGCAGGCAATTTTACCCAGGTTCAGGCCGCCTTGAGGCGTAAAACCCTACTCATGCTTTGGTGGATTGATGTTGGAAAGGTGGTGGAGGAGCGTAGTACACTTGCCCTGCAGGGTTGCCTCGAGGCACCAGTGGCTATGCGCGTACGGGGGTGTGAGTTATCCAATTTTCTAACCCTTTCTACAGTTGCCATGGTCCTCTTTTTATAGATCAAGGTTTTACCACAGTGGCAAAAGTAGTCATTACACACTGATAAGATAGCAAACAGTGCTATCATACCTAACTCTGCTTGCTGACAGGGCCCATTAAATGCACCTCTCAATGTCACATCATTGGTTACCCGGCAAGGCTTGCCGGGCTCTCTTGCTAGCTCTGCGCCTACTCGCTTGACATGTCACAGGGCGGGTATCGTCTGAGGGTTTCTCCTATAGAAAATGGCTTCCACTTAATCACTTTGGGGCTTGACACCTCACTGATCGATGATGTGGGTCATGGTAGAGTGGTTGGTGAGGTGGTTTTGCTTCCGTGAGTCCTGGGAGGCCCTGCCGGGGTGCTTTGTTCGTCTATTTCTGGGGGTGGCTTCGCTGGTTGCCGGGCTCGCCTGCCAGGCAAGGGAGGATTTTCTCTTGATGATATCCCGCTTCAATGGTTTGATCTTGGTCCCTCTGATCTGCATGTTGGTCCTTTGAATCTCTGGGGTTCTTGCACTCTAATCTGGGCTGGTACTCCAATCTTGTTCCCGTGCCTGTGCACATTCTGGGCAATAGATCCAGGGTTTGTTGCACCAACATAAGCCCCCGGGCCTTCCCTGAACGCACTTCCGAGCATCATTGGGGTAGGGCCTAATAAGTGCATAGGCGACAGTTGCTGAAGAGGCTGGTCTCTTGAGGTCTTCTTTGCTTCTTCATTAGCCTTGATCCCGAGCCAGTTTCCAGTTTCTCTGCGCGTCGCGTAATGCCAATAGTGGTGAGGTCACTCCAGTAATGGCCCGTGAATGACTTTAAAGCACAGGGTAGAAAATGACCAATTCACTCTTCCCACCACACCCTTATCCTTGGCCACGTATGATGCATGCATCGCGCGAGGTAGGTAATGGAGGCGCGCGACACGGGAGAGCATCAAGGTGAGAGCCCGGTCGTCTATGAATTAGTGGAGGAGGACGGTGCCCTCCCATTGATGGAGCAGCTCCCCTCCTTGCCCCGCCTATAAAAGGGAGGGGCGGAGGAGGATAGATTCACCAATCTTTGCATTCCTCCTCTTCTTATGTTCTACTTCTACCGGTTTATGTCGAAGGGAAGGGCCTGGGGCCAGCCCCCGGGCACTTGGTTGGGGTTAATGTCACCACATGCTAGTACTGATGCTCGGGGAGTGAGCCTGGTCCTTGGTGTGGCGACCTTCTTGGTTCCTTCGAGGTTCGACTGGGAGGCGGTTCTGGAGATCGTTGGCAATCCCAGCACTGCACCTCATGGAAATCTTGGGGCTAATGTCAATGAGAGCCGCACCTTCTGGCCCTCCAAGGTGGGGAGTGGCACGCCTCAAGCCCCCTCACTAATACATGATGCTGCTAACGCGACACTACGATCAGAGACCCTTCGACGAAACTGTGTGCGATGCCATAATCGCAAATGGTGGTGTAATAAAACCGTCAAAAAAGGTGCAAAATGTTTGCGATGGAGGATGCATCAAACAAGGTTCAGAGTTTAGTTGCGTGTGCGATGCAGGGCATACAGTTCAACTCGATCAACCGTTTGAGATGAGGAGGAACAAAAGAAACGGGCAGACACATGAAGGTGCATGCGATGTACATCATACGGTTCACTCGGATGAACTGTTTGTGATTAGGCAACACAAAAGAAACGGTCAGCCAGATCAATGTGTGTACGATGTACAGTATTTGGTTCACTCAGATGAACTGTTTGCGTTGACATGGGAACAAAAACGGTTCAACTTAACAAGATGTGTGTGATACGCGGCAAACAGGTTTGTAATCAGAAATGTGTGCGAAGACCGATAATAACATAGATTATTGATTCTAATAAGACGTATGTGATATCCTCTGTCTACACAACATCTATTCACCATTGGGGGACGGGTGGTCATCTAGATACGCCATATAAGGATGCGAAGAGGCATCCTATATCAGCAAAGACTAGCTGTTCCACCAGTAGCTCATGTAAGAGAACTCTCAAGTTAAGTGTGCTCGAGGTGGAGCATCCATCGGATGGGTGACTGGATGGGAAGTTCTATTGATGTTAAATTAACTGATAGGATGGGTCATATTTGTCAAATTAAATGACTGATACGACCCATCCCATGATTTAATTTAACCTCGCGGTCCTTTTTTTGGACACATGTTAAAGAAGGTCTACCGCATTACTTTTTGATAATGTACGATACATGGCATAAAGTCGATTCATCCGGCCTGTTTGTGATGGAATAAGCCGTGTGTGTTGTGGGAAAACACTTGCTAGTATTCAACCATCTGCGATTGATGAATTCATCACCGACGGGTGCCCTAGTGTGGTCCGTGTTCATCTGATCATCATCTACTTCTTGTGCTAGCTCGATTTTCCTTATATACAAAGTTTCCATTAATTGATGGCGTTTTATGAAAACAGCACCATTTCCCGCCATTCCTCACCTGTTTCCCGTCACTCGGTGATATTGTGCATAAACCTAGGCAGCGCGCGATGCACGGAGGCGACAAGCGCAACCTATAGCACATCCTTTTCCAAGCATGCCAACCCACCAAAGCGCCGCCTCTACCATCAACCTCATCGACGAGGAAAATGAGCAGGCGCCTCGGCCCGGGCCGAGGCGCTCCCCGGCAACGCGATGGACGACGCCATGACGCACTTCTTCGCCTAAGTTGAGTAGACCTTTGGCGCATCGCGCTTGAGCGCCGCGGATCAAGATAGGAATGTCAGCGCCGACAGGCTGCAGCTCACCGCACAACATGATTGATGGCGCGCCGTAGAGCAAGCTAGGCGCGTCCGCTCCGATAAGTTGCAGCTCGCCGCACGGCGAGACCGTTGGAGCACCGCAGATCGAGAGGCACGGCGTGCTGCACCGCAAGAGCGGATCCATCGGCGCTTGCCTACTGTTGACACGACATCGCAGCTGGGTACACGTCCCGTTAGTACTACCATTCCTCGTCAGGAGTGGGCAGAGGCCCTCAGTGCCGTACTTGCACCAGAGGCCGGCTATGCCGTACTTGCACCGGACACCCGCTGCGCCGTTCACATGGGTGCCACTGTTCGCCTTGTCCGCGGCCTGCCGATTGCCAACACACTGGTCCGTAGGCTTGACCGCCACCTTGGCCCAGGTGTCCACCTGGGCGCAGTAGAGGAACATGGCTGTCGCATCCTCAAGCTGGTGATCTCTGATGAAATAGCCAACTTGGAGCTCGAGATCGCGCTCCAGATGTACCGCGAGCGTGTCGACCGCTTGGACGAACGCCTGCACAAGTTCATGCAGAGCCAAGAGCTACCGTAGGCAAGGGTTGCCGGTCATGGTCTCATGGACGCGTTTTATTTTGTTGAGTTGTTTCGACGTGGATAGCTATGTATTCACAACCATCATAGTATTGCACCTTTTATTCCTCTGTTTCAATGTGTGTACTCTGTTTCCGTTCTTATATGTTCTATTTCAATGTGTGTATATATGCTTTCCATTCTATATATGTGGATGGTAACAACTAGATTCAAATTAGTATACAAAAATAGATAGAAAATGGAATTCATAATATATATATATTATATATGTAATATCATCACATATACGTGATGATACTTAACTACTAGGTACAATGCATGAAACTAAAAACGAACAATACTAAAACTAATAATCCCTCCTGGGGCAAGTATTCCGGCAGCCCCTCGCCAGTAGCTCCCTGGTGCGCGACGTCTTCCCAATGCGGAGGCAGTACTTCGCCTCCTCCGCCTCGCAACGCTCGACGTACCGATCTACCTCATGCTGGCGAACGCGCACGAACAATCGTGCCATATCGTTCGGCACCCACCGGAGCTCCTTATCAGTGGCACGCTGTGACACCCCAAAATTTTAACCTTGTTTTACTAATTAAAATTTTGCCAGGAAAATTAAACTTTTCATTTTTCTGGGTTTTCTTTGATTTTAGTACCATCCTTTCTTGGATTTTTATGGAGTTTTATCCCAAGTGAAAGTTTCCAAATATATTACTGGACTTGTTTTCTCCCTCGAGAAAAAAAACATTTCTCTTAAAAGTGGATTTAATTGCATAACTAATTCTCCCTGAGATTTATTCCTTGAAATGATTTTTTTAAAGTTTCAGGACCCAATTTGCACTGCAACCTCTTGATATATTTATCTAAAATTCCAACCAAAATTTGGAGATGTCATGTGATGTTTTTAAATCACTTTTACGCAAAAATATATTTCATTCTTTTAATACTTTGAGCTCTACACCAATTTTTCAAATCTGGTCCAGTGGGCAATTTTGCACTACAAGCCATTTAAATATTTCTTTCTAGCCTCCACCAAACTTATGGGATGTTAATAGGAGTATATTATTCAACTTTATGCAAAAACCCAGTGGTGTTCTTTGAAAAATTTGAGTGAACCAACCTCTTTTGCTCTCTGGTTTAGTTTGGCTTTTTCTACAACAACCCTAGTTTAATTTGCTCTAGTACCCTTGAGTTTTCTCCTGCTTATAGACCACCTTGCAAAACCCTTAAGTCCAGAAGAAGGGACCCATTGGAAGATTTCTGGATCATGAAACAATGCCATTTACCTGTTGTCCAGAACTGAAGTTTTGCAGAACTTGCACTAACAAGTGTTTGTTTTTGTTAAACTAACCTCACCACCCTCTTACTCATCCAAGGAGACACTGATCTGGAGAATTTGGCCACCCCAAGAATTGCCTAGATGCCTTTGGCATTTTGTCAAACACCCTGTGTGTACAACCAGATTTGGCATGATTTCAAGTTTACATTGTGAACTTGATCCCCTGACTAGACCAGCATGTCACATGGATTTACCCAAGCCTATAGCCCCACCCTGCTAACTCCCTTGTGGATTGGAGCACCCTAGCATGCCCTGGCATTTGGTCGAACACGTCGCGTACGTGCTCTGGGCACGCCCAGAGCGCACGTTTTGCACGCGCGTGCACCGAGCCGCCGCATCACACTGCCGTCGCCTTGTGCTCGTTCTGAACCTTCCCCGCTCGTAGCCAACACCGCGCTCCATCCCCACGCCGCAGAGCCGCCCCTGGCGCCCTACAACACCGCCGTCAGGTCGGCAACGGCGGCTAGCAGGCGGCCACAGCAGCTTCTGCCATGGACGGCGCCGCCCGAGCCATCAGCGCTCGCCAGCTGCCCCCTTGAGCAGCTCAAGCTTATCCGCAACCTTGTCCGCAAGCCCTCGTCGCCGCCACGTCGCCTTGCAGCACAGTATGACGGTCGCCGGCGTTCTTATCCTCGGCCATCGACGGAACCGCCCCGATCGCTATATAAGGACCCCCCCCCGAGCTCACCAAACCCTCAAGCAACCTCAGACACTCCCTCACCGATCCGCCCGTAGCAGTAGAAAGACCAGAGATGTCGTCTTCCTCATCTCCGGCAACCACGGCCGCCGCCACTGTCTTGTTCACTCCGGCGCCACCAGGGCCTCCCCCACCCATCCAGCGCCACCGTCGACTTCCCCTCAACCTTGCGGAGCTGCCCGACCCCTCGAACACGATAAAAATCCACCATAACCCAAATCCCCAATCATGCTCGAAGCTCCCTCCGCCGCGGAGCTCGCCGTCGGCGATTCCCTCCGTCCCCGCCGACCAGTCGACCACTGGGAGGAACACCTAGGAGTGGCGGATCCATCCCTGGCCTCGGATGCCCTCGAGGAGCCCCCGTTCGCCAGCGACGAATGCCGGAGTCCCGCCCCCGCTCGGGCAGAGGAAAGGGGAGGGAGTGGAGACCAGTCAAACCTGACCAGTGGGCCCGCTGGACCCACTGTCAGTGACCACGAGCCGGTCCACGCTGGATAAGTGAAGACGTAAACCCCAGAGTACGTCTTCGCTACCCCGAAAGCGTATTCCTTTTGAAACGTTTTCTTTTCTGATTTATTTTAAAAATAGATTTGACCAAAGCTTTGACCGGCTATAACTTTTTAAATATAAGTCCAAATGAATTGATTCTTTTTCCTACCTCTCTCAAATTTCACCTAGTTTATTTTAAGATCTATTTCAAAAATAATTAGGACAACTTTTTGTACTGTTTTTAAAGTATGTGTTATTTTCCTATTTTCGAAATAGGATTTTGGAGAGAGAGAAGAGAGCTTTCAAAAAAATATTGGAGTGCACCTCACCTCTCCACACCTTGAAGGCAAGCATTTCTGAACTCATGCATAATATTACCGTGTGTTGTTTGATACCGTTACAACACCACCGTGACACGGAATATCCATTATGTGTTTGTGACGATATGATCATACGCTTTGAGTGCAAAGATGAAAATTTTTTCTGGTGGAAATGGACATACTTGTGATAGCAATCACCCTCATATGCCTCTCATGCCTACCGGGAAGGATCCGGGAAAGTCTCTGTCTTGGGTAGACACGAGCTTGTCCCTCGTCGAGACGGTTATGACCGGCGGGGCAGGGGGAGATATGATGAGTGGTGGTTGTGTCTGATGGATGTGAAATATTATCCTTGAGCTAATCATGCAGGAAATACTTAAGCCTCCTGAGTCGGCCGTAGATCGAGTCTTGTTCCAGTAACCCCCATACTTGTTTCGTGCTGCCACTTGTCCCTGCCATAGGTAGGGTATGGTTCAGTAAGTTGTCAACCCCTTCCTAGCACACACCGTATAGAGGGGCCGTGATGAGGGTTCCATGGCCCTGGATTAAAGCCAGTCATCCGGTCAAGGGGCATGGGTGTTTCGGTTGTAGCCGAAGGGGTAGCTCCCTTAGTTTGCGCGCGGTATAAATTTTGTGATCCCATTCTAGTCGAGGTTGTAGCCTCCCCGCTTAGAGTTTTGCTTAACAGGTGTCAAGGGTGATTCCAGACACCGGTAAGTTAGGCTGGTGTGTGAGGCTAGGGTGTTTTCAATTAAAAGACCATAGACGGAATTAGTCCCGATGGACTAAAGGAATTCGTTACTCGTGGGTAAAGAGTACACCCTCTGCAGAGATATTAAACCTATTCGAATAGCCGTGTCCATGGTTAAGGACTACAGTCTGGGATGGGTCAAGTGTCGGTCTTAGTGTCGGTCTTCGGAGGAGAAACTATTAAACCAGAATATTGATTATGACTTGTAATATATGATGGTTATGATTATTATCATTGTGGACTAACCGTTTGCATTTTTTGAAATAATGAATATCCCTAGGACGGCACTACCTCCTGGATATTCACTGTGAATATGTTTATATATAAGCCGTTTTTGTGGCGTCGCTCAGACGCCCGACTGTGGCATGTTTGTTATTTCATTTACTTATAAGCCCTTTATGTGGTGTCGCACAGACGCCCGACTGTGGCATGTCCGTTATTTCATTCACTTATAAGCCCTTTATGTGGTGTCGCACCGACGCCCGATTGTGGCATGCTTGTTATTCCTTTTATATATAAGCCCTTTCTGTGGTGTCGCTCAGACGCCCGACTGAGGCATGCTTCATATTATTATCCTTTCGAGGCATCGCTTCAGACACCCGATCGGTGCTTTATATTTTTACACCCTGATTGTTTACTCGTGATTTATTTAAATGATCTACTTGCGTGCATCATGAACCTGATTTCATAACTGATGAAGTGATCATAGAATATTTTAAAGCATGATTATCAGTGGCTATATTATACCCGTGTTCTTAATGTTTGCGAGTACATTCAAAGTACTCACTGGCTTGTCCCTGGCTATTGTCTTGGCCAGATTTCTTGCGTGGAAAGGAATGTTGCGATGACAGCCCCGGAACCTACGCAATGGAGATAGCAGCCTCGCGAAGATAGGAGTTATCCTGGTCAGCTGTTCCTGTGGGAAATGGAGTCCCATAGACGCTGATGATCCGCAAACCGCTTCTGCCATCAACCACTAGAAACCAATTGTTGTACCCATGTGCCAGAATGGTCTTGTACTACATATTTTGTAGTTTGCTTGGAGTTTCTCTAACAAGTTGGTGTCTCATCAGCTAACAGTAATCCTGGGGCTGGTGAGCACAAGGGCCACTTTTGGGAAATTAATATCCCGAAAAACCGGTCCTGACAAACTTGGTATCAGAGCCAGGCTGACCATTGGCTAATCCTATCTTAGACAGATCGATAAACCTAGGTAAACCAACCCACCAGACCCTAACCAAACCCCGGCCAAGCTTCCCATGCAAGATAGCCACGCAGTGAGCCCGACACCTTTTTGGCAGTCGGTGCCCAACCTATCAGCCTAACCTGTCAGTCACACGCCAGTGACCGGCCCCTGAATAGTCTTTTTCGCAAGCGTGCGAAGGAAGACTCCGTCCCCTTTTTCTATAAAAGGGCACGCTAGCCTCAACCCAGCACAGCACAGCCTCTAACCCCAAACCAAGCTAAATGCCAGGACCCATTGTTCACATCGAGACCACAACGACCAACCTTAGAGGTTTTGTGACCGTGCTAGCAAACCTCACCCGCCGCCTTTGCACTAGAAGAGCCCCCAGAATATGTTGTGTACCAAGGGTCCATGAGCGGTGAGAGCCGTCAATTTTGGGCCACTGTGCACGTCTATGGTAGGGGTCTATCACCAGAACGCCCCTACAGGTTCACCGGAAGGACAATTTCCTTTGAGCCACAAGCCATCCAACTAGCTGCTCGAGAAGCTATAGTTCAACTCCGGCACTTGTCGCCCAGAGTTAATTGTCGCTCCTTCTACTACTACCCCAGCCGTGACGGGTTTGGTAGACCACCCCAAGTTGCCAACGGGGACCATGAGACGGATCCTGCATTGTTGCATCTTGTGCGCTATGTAAGTGCACTAGAGGGGCTGTTCGATCAAATCACCCTTGATCTGATCGCAGCTCGTGGAGAACTGATCCGCCGAGCCCCAGCTAGAAGAGAAGATGAACCCGACGCCGACAACCCAGTCGTGCTGTTCGGACAACCGATCGAGACCTTGAGGTTAGCCCCAGCCATCAACCAAGATGCTTTGATGACCCCAGAAGTGCTTCGTCGCCTTTTGGGAACACACTCCAACGGGATTGTGGCCAACAATCCCCGCGATGGTCATCATCACTACCCCGACCCTGTAGTTCCTTAGCCACCTGCAGCTAACTCCGACGGTGAAGCCCGTGGAGAAGCCTCGACATCCGCAAGGCACGCCCGCTTAGATATAAACGAGGTGGACTAAGCCACTCGAGTAGTACCAAGTCTTAGTATACCCCACGCTCTGTAATTATGTGATCATGTATCGCCATATTGGAGGGCTACCTGCTTGTGCATCCCTATTTTGAATAGTGGCCATGCATGAGTGCGTTGGTGTACGGCTGCTTTTTAATTCCGGGCGTAGCTGCCAAAACCAACCCTGACGGCACCCACAGTAACACGTCACTTTTGGGAGATGTGTGTATCTGTGGCTTTGACCCCGACCACCATGAGAGTAGAACCAGCAAGCTAGTACCCCTCACCGCGGTGAATAACCCAGCCTGGAGGCTATATAAATAACCACCTTGTGACCTTGCCGAGTACCCCTCATCTTGTGCGCAACCCTCACAACCATTTCTTGCCTTGCCGAGCCCTAGCATTTATCTGAGAACCCCAGATGCAACCCCAAGTAGCTTTGTTAAAATATTGTGGGACTTTACCTGCAGTACCATTGGTTCTACCCAGCCACCCCAGTACGAGTTGCTCAAGTCGAGGATCACCTCATCCGCCTCGAAATATTGGGCAGTAGTGCACATCCCTCCCGTAGACTCAAACCAAGACCCAACGGAAGTCTCCTTCCTGGGGAAATCTATGCCAACTCCGCAGATGGCCATAGAAGCGGCTGCACATGAAGCGATTGTTCGCCTTCGATTCACGGTACCCTATGCCAGCGAGCGAGGGTATTATTACTTTCCGAGCCGTGCAGCACCCGGAGAAGTAGCATCCTTCCCCGGTGGAAGAATTGAGAGGGACCCAGTACTAGCCAACCTTGTCCAGTATGTCATCGCTCAAGAGCGTTTGACCCAGCGAGTGATGGGTTATGTCCAGAGCCTCGCTGATTTAAATCCTCAGATCGCCATCGGCAGACCACTGAGGCCCGGCCAGGAGAGACGCGTTCATCGACTGATCAATCCACTTCTCCCGATCGAAGAAGAGTGCGCCCCAGTACCAGAGACGTTTTCTCGGGACCCCGTCCAGTTGCCGTTTTCATTCTAGACGTCACCGCTATGTTCTTTTATCCCTGCATTTAATTAAGTGTTGTAACTCATGCGTGTTTCACTAAATCTTGTGCGTTGAGATAAATATTTGGTTTCAATTGTTGTGAGTAGTTTTTGCCGTTGTAAATTTTGAGTAACTAAATTTCTCTCGCGAAAATCTTGGAGTGAGATTTCTTTTCCCTGAGCTGATGCAGCATATACCTCCTCACGACATGGATCTTTATTCACGCAGCACCACGGCAACAGACTCACAACCACAACCACTCGAACACATACACTACTTGCAACACCACGTAACCGTGTTGCATCTGGATAATCATCCCCCTAACCCACCACAGTCTCTGAAGGAGAGATTAGTGGATATTCATTCGGGTACAAGTTACCTCTCGCGCACCGACGACCGTTAGCACCCGACACCCCACCTACTCCTCGTGATCACCGCCACCGCGGAGAGCCAACACTCGAGCGGCAGCATCACGACGATCATCGAGGATCATCGCACACAGGAGCACGGAGAGCCCCAGCAATGCCGCCAGCCCTCCACACACCAGTATCACATACCAGTCCGGCATCACCTCCGCCATTAGAGCCTCACCCGAGCTTCTGTCAATGAAGATGAAGGAGGAAGAAGGGGAAGGAGAAGCGAGGCCAGATGTGATGAAGAAGAGAGGAACACTTCGGCCGTTTTATAGCTTGAGCTCGGTGTACGGTGGGCGAAGTTCACCAGCGCCGCTCGTCGCCCGATCGCCGGTGTTCGGAGGCGAATCCCCGAGCAGTGCCGACAGCATGCTGGCCCGCGAGGTGAGTGCATGCTGCACCGGCAGCTAGCACACCGCGCACTACCGCAGGTATGGCCTAGATGCCCTACGCGCTAAGCATCGCTGGTGGAGAACGCGCGGGAAAGCGCGCGGGAGAGAGGAAGGAGAGAGAGCCAGAGGAAGAAGAAGAGGCTGACAGTGGGCACCGGGTCCACCCGTCGGCCAGGGAGAGCACTGTGCTCTCGGGTACGACCAGCGTATTTTTAAATTTAGAATTTATTCTAAATTTACTGTATCCAACGTAGAAATCTCTCGTTTTTCCCCTAACCGTGGATTTTTCCACGCAGCGCCAGTGTTCCACATTGTGGTTTTACACCACTTATTGCCCTCTCACTATAGCCACATTTATTGCATATATTTTCTTAAAACAACTTTTAACAAATCTCGAGGACGAGATTTTTCTTAAGGGGGGTAGTGTTGTGACACCCCAAAATTTTAACCTTGTTTTACTAATTAAAATTTTGCCAGGAAAATTAAACTTTTCATTTTTCTGGGTTTTCTTTGATTTCAGTACCATCCTTTCTTGGATTTTTATGAAGTTTTAACCCAAGTGGAAGTTTCCAAATATATTACTAGACTTGTTTTCTCCCTCGAGAAAAAAAACATTTCTCTTAAAAGTGGATTTAATTGCATAACTAATTCTCCCTGAGATTTATTCCTTGAAATGATTTTTTTTAAAGTTTCAGGACCCAATTTGCACTGCAACCTCTTGATATATTTATCTAAAATTCCAACCAAAATTTGGAGATGTCATGTGATGTTTTGAAATCACTTTTACGCAAAAATATATTTCATTCTTTTAATATTTTGAGCTCTACACCAATTTTTCAAATCTGGTCCAGTGGGCAATTTTGCACTACAAGCCATTTAAATATTTCTTTCTAGCCTCCACCAAAATTATGGGATGTTAATAGGAGTATATTATTCAACTTTATCCAAAAACCCAGTGGTGTTCTTTGAAAAATTTGAGTGAACCAACCTCTTTTGCTCTCTGGTCCAGTTTGGCTTTTTCTACAGCAACCCTAGTTTAATTTGCTCTAGTACCCTTGAGTTTTTTGCTGCTTATAGCCCACCTTGCAAAACCCTTAAGTCCAGAAGAAGGGACCCATTGGAAGATTTCTGGATCATGAAACAATGCCATTTACCTATTGTCCAGAACTGAAGTTTTGCAGAACTTGCACTAACAAGTGTTTGTTTTTGTTAAACTAACCTCACCACCCTCTTACTCATCCAAGGAGACACTGATCTGGAGAATTTGGCCACCCCAAGAATTGCCTAGATGCCTTTGGCATTTTGTCAAACACCCTGTGTGCACAACCAGATTTGGCATGATTTCAAGTTTACATTGTGAACTTGATCCCCTGACTAGACCAGCATGTCACATGGATTTGCCCAAGCCTATAGCCCCACCCTGCTAATTCCCTTGTGGATTGGAGCCCCCTAGCATGCCCTGGCATTTGGTCGAACACGTCGCGTACATGCTCTGGGCACGCCCAGAGTGCACGTTTTGCACGCGCGTGCACCGAGCCGCCACATCGCACTGCCGTCGCCTCGCGCTCGTTCTGACCCTTCCCCGCTCGCAGCCAACACCACGCCCCTTCCCCTCGCCGCAGAGCCGCCCCTGGCGCCCTACAGCGCCGCCGTCAGGTCGGCAACGGCGGCTAGCGGGCAGCCACAACAGCTTCTGCCATGGACGGCGCCGCCCGAGCCACCAGCGCTCGCCAGCTGCCCCCTTGAGCAGCTCAAGCTTATCCGCAACCTTGTCCGCAAGCCCTCGTCGCCGCCACGTCGCCCTGCAGCACAGTATGACGGTTGCCGACGTTCTTATCCTCGGCCATCGACAGAACCGCCCCAATCGCTATATAAGGACCCCCTGAGCTCACCAAACCCTCAAGCAACCTCCCACACTCCCTCACCGATCCGCCCGTAGCAGTAGAAAGACCACAGAGGTCGTCTTCCTCATCTTTGGCAACCACGGCCGCCGCCATTGTCTTGTTCACTCCGGCGCCACCAGGGCCTCCCCCACCCATCCAGCGCCACCGTCGACTTCCCCTCGACCTTGCGGAGCTGCCCGACCCCTCGAACGTGATCAAAACCCACCATAACCCAAATCCCCAATCATGCCCGAAGCTCCCTCCGCCGCGGAGCTCGCCGCCGGCGATTCCCTCCGTCCCCGCCGGCCAGTCGACCACCGGGAGGACCGCCTAGGACTGGCGGATCCATCCCTGGCCTCGGATGCCCTCGAGGAGCCCCCGTTCGCCGGCGACGATCGCCGGAGTCCCGCCCCCGCTCAGGCAGAGGAAAGGGGAGGGGGTGGAGACCAGTCAAATCTGACCAGTGGGCCCGCTGGACCCACTGTCAGTGACCACGAGCCGGTCCACGCTGGATAAGTGAAGACATAAACCCCAGAGTACGTCTTCGCTACCCCGAAAGCGTATTCCTTTTGAAACGTTTTCTTTTCTGTTTTATTTTAAAAACAGATTTGACCAAAGCTTTAACTGGCTATAACTTTTTAAATATAAGTCCAAATGAATTGATTCTTTTTCCTACCTCTCTCAAATTTCACCTAGTTTATTTTAAGATTTATTTCAAAAATAATTAGGACAACTTTTTGTACTGTTTTTAAAGTATGTGTTATTTGCCTATTTTTGAAATAGGATTTTGGAGAGAGAGAAGAGAGCTTTAAAAAAAATATTGGAGTGCACCTCACCTCTCCACACCTTGAAGGCAAGCATTTCTGAACTCCGGCATAATATTATCGTGTGTTGTTTGATACAGTTACAACACCACCATGACACGGAGTATCCATTATGTGTTTGTGATGATATGATCATATGCTTTGAGTGCAAAGATGAAAATTTTTGCTGTTGGAAATGGACATACTTGTGATAGCAATCACCCTCATATGCCTCTCATGCCTACCGGGAAGGATCCGGGAAAGTCTCTGTCTTGGGTAGACACGAGCTTGTCCCTCGTCGAGACGGTTATGACCAGCGGGGCAGGGGGAGATATGATGAGTGGTGGTTGTGTCTGATGGATGTGAAATATTATCCTTGAGCTAATCATGCAGGAAATACTTAAGCCTCCTGAGTCGGCCGTAGATCGAGTCTTGTTCCAGTAACCCCCATACTTGTTTTGTGCTGCCACTTGTCCCTGCCGTAGGTAGGGTACGGTTCAGTAAGTTGTCAACCCCTTCCTAGCACACACCGTACAAAGGGGCCGCGATGAGGGTTCCATGGCCCTGGATTAAAGCCAGTCATCCGGTCAGGGGGCATGGGTGTTCCGCTTGTAGCCGAAGGGGTAGCTCCCCTAGTTTGGGCGCGATATAAATTTTGTGATCCCATGCTAGTCGAGGTTGTAGCCTCCCCGCTTAGAGTTTTGCTTAACAGGTGTCAAGGGTGATTCCAGACACTGGTAAGTTAGGCTGGTGTGTGCGGTTAGGGTGTTTTCAATTAAAAGACCGTAGACGGAATTAGTCCCGATGGACTAAAGGAATCCGTTACTCGTGGGTAAAGAGTACACCCTCTGCAGAGATATTAAACCTATTCGAATAGCCGTGTCCATGGTTAAAGACTACAGTCTGGGATGGGTCAAGTGTCGGTCTTAGTGTCGGTCTTCGGAGGAGAAACTATTAAACCAGAATATTGATTATGACTTGTAATATATGATGGTAATGATTATTATCATTGTGGACTAACCGTTTGCATTGTTTGAAATAATGAATATCCCTGGGACGGTACTACCTCCTGGATATTCACTGTGAATATGTTTATATATAAGCCCTTTTTGTGGCGTCGCTTAGACGCCCGACTGTGGCATGTTTGTTATTTCATTTACTTATAAGCCCTTTATGTGGTGTCGCACAGACGCCCGACTGTGGCATGTCCGTTATTTCATTTACTTATAAGCCCTTTATGTGGTGTTGCACCGACGCCCGATTGTGGCATGCTTGTTATTCCTTTTATATATAAGCCCTTTATGTGGTGTCGCTCAGACGCCCGACTGAGGCATGCTTCATATTATTATCCTTTAGAGGCGTCGCTTTAGACACCCGATCGGTGCTTTATATTTTTACACCCTGATTGTTTAGTCGTGATTTATTTAAATGATCTACCTGCGTGCATCATGAACCTTATTTCATAACTGACAAAGTGATCATAGAATATTTTAAAGCATGATTATCAGTGGCTATATTATACCTGTGTTCTTAATGTTTGCGAGTACATTCAAAGTACTCACTGGCTTGTCCCTGGCTATTGTCTTGGCCAGATTTCTTGCGTGGAAAGGAACGTTGCGATGAAAGCCCCGGAACCTACGCAATGGAGATAGCAGCCTCGCGAAGATAGGAGTTATCCTGGTCAGCTGTTCCTGTGGGAAATGGAGTCCCATAGACGCTGATGATCCGCAAACCGCTTCCGCCATCAACCACTAGAAACCAATTGTTGTACCCATAGGCCAGAATGGTCTTGTACTACATATTTTGTAGTTTGCTTGGAGTTTCTGTAACAAGTTGGTGTCTCATCAGCTAACAGTAATCCTGGGGCTGGTGAGCACAAGGGCCACTTTTGGGAAATTAATATCCCAAAAAACCGGTCCTGACACACGCCGGAGCTTATCGGCCCACCTCCACGCAGCAGCAAGGAGCCCGACACCTACGACCTTCCTCGCGAAGTACCCGTCTTCGTACACCTCATCGGCACGACAATGCGCCCGCCCCCAAAGCTCCGCCGCCTCCTTTTCCCAGGAGGCATCACGGGCTTCATAGGCCACCTGGTACCTCCTCCGCCATCTCCTTCTTGAACGCCACTTGCCTGGCTTTCTCAGCCGGCGGCAGCGACTTCCACAGACAAAGATTGTACTGGCTACAAAACCAATCCAAAGTTGGGGGGTCCGACGCAACCTCGTCAGGAGGCGTGTAAGGGTCCTCATCGCTGCTATTCAAGTGAGCGTCCTCAGGGGCGGCGACTCCTCGTCGGCACGTGGGCAGACTGGTGGCGCCATGGCAGCGATTTGTGAGAGAGAGGGCGAGTTAGGGGAGGATGTAGATGAGAATGTAGGCAGGATGACATGAGCAAGGGAGTATTTATTGGCGGCCGAAATCTAGATCGATGGGGACAGTACACATGCTGGTCGCCAAAATTTATGAGTACTATAGTTTGAAACACACATGATTCCCGCAGCAAAATCCGTGTGTGAACATAATAGCTGACGGTTTGCAATATAGAACCATGTCTGATTAATGATCCCCGCCACTCACCTACCAAACCTCGGGCTGCGAGATAGAGTGCCAATAATGTGGGGGGCGGTTGTCTTACCAGATCTTTATATTTTCGTTTTAGAACACCAGATCTTTACATTGTTTGATGATTTTTTAACTCGCATACAAGTACACAAAATATGATTTTTCAAACCATTATGGTTAGGCGTTGCATGTAGATGTAGTTCAAATTGGAATTACGGTCATTAAATGGTTAGAAAATCACTTAAATGTTTTTAAAAGGTCAAATGACCCCTGAAATTTTTCGAATTTTCACATGACAGTTGTATTAGTGCATGTTAAACATAGAATTTTCTTGAAGGCTATAAGAGGAAGCTATCTCCCATTCGTCATCAAACATGCATTGTTCCCTCTCGGAACCACGAACCTTCCAGTGAGTTGCTCCGGTTTGTGAGGGGTATGTTTCCAAACTTTCGTCAAACATGCCAGTTTTTCTACCACATCATCTTGGTGGCATGACATTAAATCAAGCAAGGTTTCATATTTTTTCTGATCATTTTTTATTTTTTTGGAATTAAAATGCCCTGGCACTCCGTGCATGTGCCCATGCCTTGAGACCAATATGTTTGAAAATTCTTTCTAATTTATTGCACATGGAATTAACTCGCACAAAATTACACAAAAATATGAATTTTCAAACTGTGTTTGTTAGGCGTTGCATGTAGATGTAGTTCAAATTTGAATTACGGTCATTAAATGGTTAGAAAATCACTTAAATATCTTTAAAAGGTCAAATGATCCCTGAAATTTTCCATATTTTCACATGACAGTTGTATTAGTGCACGTTAAACATAGGAAATTTTTTGAAGGCCGTAAGAGGAAGCTCTCTCCCGTTCGTCATCAAACATGCATTGTTCCGTCTCGGAACCATGAACCTTCTAGTGAGTTGCTCCGGTTTGCGAGGGGTGTGTGTCCAAACTTTCGTCAAACATGCCAATTTCTTTACCACATCATCTTGGTGGCATGACATTACATCAACCAAGGTTTCCTGTTTTTCTGATCATTTTTTAATTTTTTGGAATTGAAATGCCATGTCACTCCATGCATACGTATGCATGTGCCCATGCCTTGAGACCAATATGTTTTAAAATTCCTTCTAATTTGCTACACATGGAATTAACTCGCACACAAGTACACAGATATGATTTTTTCAAACCGTTTTGGTTAGGCTTTGCATGTAGATGTAGTTCAAATTTGAATTACGGCCATTAAATGGCTAGAAAATCACTTAAATGTCTTTAACAGGTCAAATGACCCCTATTATTTTCGAAAATTTCACATTACAACTGTAGTAGTGCATGTTAGACATAGAAAAAAATTGAAGGCCGTAAGAGGAAGCTATGTCCCGTTCGACATCAAACATGCATTGTTCCCTCTCGGAACCACGAGCCTTCTAGTGAGTTGCTCTAGTTTGTGAGGGGTGTGTGTCCAAACTTTCGACAAACATGCCAATTTCTTTACCACATCATCTTGGTGGTATGACATTACATCAACCAATGTTTCATGTGTTTCTAATTTTTTTTATTTTTTGGAATTAAGATTCCATATCACTCCATGCATACGTATGCATGTGTCCATGTCGTGAGACAAATATGTTTGAAAATTCCTTATAATTTACTGCACATGGAATTAACTCACATACACGAACACAAATATGATTTTTCAAACCGTTTTGGTTAGGCGTTGCATGTAGATGTAGTTCAAATTTGAATTACGGCCATTAAATGGCTAGAAAATCACTTAAATATCTTTAACAAGTCAAATGACCCCTATTATTTTCGAAAATTTCACATTACAGTTGTAGTAGTGCATGTTAGACATAGCAAAAAATTGAAGGTCGTAAGAGTAAGTTATGTCCTGTTCGACATCAAACATGCATTGTTCCCTCTCGGAACCACGGGCCTTCTAGTGAGTTGCTCCAGTTTATGAGGGGGGTGTGTCCAATCTTTCGACAAATATGCCAATTTTTTACCACATCATCTTGGTGGCATGACATTACATCAACCAAGGTTTCATGTGTTTCTAATTTTTTTTTATTTTTTGGCATTAAGATGCCATATAACTCCATGCAGACGTATGCATGTGTCCATGTCGTGAGAGAAATATGTTTGAAAATTCCTTATAATTTACTGCACATGGAATTAACTCACACACACAAACACAAATATGATTTTTCAAACCGTTTTGGTTAGGTGTTGCATGTAGATGTAGTTCAATTTTGAATTACAGCCATTAAATGGCTAGAAAATCACTTAAATGTCTTTAACAGGTCAAATGACCCCTATTATTTTCGAAAATTTCACATTACAGTTGTAGTACTGCATGTTAGACATAGAAAAAAAATTTGAAGGCCTTAAGAGGAAGCTATGTCCCGTTCGACGACAAACATGCATTGTTCCATCTCGGAACCACGAGCCTTCTAGTGAGTTGCTCTACTTTGTGACGGGTGTGTGTCCAAAATTTCGACAAACATGCCAATTTCTTTACCACATCATCTTGGTGGTATGACATTACATCAACCAATGTTTCATGTGTTTCTAATTTTTTTATTTTTTGGAATTAAGATGCCATATCACTCCATGCATACGTATGCGTGTGTCCATGTTGTGAGACAAATATGTTTGAATATTCCTTATAATTTACGGCACATGGAATTAACTCACATACACGAACACAAATATGATTTTTCAAACCGTTTTGGTTAGGCGTTGCATGTAGATGTAGTTCAAATTTGAATTACGGCCATTAAATGGCTAGAAAATCACTTAAATATCTTTAACAAGTCAAATGACCCCTATTATTCTCGAAAATTTCACATTACAGCTGTAGTAGTGCATGTTAGACATAGAAAAAATTGAAGGTCGTAAGAGTAAGTTATGTCCCGTTCGACATCAAATATGCATTGTTCCCTCTCGGAACCACGAGCCTTCTAGTGAGTTGCTCCAGTTTATGAGGGGGGTGTGCCCAAACTTTCGACAAATATGCCAATTTCTTTACCACATCATCTTGGTGGCATGACATTACATCAACCAAGGTTTCATGTGTTTCTATTTTTTATTATTTTTTGGCATTAAGATGCCATATAAGTCCATGCATACGTATGCATGTGTCCATGTCGTGAGAGAAATATGTTCGAAAATTCCTTATAATTTACTGCACATGGAATTAACTCACACACACGAACACAGATCTGATTTTTCAAACCGTTTTGGTTAGGCGTTGCATGTAGATGTAGTTCAATTTTGAATTACGACCATTAAATGGCTAGAAAATCACTTAAATGTTTTTAACAGGTCAAATGACCCCAATTATTTTCGAAAATTTCACATTACAGTTGTAGTACTGCATGTTAGACATAGAAAAAAATTGAAGGCCTTAAGAGGAAGCTATGTCCCGTTCGACATCAAACATGCATTGTTCCCTCTCGGAACCACGAGCCTTCTAGTGAGTTGCTCTAGTTTGTGAGGGGCGTGTGTCCAAACTTTCGACAAACATGCCAATTTCTTTACCACATCATCTTGGTGGATTGACATTACATCAACCAATGTTTCATGTGTTTCTAATTTTTTTTATTTTTTGGAATTAAGATGCCATATCACTCCACGCATACGTATGCATGTGTCCATGTCGTGAGACAAATATATTTGAAAATTCCTTATAATTTACTTCACATGGAATTAACTCACATACACGAACACAAATATGATTTTTCAAACCATTTTGGTTAGGCGTTGCATGTAGATGTAGTTCAAATTTGAATTACGGCCATTAAATGGCTAGAAAATCACTTAAATATCTTTAACAAGTCAAATGACCCCTATTATTTTCGAAAATTTCACAATGCAGTTGTAGTAGTGCATGTTAGACATAGAAAAAAATTGAAGGTCGTAAGAGTAAGTTATGTCCCGTTCGACATCAAACATGCATTGTTCCCTCTCGGAACCACGAGCCTTCTAGTGAGTTGCTCCAGTTTATGAGGGGGGTGCGTCCAAACTTTCGACAAATATGCCAATTTCTTTACCACATCATCTTGGTGGCATGGACATTACATCAACCAAGGTTTCCATGTGTTTTCTATTTTTTATTATTTTTTGGCATTAGATGCCATATACTCCATGCATACGTATGCATGTGCCCATGTCGTTGAGAGAAATATGTTGAAAATTCCTTATAATTTACTGCACATGGAATTAACTCACACACAAACACAGATATGATTTTTCAAACCGTTTTGGTTAGGCTTTGCATGTAGATGTAGTTCAATTTTGAATTACGACCATTAAATGGCTAGAAAATCACTTAAATGTCTTTAACAGGTCAAATGACCCCTATTATTTTCGAAAATTTCACATTACAGCTGTAGTAGTGCATGTTAGACATAGAAAAAAATTGAAGGCCGTAAGAGGAAGCTATGTCCCGTTCGACATCAAACATGCATTGTTCCCTCTCGGAACCACGAGCCTTCTAGTGAGTTGCTCTAGTTTGTGAGGGGTGTGTGTCCAAACTTTCGACAAACATGCCAATTTCTTTACCACATCATCTTGGTGGTATGACATTACATCAACCAATGTTTCATGTGTTTCTAATTTTTTTTATTTTTTGGAATTAAGATTCCATATCACTCCATGCATACGTATGCATGTGTCCATGTCGTGAGACAAATATGTTTGAAAATTCCTTATAATTTACTGCACATGGAATTAACTCACATACACGAACACAAATATGATTTTTCAAACCGTTTTGGTTAGGCGTTGCATGTAGATGTAGTTCAAATTTGAATTACGGCCATTAAATGGCTAGAAAATCACTTAAATATCTTTAACAAGTCAAATGACCCCTATTATTTTCGAAAATTTCACATTACAGTTGTAGTAGTGCATGTTAGACATAGCAAAAAATTGAAGGTCGTAAGAGTAAGTTATGTCCTGTTCGACATCAAACATGCATTGTTCCCTCTCGGAACCACGGGCCTTCTAGTGAGTTGCTCCAGTTTATGAGGGGGGTGTGTCCAATCTTTCGACAAATATGCCAATTTTTTACCACATCATCTTGGTGGCATGACATTACATCAACCAAGGTTTCATGTGTTTCTAATTTTTTTTTATTTTTTGGCATTAAGATGCCATATAACTCCATGCAGACGTATGCATGTGTCCATGTCGTGAGAGAAATATGTTTGAAAATTCCTTATAATTTACTGCACATGGAATTAACTCACACACACAAACACAAATATGATTTTTCAAACCGTTTTGGTTAGGTGTTGCATGTAGATGTAGTTCAATTTTGAATTACAGCCATTAAATGGCTAGAAAATCACTTAAATGTCTTTAACAGGTCAAATGACCCCTATTATTTTCGAAAATTTCACATTACAGTTGTAGTACTGCATGTTAGACATAGAAAAAAAATTTGAAGGCCTTAAGAGGAAGCTATGTCCCGTTCGACGACAAACATGCATTGTTCCATCTCGGAACCACGAGCCTTCTAGTGAGTTGCTCTACTTTGTGACGGGTGTGTGTCCAAAATTTCGACAAACATGCCAATTTCTTTACCACATCATCTTGGTGGTATGACATTACATCAACCAATGTTTCATGTGTTTCTAATTTTTTTATTTTTTGGAATTAAGATGCCATATCACTCCATGCATACGTATGCGTGTGTCCATGTTGTGAGACAAATATGTTTGAATATTCCTTATAATTTACGGCACATGGAATTAACTCACATACACGAACACAAATATGATTTTTCAAACCGTTTTGGTTAGGCGTTGCATGTAGATGTAGTTCAAATTTGAATTACGGCCATTAAATGGCTAGAAAATCACTTAAATATCTTTAACAAGTCAAATGACCCCTATTATTCTCGAAAATTTCACATTACAGCTGTAGTAGTGCATGTTAGACATAGAAAAAATTGAAGGTCGTAAGAGTAAGTTATGTCCCGTTCGACATCAAATATGCATTGTTCCCTCTCGGAACCACGAGCCTTCTAGTGAGTTGCTCCAGTTTATGAGGGGGGTGTGCCCAAACTTTCGACAAATATGCCAATTTCTTTACCACATCATCTTGGTGGCATGACATTACATAAACCAAGGTTTCATGTGTTTCAATTTTTTATTTTTTTGGAATTAAGATGCCATATAACTCCATGCATACGTATGCATGTGTCCATGTCGTGAGAGAAATATGTTTGAAAATTCCTTATAATTTACTGCACATGGAATTAACTCACACACACGAACACAATATGATTTTTCAAACCGTTTTGGTTAGGCGTTGCATGTAGATGTAGTTCAATTTTGAATTACGGCCATTAAATGGCTAGAAAATCACTTAAATGTCTTTAAAGGTCAAATGACCCCTATTATTTTCAAAATTTCACATTACAGTTGTAGTAGTGCATGTTAGACATAGAAAAAAATTGAAGGCCTTAAGAGGAAGCTATGTCCCGTTCGACATCAAACATGCATTGTTCCCTCTCGGAACCACGAGCCTTCTAGTGAGTTGGCTAGTTTGTGAGGGGTGTGTGTCCAAACTTTCGACAAACATGCCAATTTCTTTACCACATCATCTTGGTGGCATGACATTACATAAACCAAGGTTTCATGTGTTTCTAATTTTTTTTATTTTTTGAATTAAGATGCCATATCACTCCATGCATACGATGCATGTGTCCATGTCGTGAGACTAATATGTTTGAAAATTCCTTATAATTTACTACACATGGAATTAACTCACACACACGAACACAAATATGATTTTTCAAACCGTTTTGGTTTGGCGTTGCATGTAGATTTAGTTCAAATTTGAATTACGGTCATTAAATGGCTAGAAAATCACTTAAATGTCTTTAAAAGGACAAATGACCCCTAGAATTTTCAAAAATTTCAAATTATTGTTTTAGTAGTTCACGTTAGACGTAGAAAAAATTTGAAGGCCGTAAGAGGAAGCTATCTCCGGTTCGTCATCAAACATGCATTGTTCCCTCTTGGAACAACGAGCCTTCTAGTGAGTTGCTCCGGTTTGTGAGGGGTGTGTGTCCAAACTTTCGACAAATATGCCAATTTCTTTACCACATCATCTTGGTGGCATGACATTACATCAAACCAAGGTTTCCATGTGTTTCTAATTTTTTTTATTTTTTTTGAATTAAGATGCCATATAACTCCATGCATACGTATGCATGTGTCCATGTCGTGAGAGAAATATGTTTGAAAATTCCTTATAATTTACTGCACATGGAATTAACTCACACACACGAACACAAATATGATTTTTCAAACCGTTTTGGTTAGGCGTTGCATGTAGATGTAGTTCAATTTTGAATTACGGCCATTAAATGGCTAGAAAATCACTTAAATGTCTTTAACAGGTCAAATGACCCCTATTATTTTCAAAAATTTCACATTACAGCTATAGTAGGCATGTTAGACATAGAAATAAATTGAAGGTCGTAAGAGGAAGCTATGTCCCGTTCGACATCAAACATGCCTTCTTCCCTCTCGGAACCACGAGCCTTCTAGTGAGTTGCTCCAGTTTGTGAGGGGTGTGTGTCCAAACTTTCGACAAATATGCCAATTTCTTTACCACATCAACTTGGTGGCATGACATTACATAAACCAAGGTTTCATGTGTTTCTAATTTTTTTTATTTTTTTTGAATTAAGATGCCATATCACTCCATGCATACGTATGCATGTGTCCATGTCGTGAGAGAAATATGTTTGAAAATTCCTTATAATTTACTGCACATGGAATTAACTCACACACACGAACACAAATATGATTTTTCAAACCGTTTTGGTTAGGCGTTGCATGTAGATGTAGTTCAATTTTGAATTACGGCCATTAAATGGCTAGAAAATCACTTAAATGTCTTTAACAGGTCAAATGACCCCTATTATTTTCAAAAATTTCACATTACAGCTATAGTAGGCATGTTAGACATAGAAATAAATTGAAGGTCGTAAGAGGAAGCTATGTCCCGTTCGACATCAAACATGCCTTCTTCCCTCTCGGAACCACGAGCCTTCTAGTGAGTTGCTCCAGTTTGTGAGGGGTGTGTGTCCAAACTTTCGACAAATATGCCAATTTCTTTACCACATCAACTTGGTGGCATGACATTACATAAACCAAGGTTTCATGTGTTTCTAATTTTTTTTATTTTTTTTGAATTAAGATGCCATATCACTCCATGCATACGTATGCATGTGTCCATGTCGTGAGAGAAATATGTTTGAAAATTCCTTATAATTTACTGCACATGGAATTAACTCACACACACGAACACAAATATGATTTTTCAAACCGTTTTGGTTAGGCGTTGCATGTAGATGTAGTTCAATTTTGAATTACGGCCATTAAATGGCTAGAAAATCACTTAAATGTCTTTAACAGGTCAAATGACCCCTATTATTTTCAAAAATTTCACATTACAGCTATAGTAGGCATGTTAGACATAGAAATAAATTGAAGGTCGTAAGAGGAAGCTATGTCCCGTTCGACATCAAACATGCCTTCTTCCCTCTCGGAACCACGAGCCTTCTAGTGAGTTGCTCCAGTTTGTGAGGGGTGTGTGTCCAAACTTTTGACAAATATGCCAATTTCTTTACCACATCAACTTGGTGGCATGACATTACATAAACCAAGGTTTCATGTGTTTCTAATTTTTTTTATTTTTTGAATTAAGATGCCATATAACTCCATGCATACGTATGCATGTGTCCATGTCGTGAGAGAAATATGTTTGAAAATTCCTTATAATTTACTGCACATGGAATTAACTCACACACACGAACACAAATATGATTTTTCAAACCGTTTTGGTTAGGCGTTGCATGTAGATGTAGTTCAATTTTGAATTACGGCCATTAAATGGCTAGAAAATCACTTAAATGTCTTTAACAGGTCAAATGACCCCTATTATTTTCAAAAATTTCACATTACAGCTATAGTAGGCATGTTAGACATAGAAATAAATTGAAGGTCGTAAGAGGAAGCTATGTCCCGTTCGACATCAAACATGCCTTCTTCCCTCTCGGAACCACGAGCCTTCTAGTGAGTTGCTCCAGTTTGTGAGGGGTGTGTGTCCAAACTTTTGACAAATATGCCAATTTCTTTACCACATCAACTTGGTGGCATGACATTACATAAACCAAGGTTTCATGTGTTTTTCTAATTTTTTTTATTTTTTTTGAATTAAGATGCCATATAACTCCATGCATACGTATGCATGTGTCCATGTCGTGAGAGAAATATGTTTGAAAATTCCTTATAATTTACTGCACATGGAATTAACTCACACACACGAACACAAATATGATTTTTCAAACCGTTTTGGTTAGGCGTTGCATGTAGATGTAGTTCAATTTTGAATTACGGCCATTAAATGGCTAGAAAATCACTTAAATGTCTTTAACAGGTCAAATGACCCCTATTATTTTCAAAAATTTCACATTACAGCTATAGTAGGCATGTTAGACATAGAAATAAATTGAAGGTCGTAAGAGGAAGCTATGTCCCGTTCGACATCAAACATGCCTTCTTCCCTCTCGGAACCACGAGCCTTCTAGTGAGTTGCTCCAGTTTGTGAGGGGTGTGTGTCCAAACTTTTGACAAATATGCCAATTTCTTTACCACATCAACTTGGTGGCATGACATTACATAAACCAAGGTTTCATGTGTTTCTAATTTTTTTTATTTTTTGAATTAAGATGCCATATCACTCCATGCATACGTATGCAATGTGTCCATGTCGTGAGACAAATATGTTTGAAAATTCCTTATAATTTACTGCACATGGAATTAACTCAAACACATGAACACAAATATGATTTTTCAAACCATTTTGGTTAGGCGTTGCATGTAGATGTAGTTCAAATTTGAATTACGGTCATTAAATGGCTAGAAAATCACTTAAATGTCTTTAAAAGGTCAAATGACCCCTAGAATTTTCCAAAATTTCACATTACAGTTGTAGTAGTGCATGTTAGACATAGAAAAAAATTGAAGGTCGTAAGAGGAAGCTATCTCCCGTTCGACATCAAACATGCATTGTTCCCTCTCGGAACCACGAGCCTTCTAGTGAGTTGCTCCTTTGTATGAGGGGGGTGTGTCCAAACTTTCGACAAATATGCCAATTTCTTTACCACATCATCTTGGTGGCATGACATTACATCAACCAAGGTTTCATGTGTTTCTATTTTTTTTTTATTTTTTGGCATTAAGACGCCATATAACTCCATGCATACGTATGCATGTGTCCATGTTGTGAGAGAAATATGTTTGAAAATTCCTTATAATTTACTGCACATGGAATTAACTCTCACACACGAACACAAATGTGATTTTTCAAAACCGTTTTGGTTAGGCTTTGCATGTAGATGTAGTTCAATTTTGAATTACGACCATTAAATGGCTAGAAAATCACTAAATGGCTTTAGCAGGTCAAATGACCCCTATTATTTTCGAAAATTTCACATTACAGCTATAGTAGTGCATGTTAGACATAGAAAAAAATTCAAGGTCGTAAGAGGAAGCTATGTCCCGTTCGACATCAAACATGCATTGTTCCCTCTCGGAACCACGAGCCTTCTAGTGAGTTGCTCCGTTTGTGAGGGGTGTGTGTCCAAACTTTCGACAAATATGCCAATTTCTTTACCACATCAACTTGGTGGCATGACATTACATAAACCAAGGTTTCATGTGTTTCTAATTTTTTTTATTTTTTTTGAATTAAGATGCCATATAACTCCATGCATACGTATGCATGTGTCCATGTCGTGAGAGAAATATGTTTGAAAATTCCTTATAATTTACTGCACATGGAATTAACTCACACACACGAACACAAATATGATTTTTCAAACCGTTTTGGTTAGGCGTTGCATGTAGATGTAGTTCAATTTTGAATTACGGCCATTAAATGGCTAGAAAATCACTTAAATGTCTTTAACAGGTCAAATGACCCCTATTATTTTCGAAAATTTCACATTACAGTTGTAGTACTGCATGTTAGACATAGAAAAAAATTGAAGGCCTTAAGAGGAAGCTATGTCCCGTTCGACATCAAACATGCATTGTTCCCTCTCGGAACCACGAGCCTTCTAGTGAGTTGCTCTAGTTTGTGAGGGGTGTGTGTCCAAACTTTCGACAAACATGCCAATTTCTTTACCACATCATCTTGGTGGTATGACATTACATAAACCAAGGTTTCATGTGTTTCTAATTTTTTTTATTTTTTGGAATTAAGATGCCATATCACTCCATGCATACGTATGCATGTGTCCATGTCGTGAGAGAAATATGTTTGAAAATTCCTTATAATTTACTACACATGGAATTAACTCACACACACGAACACAAATATGATTTTTCAAAACCGTTTTGGTTAGGCTTTGCATGTAGATGTAGTTCAATTTTGAATTACGACCATTAAATGGCTAGAAAATCACTAAATGGCTTTAACAGGTTAAATGACCCCTATTATTTTCGAAAATTTCACATTACAGCTATAGTAGTGCATGTTTAGACATAGAAATAAATTGAAGGTCGTAAGAGGAAGCTAATGTCCCGTTCGACCATCAACATGCCTTCTTCCCTCTCGGAACCACGAGCCTTCTAGTGAGTTGCTCCAGTTTGTGAGGGGTGTCTGTCCAAACTTTCGACAAATATGCCAATTTCTTTACCACATCAACTGGTGGCATGACGCACGGTCGAACAGTGCGCCATTAGTAGTTTTGCAAAAAAAGGAATAAAAAATATAATAAAAAAACAACATTAGTGGCGCACTTTCTGACAGGTGCGCCATTACTAGTTACAACTAGTAATGGCGCACTGTGTCTGGATGCGCCATTAGTATGTTTGGACAGGCGCACTAGTTCAAAAAAAAATTGATACTAATGGCGCACCCTGGGCCAGGTGCACCATTAGTAGTTTCAACTCTAATGGCGTATCAGAAGGTGGTGCACCATTAGTATATACTAATGGCACACCGCTTGTCTGGTGCGCCATTAGTGTCAATCCCATCTATAGCCCTTTTTCTAGTAGTGACATGCATACGTATGCATGGAGTGATATGGCATCTTAATTCCAAAAAATAAAAAAATTAGAAACACATGAAACATTGGTTGATGTAATGTCATACCACCAAGATGATGTGGTAAAGAAATTGACATGTTTGTCGAAAGTTTGGACACACACCCCTCACAAACTAGAGCAACTCACTAGAAGGCTCGTGGTTCCGAGAGGGAACAATGCATGTTTGATGTCGAACGGGACATAACTTACTCTTACGACCTTCAATTTTTTTCTATGTCTAACATGCACTACTACAACTGTAATGTGAAATTTTCGAAAATAATAGGGGTCATTTGACCTGTTAAAGACATATAAGTGATTTTCTAGCCATTTAATGGCCGTAATTCAAATTTGAACTACATCTACATGCAACGCCTAACCAAAATGGTTTGAAAAATCATATTTGTGTTCGTGTGTGTGAGTTAATTCCATGTGCAGTAAATTATAAGGAATTTTCAAACATATTTGTCTCACGACATGGACACATGCATACGTATGCATGGAGTGATATGGCATCTTAATTCCAAAAAATAAAAAAATTAGAAACACATGAAACATTGGTTGATGTAATGCTTGGTTTATGTAATGTCATGTTCCCTCTCGGAACCAAGTTGAGTGGTAAAGAAATTGCTATTTGTCGAAAGTGTGTGTCAGACACTTTCGACAAACATGTCAATTTCTTTACCACATCATCTTGGTGGTATGACATTACATCAACCAATGTTTCATGTGTTTCTAATTTTTTTATTTTTTGGAATTAAGATGCACTACTCCACATACTGTAATGTGAATTTTCGAAAATAATAGTTTTGATGTTAAAGTTTTAAGTGATTTTCTAGCCATTTGATGGCCGTAATTCAAATTTGAACTACATCTACATGCAACGCCTAACCAAAATGGTTTGAAAAATCATATTTGTGTTCGTGTATGTGAGTTAATTCCATGTGCAGTAAATTATAAGGAATTTTCAAACATATTTGTCTCACGACATGGACACATGCATACGTATGCATGGAGTGATATGGCATCTTTTCAAAAAATAAAAAAATTAGAAACACATGAAACCTTGGTTGATGTAATGTCATGCCACCAAGATGATGTGGTAAAGAAATTGGCATGTTTGTCGAAAGTTTGGACACACACCCCTCACAAACTAGAGCAACTCACTAGAAGGCTCGTGGTTCCGAGAGGGAACAATGCATGTTTGATGTCGAACGGGACATAGCTTCCTCTTAAGGCCTTCAATTTTTTTCTATGTCTAACATGCACTAGTCTACAACTGTAATGTGAAATTTTTGAAAATTCAATAGGGGTCATTTGACCTTTAAAGACATATTAAGTGATTTTCTAGCCATTTAATGGCCGTAATTCAAATTTGAACTACATCTACATGCAACGCCTAACCAAAATGGTTTGAAAAATCATATTTGTGTATGTGTGTGAGTTAATTCCATGTGCAGTAAATTATAAGGAATTTTCAAACATATTTGTCTCACGACATGGACACATGCATACGTATGCATGGAGTGATTATGCATGGAGTGATATGGAATCTCATATTCAAGAGCTGCTTCTCAAGCAGACGGATAACGCAAGAGTTGCCGCCCGAGAGAAAGCCAAGATGGATCAACTTGAGTTAGACGCGGTTACTCCATTGTATGAAGGATGCAGGCCCGAGGATACCCGCCTGAAAGTAACGCTCATGGCTCTGGAGATGAAGGTAAAACACAAAATGACCGACGCATGCTTCGATGAGAACATGTCATTCTGGCATGAACGTCTTCCCAAGGGGAACAAGTGCCCGACCAGTTTGGACGAGGTGAAGAAAATCGTGTGTCCTCTGGATTTACCGCACGTGAAATACCATGTGTGCATGAACAATTGCATCATTTATTGGGACGAGCACGCGGAGTCTACCATATGTCCGGTGTGCGGCGTCACTCGATACAAGAAGAGGAAGAAAGCTCCTCGAAAAGTGGTGTGGTACTTTCCGATCACTCCTCGTCTGCAGCGGTATTTCGCGGACCCTAAGGTAGCAAAGCCCCTACGTTGGCACGCGGATAGGGAGGAGAAGAAGCGAGAATATGACGCAAATGATCCGGAGATAGATAAAAAAGACAAGATGCTGAGTCACCCTAGGATGCGAGCCAGTGGCAAGAGTTGAACTTCGAAGACCCAGAATTTGGGAATGATCCAAGGAACATTGTGCTAGGCGCGAGCACCGATGGAGTCAATCCGTTTGGCAGCCAGAGAAGCACACATAGCACCTGGCCTGTGTTTGTGTGGATGTACAACCTTCCCCCCTGGTTGTGCATGAAGAGGAAGTACATTCACATGAGTATGCTAATTGAAGGACCGAAACAACCAGGGAACGACATCAATCTATATCTGGGGCTGCTGAAAGAGGAGCTTGACACGCTATGGAAAACGCCAGCCAATACGTGGGACGCCGCAGAGAAAGAATATTTCCCTATGAGAGCCGCGCTGATCACGACGGTGCACGACTATCTCGGTTACGGATATGTCGCGGGGCAGGTGGTCCACGGATTTTCTGGATGCGTCAGGTGCATGGATGACACAACGTATCGCCAACTAGATAGAGATCCCAGGTCTTCGAAAACCGTGTTCATGGGACATCGAAGGTGGCTTCGCGACGATGACCCATGGAGTAAACGCAAGGATCTGTTCGATGGTGAAACCGAACCCCGAGGACGCCCACGTACGAGGAACGGCGAGGAAATAGACGAGCTGTTGAAAAATTGGAAAGACTGCCCACTGCCGGGAAAGAAGCAAAAGGCGCCAGAGCCGCTGCTGAAGGTATGGAAAACGAGGTCTGTTTTCTGGGACTTGCCGTATTGGAAGATCCACCGTGTGCCTCACAGCCTTGATGTCATGCATATCACGAAGAACATGTGCGAGAGTCTGCTTGGTACCCTGCTCAACATGCCAGAGAGGACCAAAGATGGGCCGAAAGCAAGGGCAGACTTGAAATCAATGGGCATCAGGCAGGAGCTTCACGCTATATATGATGATGATGATGATGAGGCGAAGCAGGACACGGAAAGTCGTCGCAAAGGCAAAAAGGCCAAGAAGACCGGAAATGACTACCCTCCCGCGTGCTTCACTCTAAGTCAGGAGGAGATCGAGCAGTTTTTCACCTGCCTCGTAGGAGTAAAACTTCCTTACGGTTACGCGGGGAAGATAAGCAGATACCTAGACACAGCGAAGCTGAAGTTCAGCGGGATGAAGTCTCACGACTGTCACGTGCTGATGACGCAGATACTTCCAGTTGCAATCTGTGGGATCATGGACGCGCACGTCCGTGAAACCCTATTTGGCCTGTGCAACTTTTTCGACGCTATCTCTCGGAAGTCTGTTGGCGTGAGGCAACTCAGAAGGCTACAGGAAGAGATCGTGGTGATACTATGCGAGCTTGAGATGTACTTCCCGCCCGCATTCTTCGACGTTACGGTGCATCTGCTGGTCCATATCGTGGACGATATCATCCAACTCGGGCCGACGTTCCTGCACGGCATGATGCCGTTCGAAAGGATGAATGGTGTCATCAAAGGATACGTTCGCAACATGTCACGTCCAGAGGGAAGCATATCCAGGGGCTTTCTGACCGAAGAGTGCGTCTCCTACTGCACGAATTATTTAGGCATCGAGAACCCCGTTGGTCTGCCCGTCAACAGGCACCTAGGCAGGCTCGCTGGATGGGGTCACTGTGAGGGTCGCGGCGAAATGCATGTCGACTTCGAGGGTCGACTCGCCGACTTTGAAAGAGCAAACCTAGTCGCGCTACAACACATAGACGTGGTTGATCGTTGGGTGGTAGAGCACAAAACCTTTATTAAGAAGACGTACAATGACCGAGGCCAACAGAGGACGGACGGAGATATACTCAAAGAGCACAACTCATGTTTCACGCGTTGGTTCAAGCAGAAGCTTCTGTCGTACCCTTTACATGAGGATTCTTCCGCGGAAGAACAACTCATATTCGCCTTGTCACAGGGCGCCGAGCACAACCTGATGACCTATGAGGCGTACGATATCAACGGCTACACATTCTACACCGAGGCCGAGGACATGAAGAGCGATGGTTATCAGAACTCCGGGGTAACGATGGAATCCTACACCGGTAACGACAAGGACATATACTACGGAAGGATCGAGGAGATCTGGGAGCTGAGCTATGCTGGAGAGAAGGTCCCGATGTTCCGTGTCAGATGGGCCAAGAGCGTCCTAAAAGAAGACCGGTATTTCACCACCATGGTTATACTCGAAGCCAAATCCAAGACCGCGGGCGCAAACGTCACCGCGAAAAATGAGCCATGGGTACTGGCTTCCCAAGTGGACCAATGCTTCTTCATTACCGACCCGTCAAAGCCCAGTCGTGTTGTCGTGAGGAGAGGCAAAAGGAAGATCATCGGAATGGATGGAGTAGCCAATGAGCAAGACTTCGACAAGTACGGCGACCCGAGGATCGAACATGACAACGATGATGAAGTAGCAGCATACACCACAAGAAGAAGCAGGACCACCCTACCTAAAGGACGTCCGTTCCACAGAAGAACTCCATTTGCGAAAAAGAAGGGCAAGAAGATTGTGAACAGATAGCTAGCTAAGATCGATTGTATTTAAATCGTAGCCTTCATTTCTCGATTGTATTTCATGGGCACTTTTTGAACTATCATGAATATTTTTAAATTTTATGGACACTCGATCTCGATCCCCCTCCATCTCGATCGCTATCCCACCTCGCCAGATCCGGTCCCCCTCGCCGCCGAGCACCCCCCGGTCCACCGGCCGCCGCCGCCGACCCCCCGCACCCTCGATTCCCCTACTCAACCGCCGCCGCTGACCCCCCCGCACCCCTCCCCTACTCAACCGCCGCCGCCGACCCCCCGCACCCCGCGCACCCTCCCCCGCTCCACCGGCATTACTGTTTGATGATATTTTTTAAAAAATTATTAATATCTTATAAAAAAATATTACTGTTATGATTTAAACAAGTTTGAACATATTTAAACACAAATAAGTATCAAACAACATTTTAAATGCATAAAAAAATTTGCGGAGCCTGGGAATCGAACCCAGGACCTCCTGGTGTGAGAACTGGCTGCTGCCAGTCGAGCTAGTAGAGGGAACTTGGTGTGGATCAGGTCAGGTGGAAGATAACCTGTCGGCTCGTGCAGAAATCAAAAAAAAATACTAATGGCGCACCAGGGTGAGGTGCGCCATTAGTATTGTGCCGCCCCATCCATATTTCCACCCCGGCCCAAACCTATCCCCTCTCTCTCCCTCGCCCTCGCCCTCGATCCCCTTCCCCTCTCCTCTCCCGACGCTGCTGCCCCACCGCCTCGACGCTGCCCCACCGCCGCCCCGACGCCGCCTCGACCCCGCCGCGACGTCTCCAACCACCGCCGCCTGAGGCCCCGACGTCGGCGCCGCTCTCCCCGTCGCCCCACCTCGTTGGACGCCATCGCCCCGCCGCCCTCGTCGCCGGCGGCCCGGATGCCGCCCCATCCACACCATCGTCGCCGGAGCACCACCACCACCCGGACCTCGTCGCCTCCTCCCTGCGTCGTCGTCGTCCCCGACATCCTCACCGCGCCCCACTGCCCTATCCCTACAGCCCCCGTGAGCTCCCCCTCCTCCTCTCCCCCTCTCCCCCTCGCGCGCACATGAATGTATTGTATGGATGTGCTATGCTGTGCTGTGCATGCATGCAAGGCAGAACTGAATGGATCTTTTGTGGTCATGTTCATACAGCAAATGTGAATTATCTAGGGATAGCATTACCATACAGTAATGAGTTTCTTGATGGCTGTTATTTCCAAAAAAAAGAGATCCATGGGCACTAGCACCCTGGACATATTTTTATAGAAGAAGCCCACCCGAGTGAGGCGTCAGAAATTCGTTCCGGACGGGATTCGGACTCTGGACGCAGGGTGCACCACTGTGAACCTTGGCACTAGGCTACTGCCTAGTTGTCAATTCGCTGTTATTTCTCATAGTGATGATTTGGATCATGTCAATGTGTTCTGCTTTGCTTAAATTGGGCTGAAGATTCAGATAGATTTACTATGTCTAGTAGGGTTAATTATACGTGTGAGTTCTTCAGATATATTATATAGATGAGTTGATGATGCACCTTTTCACAAGCTGTTGAGAGTTGTCACATGTCAGTCATGCTTCTACTGAATGCTACTAAAGAAGTAAACAACCTATAAATAGATATTAAGAATGTACAGTTTGACCTGTTAGTTTCTCAAGTAATAACGGTTTAGAGTTTCATTGCCATGGGGTGCATGCCTATTTTGAATGGTACTGTAGTTGTATAGCAGAATTGGTTGCGCACAGCTTCTAGAATCTACATTAGTTTATATCATGATATGAACAGTAGTAATCAACGTATCCTAAAGGCGCCTATCTACCACGTGGCTAGTGGCACATGTTCATATCTGGAAAGAGAACTAGAGTGGAAAACAGCACCACACATGCAAGGTAAAATTAGTAACATGAGCATACTGGACAGGCACACAATGCCATACATGGGAATTGAACTCATATCCTTAGGAAATGGTGTGAAACAGAATATTGCCATTTTAGTCATATCCTTAGGAAATGGTGTAGGTTGTTTCCTAAGTTATGCCTATCGACACAATAGTTGTTCTAATGGTGTAGTGGGTGATTTGGGGATCTTTGCAAACCTGCCTCTGAACTGATTTTATTTGTTCATCATGCTTTTGTACTATTGGAGCTTCAGTTGGGTGGCTGCTGGATATGGGGTTTTAGTTTTCTTGGAATTGGGGATTGATATTTGGATATACAGATAGGATTGCAAATGCTGCCAGTAGGATTGACTACTGATAGGCACTGTGATATGTGATTATTTTCCAGCTTCTTACCTAGGTGCTTCTGTATTGTGATTATTTTGTTTCGAGGGACTATAAAAATGCTTCCATTTATCAACAAAATTCCGGTTCTGTTTTGAAAGTTGGCGACACAGAAGATGCATCAGCGTCTTGCTGCCATGCTTAGTTTGATGTTGTGATGGAGGCCTTTTTTGCCTTGTCCACCGGAGAGGCCCTTGAGTTTGCTGGAATGTCGATTAACTTCCGTTCCGGCAAATTCGGGTACTCCATATGTCCTATTTTCAGCAAAGGTCATGCTGAAATTTTCCGTGAATTTTAGCATGACTTTGCTAAAAATAGGACATATGGGGTACTTGTGACTAATGCATGGGCCGGGGTATCTTAGTAGTTAATTAAGTAGGATCAAGTGCCCCGGCGTACTTGTGACTAATGCATGGCTTTTAGGGTGCCTCGGTGTCGATAAAAACTGAAATGATGAAAGCTTAGGCTTTTAGGGTGCCTCGGCGTCGAAAAACCCTCAATGATAAAAGCTTAGCTTTTAGGATGCCTCGGTGTCAACAAACCATAAATGATGAGACCATGATCTTGTTCCTTGACAATAACCAACTTTTTGACCAAACTTTGTTCCTATTTAGAGAGAAACATGGCCAACAACGATGAGGCCGGGGGTTCGGGCGTCAAGGCATTCTAGGAGCTGTCCCAGGAGATGGAGGAACAACCTCACTTGTATGAGGACGCCACCTTCCCCACCGATCCTGAGACCACTGATGGTACCGCCGAGGATGACCCCACTGATGCCACCACTGATGGTGCCGCCGAGGATGCCACCACTGATGATGGCGGCGCACACACAGATGGCAGCCAACCGAAGAGGCAACGGAAGGACCGGCGCCCGACCGTGCTCTGCACCCTCAAGGAGGAAGTTACTGAAGTGGACTCCGATGGGAATCCAATGGCGCCCGAACGAATAGTCAAGGGGTACTCGCTTTAGCTCGGGTGCATTCTCCGGAGCACCGTCTCGATCAACACCGAGAACCTGAGGCATCCTGACCGAGGGAATTTGCGCAACCTCCTCTTCACGAAGCTGCACGAACGATACAAGTTCCCCACTGAATTTGAAAACACAAGCCTCAAAGGGAATAAAGTGAACAATGTTGCCCTCACGAAGATGAGCAAGGCCCCTTCGTGAAGAGAATGATCGAGAAAGGTGAGAGTTATGAGAAGATCAAGGAGAAAAATCCTTCGATCACCGAAGATGACTACAACAACTTCAAGATCAATTGCTCGAGCACCGCAAACTCCGAATCAAGTAAGTGGGGGAAAGAAATGCGGGAGCTGAACTTAGGGGAACACACACTCGGTCCCAGCGGTTACAGAGTGGCGGAGCCTATATGGGACAAGGAGGAGGCGGACCGTGCCGAGCAAGGCCTACCGCCCCTCTTCGATAAATACGATGACAAGCAGACCAGGAACTTTGTCAGGGCCCGGTACAAGAAGGACCCGAAAACAAAGGAGCTTACCACAGATCCGAAGACCAGGGTGCTTGAGCTTGTTCTGGTAAGGAATACACCCCCGTGTAATTAGCTCCATATGGTTGCATTCTAATTAATGAAGCCAAATTTCTAAATGGTTCACATTCCTTCCGCAGGCGACTGAAAGCAGTAGCGCGGGGTCGACTAAGAGCAACCCTTGGGACACCACTCTAAATAGGGCGTTGAATGTAATGAAGAACAAGGATAAGCTCAGTAAGCCGACGTCAGCTGGTCGTGTGGCCGGCAAAGGCTTGTCGACAAAATGGTCGTCATACTATAACACTGGTGGGCGAAAGGAGAAAAAGACCAGCTCGGAAAGCCAGGCGCGCGAGGTTCAAGAACTCAGGGCACAGGTGGCGCGGATTCCGGAGATTGTCCAAGAGCAAGTGGAACAACAACTCGGAAGGACGATCACCGCCATTGTGCCTACCTTGATCCAGGGGATTAGTGCGTGGATTGCGGGCGGCCAACAGGGGCCGCCCCCGATTCCTAGCTTCACGGCCAGCAACTCGCAGAACATGATGGCGGGGCCATTGGTGTCTCCGACGCTGGCACAGGAGCTTAATGCACCCGGGTGTACGCCGGCTGGCACCTCTGCAGCAAGCGGCCCCACCGTCAACTGCATGCCCGCCATTGGCGGTGCCTCGACATTAGCCGAGCTCGACGCCATCATCACGGTAACTAATTAAGCCTCTCTCGGCCAAGGACTTCATCTCCTTGCCTTTGACTGGGCATCCCTGACGCCCTACATGTTTTCGCAGGGCACCGCCGACGTTCCGTGCACTCTCCTGCACTTCGTGAACAACAAGTTGGTCGATGTCGCCAAGGGCAAAATCATTCAACCGGGCAACCCCTTGTTCCACGGTACCCAGGTGCCACCCAACTTGTTTAGGGTTCAACTGGTTCGGGTGCTGCCAGGCTGCGACGAGTTGTTACCTCCGATTCGACCTGTCAGGGCCGACGATGATGACGTGATGACCCTCAGCGCCTGCCTGAGCTGGCCCCTGCTTTGGCCAAAGAGCCAGATTCGTTTGGGGGCGGGGGACACCACCCCAAAGACAACACCGCCAGTCGTGCCGGCACCAAGTCGGGCCCATGGCAAGACCGCCGCACCGGTGCCGGACATCCCTATGCCACTGGATCCAAACATGCATATGGCACAGGATCAGAACGACGACGACGACGATACATTTGCCAACGTCGATCAGTACTTTGCCGATCATGGGTACGGTGGCGACTTCATGGGGCCTCCTTCTCAAGAACCCAACCCAACAAAAGACGTGCGCGATCTAGCTGGTACCGCGGAGAAGCCAAGTTGCAACAGGCGTCGTCTGCCGTTCAGCTCTCAGGAGACGCCTCCAGCTGCCGACTTCACCGAGCCTCAGATAGGCGAGGTGCGAAATATTATCAGCCCCAACGCACTCAAGAAGGCGGTCTGTGAGCAGAACTCGGTCCCATTACAGGAGAAGAAGAAGGCACGCAAAAGAAAGACTAACAAGGGTGCGGGCCAGCCGGCACCGAGTATGATCCTTGCTCAGGACGGGCCACCTTCACCTGAGGATATCTCGAGGAGGGTGCATGTGGCGGGTAGGCCGATGCTACCGAGAAATATGCTCGATGCTGCAACCGGTGCTATGCGGAGTCTGCATGACAGTGTTCTTTCTTTGGAGAAGCGGCGTCTCGGAGAGAAGGATGTGGCATACCCGGTTTTTGCGGCAAAGGTGCCAGAGGGCAAGGGCTTTGTGGATAACTCCATCGGGGGTACGATCGTCCTGCGGTTTGATGACATCCACGCTATGTTGAACCTTCATCCGCTGCACTACACCTTCGTTCGGCTATTTTCGCTGAGTATGGAGATGCGGATCATTCGCGACAAGACCCCGGACATCGTGATAGTCGACCCCTTCTACATGCGTGCCAAGATCTTGGGCAGTGCTGGGGACCGGCAAGTCGCGACTTCTTACCTCGAAGGCGTCATTCTGGCAAACCAAGATAAGGATAACTTCCTCGTGCCTTACTTTCCCGAGTAAGTCCTCCCCTCAACCGCCCCGTAACATATGAATTCTTAGATTTCGATCGTTTTCCTTTTAACATTCCGTGTTTTCTGCAGTGACACACATTGCACGCTCATCCTCCTAAGCCCCAAATATTCCATGGCCACGTATTTCGACCCGGACCGTCAGTCGAATGTAGACTACACAAATGTCAAGAAGGTTCTTGATGATGTTCTCCCCGGCTACGTCAAATCTGGAGGCACCTTCACCAGGCCTATTCGTAAGTACGGCAAGCACGTGTTCTCCCACAATACGACGTTCTGCTGCGTCAAGCAGCCGCCTGGCGGTCAGAAGGGTGCCTACTACGCCATCCATCACATGCGGGCGATCGTACGGGACCATCATCAACTTCTGCTACCGAGTAAACTCAAAGATTGGGCCACGAGCGTGTCGGCAATCCAGGACGCGGACATCAGATAAGAATTCTTTCGCATCCAGTCGGAGTTTGCCGAAATCATCCATCAAGATGTCCTTCGTACCTCGGGGCAGTTCTACCTCAGAAATCAACCGTCCAACAGTGACATCGACACAATGCTACAAATGCAGGCTGACAACGACCGTTATTTCATGACTCCCATGATAGACGGCGGCTTCATCCACGCTCCGGTCCCTTGAGTCGAGTTGAAAGCAGTGATGCTGTGTCTAGTTCTGAAACATCGATTGGCTCATGTTGTAATTAAACTTTAATGAACTTGTAGTATGTCTCTTTGGTTTCGAGAGTCGTTCAACTTAGATGTAATCGATTCTATTAATGTCTTGCTTTTCTCTTCCGATCGTTCTGTTGCATACTTATATATTGCTTATGTATTGTCTGTGAATTGGTACTAACGTTTTGTTTGGCTACTGCATAGCGATGCCGTCGTATGTCGTGTACAAGGGTAAGGTTCCCGGAGTCTACGACGACTGGGAGGAGTGTCGGAGACAGGTTCATCGATTCAGCGGTAACAGTTACAGAGGAGGGTACACCACTAGGGCCGAGGCCGAATCTAGATACGCCCGCTATCTAGCGGGAGAGGGGAGGGAGCGTTGGAGGAACCGGATGAAGACGAGTTTCATCGTGATGATGCTCATCGTGATGCGCAGCTCTCTTCTATGTGATGGTAGTTTAGATGATCGATATCGACTTGTAATGTGAAGAAACTCGACTACTCGCGGTCTCGAGACTTGTAATATAATGTTCTATCTTTGTTCGGTCTTTTTTTCAATTCGGAGACTAATATGATGAATTGTATTCGGAGACTAATATGATGAATTGTATTCAGAGACTAATCTTCTATTGTATTCGATGAATCTGTTGTTGATGTGTGCTGTCTATATTTTGTCCAATTATACATTTTGTAACCTGTGCAAAAAACAAAAAATTAAAAAATAAAAAACTAATATTCATACTAATGGTGCATCACATCACAGTGCGCCATTAGTATGCCAAAGGATACTAATGGGGCATCATTAAACAGTGCGCCATTAGTATGCCGAAGTTACTAATGGTGCATCTTGTTGTTGTGCGCCATTAGTATGTCAAAGCACCTGGGTATACATGGCCCCCTGGGAGGCATACTAATGGCGCACTGTTGTATATACTAATGGCGCATCTGAGGTGCGCCATTAGTATACCAGATACTAATGGCGCACCTGTGGTGCACCATTAGTAAAATATACTAATGGCGTGGCACTAATGGCGCACCACTAATGCACCATTAATGGCCAAATTAGGTGCGCCATTAGTAGGCCTTTTCCTAGTAGTGATGTGTCCATGTCATGAGACAAATATGTTTGAAAATTCCTTATAATTTACTGCACATGGAATTAACTCACACACACGAACACAAATATGATTTTTCAAACCGTTTTGGTTAGGCGTTGCATGTAGATTTCGTTCAAATTTGAATTACGGCCATCAAATGGCTAGAAAATCACTTATATGTCTTTAATAGGTCAAATGACCCCTATTATTTTCGAAAATTTCACATTACAGTTGTAATACTGCATGTTAGACATAGAAAAAAATTGAAGGCCTTAAGAGGAAGCTATGTCCCGTTCGACATCAAACATGCAATGTTCCCTCTCGGAACCACGAGCCTTCTAGTGAGTTGCTCTAGTTTGTGAGGGGTGTGTGTCCAAAATTTCGACAAACATGCCAATTTCTTTACCACATCATCTTGGTGGCATGACATTACATAAACCAAGGTTTCATGTGTTTCTAATTTTTTTATTTTTTGGAATTAAGATGCCATATCACTCCATGCATACGTATGCATGTGTCCATGTCGTGAGACTAATATGTTTGAAAATTCCTTATAATTTACTACACATGGAATTAACTCACACACACGAACACAAATATGATTTTTCAAACCGTTTTGGTTTGGCGTTGCATGTAGATTTAGTTCAAATTTGAATTACGGTCATTAAATGGCTAGAAAATCACTTAAATGTCTTTAAAAGGACAAATGACCCCTAGAATTTTCAAAAATTTCAAATTATTGTTTTAGTAGTTCACGTTAGACGTAGAAAAAATTTGAAGGCCGTAAGAGGAAGCTATCTCCGGTTCGTCATCAAACATGCATTGTTCCCTCTTGGAACAACGAGCCTTCTAGTGAGTTGCTCCGGTTTGTGAGGGGTGTGTGTCCAAACTTTCGTCAAACATGCCAACGTTTTTACCACATCATCTTGGTGGCATGACATTACATCAACCAAGGTTTCCTGTTTTTCTGATTTTTTGTATTTTTTGGAATTAAAATGCCATGTCACTCCATGCTTAATTCTGTCATAGCTGTTAGACCAATATGTTTGAAAATTCCTTCCAATTGCACATGGAATTAAATCACACACAAGTGCACAAAATATGAGTTTTCAAACAGTTATGGTTAGTTGTTGTATGTACATGTAGTTCAAATTTCAATTACGTTCATTAAATGGCTAGAAAATCACTTAAATGTCTTAAAAGGTTAAATGACCCCTGAAATTTTGCAAAATTTGACATGACAGTTGTATTAGTACAACAAAATTTCTTGTTCATTTAAAACGCCATCCGTTGCCACTTTACACCAAATTCGTCTTTCACAGCTAATAAAAAATATCTACAACACCAGACACAGTTGTTTAGTAGGAACCGTTTGCAATGAAAATATTTGGGTCTATTTAAGTCTCCCTCCTTAAGATTCACCGGCTCGTCTGCTCTAGTGTCGGCAACCCCCGAATCCACGAATCCCAATCCCCATTCCCGCACCCCCTTCTTGCAAACATGACACCATGGAAACGCTTCGTAAAGGCCCGTACGATGGCCGCGTCCCCCGCCCCCCTCCCCCGAGCGACGCCGCCTATGCCGGGAGTGCCACTGCTTCTGCATTGAGCACGGACGCTTCCACCGAGAGGGCATCTGCAGCAGCCGAGACGGCTGCAGCTGCTGCTATGACGGCGGCTGCAAACGTCGAGAGTGCTCGAGCTGCCGTCCGTGCCGCCGATGTCGCCCTGGCCCGGGTCGAGGCCATCCACGCCAAGATCGAGGATGCACACGCCAACATATGCCAGGCCACATCAGACTCCAGCATGCAACCCGCGTCTGAAAAGGCGGCGATGGCCATGGAGCACCTGCTTCCTCATGAGGTCGCTGAGCGGGAGCTGGAGATGCAGGAGGCGGCGGAGATCGAGGAGCGCCGGGAGGAGGAGTTGCGCGTGGCCGAGGTAGAGGTATAGAAGAGTCCGTCTGTCGAGGAATCAGCGGTGGAGTACTACAACCTTGAGGGCGGCGCCGAGGACGAGGACAAGGACGTGGTTGACTTCAGCAGGGGGGACGTGGAGTCCACCAGCAGCGGCATGTCGCCAGGACAAGTCATCGATGTCTCATCTCACACCGGCGATGCATAGGCCGGCGCGGTGGCGGATTTGTTAAAATTATGCGTACTTATGCTTTCTTTTTCATGCTGGTCTTTTGTTAGAGCAATTTTTAGTTTTACTAGCTCTGTTTAATTACTATAATTGCTCGATTCAGTAAGTGTGGTCTGTCTGCTGTACGTTCTTTTTGTGTGCTCAAATTAGCAATCAATGTTAAATTATGCAATGACGTACCCGGCGAAATTTCCACCAAAATTTGAATTATCAAACTCATCCCATGTGCGTAAAGTAGAAGAATCATTTGCGATGCACACAATCATTCAAATTGAATGGTCCGGCGGTACCGCGTGCAAAGTTCCCCTCCAGATTTGCAAAATTTTGGCCTACCGCAAAAATATCTACCCCCGCCCCCTTTCCCCCTTCCCCACGCCCTTTTCTCCTCGACCACAAGTCACATTTCCCATGTTTCCTCCTTCCTTCCTTCCTTCCTGAGCTATAGCCGCTTCCTCGCTCTCGCCGGCTCGCATCCTACCGTCGGGGTCGCCATAGTCTTCTTCAATGACCTCTCCAGCGGTTCCTCCTCCGGCGATGACCCCTTCACCACCCGGGTATTCCTCTGTTCTCTGTCTCGGGCTATGACTTGGAATGAAGGATTTTTACCCGATGGTCGATTTGAGTCATTTCTTCCTCTTGTAGCTCCCTAGGACCATCAGTGGCAATGAATGGAGCGGGGTGGCTGAAGAGCTATCTGCTCGTTGTCACCATCAATCTCCATGCGTGAAGCTAGATGCGTTTGAATTTGTGGACAGTGGGAGGAAGTTTCTAACATGTGCAGAGAAGGTTAGACCCTCTTTCGTTGTTACAAATCATTTGTTAGATGTGATTCGGACACTGCCACGGTCCCAACCCATTCATACCACACCTTCAACCAAACGCATCCTAAGATAGTGTCACAGTTTGTACCTAGTATCTTAAATTGTTGCCATCTCATTAGTGGTGCCATTAGAAAATTATTTGGCATCGCTTCAAGAGTTTTTGCAGCCAACTTTGGTCCACACATCCGAGCAGCCAAGCAGTAAAATACTAAATCTTTATGGCACGAAGGAACTAGGCATTAGAGCAACTACCACTAGTAGAAAACGAGCCTATTGTCTCAGTTCATAAGGGCCTTTTGTCCCGGTTCCTGAACCGGGACTAAAGGGTCGTTACTAATGCCCTGTCCCTTTAGTCCCGGTTCAGTCTAGAACCGGGACAGATGGGCCTCCACGTGGCCTGTGCGCGGAGCCCAGGCAGGAGGGCCTTTGGTCCCGGTTGGTGGCACCAACCGGGACCAATAGGCATCCACACGTCAGCATTTCTGTGGCTGGGGTTTTTGTTTTTTTGAAGGGGGGGTTTGTTGGTTTTGGGGTGTTAATTTAGGTGTTTCATATATTGTGTTAGCTACCTATCATTAATAGAGAGAAGTGTCCTCTCTTATGTTCGTGCTTGGTCGACGCTACGTACTGTACATACGTATAGAGAGGACTAGACACGCTAGCTAGCTAGTAAGCAAACGAAGGAAACAGAAGATCGTCATGAACATATATGCATACAGAGAGAAGTGATATCGACCACCTCTCCTTCTCCGAGAGATTGGTCGAACAACAAGTTCTCGTATATCTATCCGACACTACCGGCTACATATATACAATAATTATCTCTTACAAATATAATCTCCATATATACGGACGCACGGTCTCCATATTTGTGCATGTACACACTTGTTAGTATCAATTTAATGTCATGCAAACATTGTCGCTATGCTGTTGCAATTATATTTACCTTCCTCGAAAAATGTTCAATTTGTTATTTATTGTACATGAGTAAGAACTTCTAGCGTCGTTGTAGTTAATTATAGCTTCTGATGTTCAAGAATTTGGTTGTTGTCTCAGTAGCAATTAATTCATTTGCACATTGATCTTTTTGAGAAGATATGTCATAATTAACATGTTTCTTCAGTTTTTCAAAATAAGAATTGGTGATTTTCTATGTTGCTATAAACCCATTTCCCCTACAATTGTTACTGATCCAGTTTTAAATATTATAGGATGAACGGAAGTGTTCTTACTTGGAGTGGGTTGATCAAGAGGGGCCACAGTCTTTGAAGATGTGCCTAGCGAAGCTCTGGAGCATATATGAGGAAGAGAACAGACGTAGGCTTAGAGAAACTGTTGTCAACGCTGAAGAATATTTGAAGATGCGGGATAAAAAGTTGAAGGTGGACAATGAGCTCAGATTTTTTAAATCAGACTTTGCTAAGATGGTGTTGGCGAATGAGGAGGCACTTTCCCAATTGGCCCGTGCAAAATAAGTTCTTACTGAACTGAAAGAAGAGGTGGATAAGACGAGCCTGGATGATCTTGACTACGGAAATGAATATATTGTTCTTATGAAGTTGAACTAACTATATTTTGTACTGTGTTGTTTTCATGTAGCTACCGTATTGTGATGTTATAATATATTTATGTGCCCAATATGAAATTGGCAAACAGTTGTTCGATATGAAATGTGAATTTGCGTAATACTGGAATTATTAATTGTAAACTAATAAACCTGCTAAATGTGTCATGGACCTTTGCAAACAGTTCTAGCAGTAAAAGCGCTTGTGATTGATAGCCCAATGCCACACATTTTTCTTCATCATGGCAGGCCAGGTGTGATATAGTTGATAAAAGCAAACAGTTAACCAAGGCAGACCGTGTGTGATAGTTACACCTTTCACATACGAGCCTACACATAAAACTGTGTGGGATGTACATACAAACGGAAACGTTTTCCGTCGATTGACTGTGTGGGATGTACATAAGAACGGAAACGTATTCCTTGGATTGACCATGTGGGATGTACATACCTATGGAAAATGATTTCCTGGGATTCACCATGTGGGATGTACATACCTCTGGAAATGTTTTTCTCGGATTACCGTGTGGGATGTGCATACCTACGGAAATGATTGGGTCCTGATGCCACACCCGACTGCACACGACCCCAGCTTGTGTCCCAGGAGGGCCTATCCTCGACGATTTTTGGGTCGTGTGGGAAGGACCCCCTATCGCCCACACTCACTTGGAGATGGTTCCAAATGTCGTCACGGAAAGGGGTTAAATACCATTTGTATAGCACCGACACGCACCAGTGCTTGGCTGTCTTGGCTGCTCGCTGTCTTCCCGGGGAAGGTGCCGGACTGGAGTCTTGGCGCTTCTCGGGAGCAGCAGTGGTGAGGAGGAAGTGAGGGAAGACGGGGAAGGCAGGTGGCAGGTGGTTAGGTCGTAGTACGATGGCGTGGATGCCTTCGCCTCCAACCGGTGACCTGCCGCCTGTCTTCCCGCTCTTCCCCTCCCTCCCCGGCTTCATCATCACCAGCCTCTTAAGGAGATAGCTAGGGAGGGATGTTCTCTTAGCGCCTTCTCCTCCCCTCTGGCAGTCTTTCGGATGAGCTTTGGTGGATGACTCCATCGGCGCTCAATCCGAGGCTTCTTGCTAGCTCTAGAGGTGGCGACCAGAGGGCGCCGCCTCGTCACCTATATTCCTCCTGCGCAGCCTCGCCACTCTCGATCTTGTTAGAGTGGGATCCTGCTTGGGCGCCCCTTTTCTCATCTTTTCCTCCTTCCACCGCAGTGCTTGAAGGAGAGTGTCGGCGTCCTGGGAATGGGGGTACCTAGACTTGCCTGCCTGCGGCCCACGGCGTGGCTCCATTAGCGGCCCGGTATGGCCCAGTCTCGGCAGCAACAACACGGGACCCTCATGAGGCAGACGACACCAAGACCTCCCTGGGGGCGGCCTCAATAGGCTGGCTCCCGAGGAGCGGAGATATCAATGCAAGGTGCACTTCGCGAGGTTCACATGACGTGAGCCATGACGACCAAGGCCAGGCGGGCGTCTACGGGCGTAGTGTACCAGTTTCCCCTTTGGTGCCAAGGAGGCAAGCGCAAGCGTGGAGTCCTGAGGAATCAGGCAAAGGTTTCCATATTGGTGCAACAAGACCAAAACCGCCAGGACGGCATGACGGAGGTCATCACGGAGCCCACTACAGCGTCACCACCAAAGCCTATGCAGGCGAAGACTACTTTTGTCAGGATAACTTTTACTAGTTGTCTCCCTTTAAATTTGGCCGTTGTTGGATCCCTTCCCGCCTACATTTGGGAAGAGGACCAAGGCCACTATAAAAAGGACTTAGCCACCACCCGAGAGAGGGATCGGGTCATTGAGACCATCCTCATTCCACTAGCTCATTGAGCTCAAGAACACCTCACCTCCTGAGGTTGTTCAACCACTATACTAGTTCATCCTTAGCCCCTCGAGGCAATCCACCACAAAGATGGAGCAGGGTATTACACCGCAAGGTGGCCCGAACCAGGATAAACAGCTATGTATCTTGTCCCTTGGGTTCGTTGAGATAGGCTATGGAATCGTTGGGCCAGCAGGTTGGGGAGAAGGAGTTCTTTGTACGCACCCCAGTGTTCGGACCTCTCAAGGATCTGCGGAGCCCAGAATCCGACATTTGGCGCGCCAGGTAGGGGTGCGTCGAAGTTTCTCTCTCGTCGAACGACTCGCTGCCGCTCCACCGTCTCCATGGCTAATGCTCACCGGGCCCATGCAGCTCTTGCCGCGCGCGTCGCCCAGACGACGCCCATCGGTGGGCCTCCTCGTCATTCTCCATCAGCTGCCGCCAACGCCATCACCGGCCCGGCGGGGCATGAGCAGCAAACTTCGTCGCAACACTCCTCCATGCAGCGGGACAGACGCACCGACACTCCGTCGCTGACTCCGGCCGGCTCATCGTCCCACGCTCGTCACGGTCAGGAGAACGCATAGGCTGCGTTGCTCATGGCGCATGAGCTCCGCGCGTTCGAGGACCTCTACGAAGACTAGTTGGACCACATCGCTGAGCTAGTTAGCGCGGCTGGGGGCTCGCCTACACCGTCCCTCTCGTTGTCTCGTCCACTGCCCGATGCGGGCGATGTAGCCCATGGAGCGCCTCCGCCACCTCCCCGTCAGGACGTCGCCCTCGGTCAAAGACACGCGGCCCTGCGGCATGACCCACCACGCCGAGCACCTGCGCACAAAGAAGAAAGCTGCCGGGAGGTCCAACGGCCACAAGAAGCTGCTCCACTACTCCCTCCACCTCCACGTCAAGACTGTGCGCCTCCTGCTGTGGTGGCGCGCGAGCACCAAGATCAGGTTCCCCCTCCACGATGGGCTTCGGTGACCACAGCGGGCTGCTGCACCTTCACCCCTGAGCTACACAACGTCGTCTGGCCAGGCAAGTTCAAGCCTGACCTGCCTCCATGTTACGACGGCACCCCCAACCTTGTGGAGTTCCTGCAGCTCTACGAGCTGACCATCGAGGTGGCCAGTGGCGACGAAAAGGTCATGGCGAACAAGTTCCCCATGGCCCTCATGGATGGCACGCACTCATGGCTCCGGAATCTGCCCGCGGGATCAATCTCCTCCTGGGGCAAGATGTGCGAGCATTTCGTCGCCAACTTTGAGGCCACTAGCGACCACCCGCCTACCGCGAGTGACATATGGCGCATCAAGCAGCCACCTGGGGAGACCCTGCAGAAGTACATCCAGCGCTTCAATAGTGTTCGTCTCAAGACCCCCAAGGATTCTGATGAAGCCATCATCTCAGCATTCTCCGATGGCGTCCACGATGTCAAGATGAAAGAGGAGCTCGCCATCCACGAGGACCTGTGCACGGCTCTGGAGATGTTCAACATGGCTACCAAGTGTGCGAAAGCTGAGGAGGGGCACCTCGCCCTCGTCGAGCTCCTAGCTGCCGACCTAGAAGATAAGAAGGCCAAAGTCAAGGATGTGAAACACAAGGGGGATCCCGTGCTCGCAGCCGAACCAGAGATGAAGCGCGGCTGCGACCACCTAGAGTCGTCCAAGAGCAACCGTCCATTTTGCGTTTTCCACAATGTACACAGCCACAACACCAATGGTTGTCAGGAGCTCAGGGTAACCGCAACAGGCGGCTCGGTCGATGCCCCGAGCACAACGATCAAGGCTATGAGCGCGGAGGAGACAGAAGTGGAGGGCGTTGGGACGACCGCGGCCCCCGCCAGGAGTGGCACAACCAGCCTTGTGAGGATCACTGGCATGGCCAGCCTCGCAAGGGCGCCTGGAGAGGCCAACCTCATGAGGACCATCCTCAGGGCAATGCCGGCCTCCCCCCGCTGCCACCACCACCAAGAAGGAATGACGACCACCACCAGGACGAGGGGGCTTGGCGCTTCCAGGACCCTCGTGCCATCGCCTGCATCTTGGGTGGTGCTTAGGTCCTAGCCTCCCACCGCTTCTTCAAGTACTTCTTTCGTAAGGTGAATGTGGCCCTCCCCAGGCTCGAGGCCACACGTCCGCTCACGTGGTCCAAGTGCACCATCACCTTCAGCTCGTCCGACCAACTAAAGTGCGCGGCAACTACCGGCGCCCTCCTGATGCTTTTATCGCCCGTCATCAGCAATGTCCTCCTCACCATGAGCCTCATCGATGGTGGTGTTGGGCTCAATGTTCTTTCCATCGAGACGTTCGACCGCCTCCAAGTGACGTATGATCAGTTGCAGCCCACCAAGCCCTTCTCAGGAGTGACCGACGGATCCACCACCCGAATAGGGCAGATTCGCCTCCCCGTCACCTTCGGCCAGTGATACGTCTCCAACGTCTCTATAATTTTTGATTGTTCCATGCTATTATATTATCTTTTTTGGATGTTAATGGGCTTTATTATACACTTTTATATTATTTTTGGGACTAACCTATTAATCGGAGGCCCAACCCAAATGGTTGTTTTCTTGCCTATTTCAGTGTTTCGAAGAAAAGGAATATCAAACGGAGTCCAAATGGAATGAAACCTTCGGGAGCGTGATTTTTGAAACGAACGTGATCTAGGAGACTTGGAGTTGAAGTCAAGGAAGCTTTGAGGTGGCCACGAGGCAGGGAGGCCCGCCTGCCCCCCTGGGCGTGCCCCCACCCTCGTGGGCCCCTCCTGGCTCCCCTGACCGACTTCTTTCGCCTATATATATATATCAATATACCCTAAAAACATCGAGTTCCGCCGCCAGAAGCCTCCGTAGCCACCAAAAACCAATCTGGACCCGTTCCGGTACCCTGCCGGAGGGGGGAATCCCTCTCCGGTGGCCATCTCCATCATCCCGGTGCTCTCCATGACAAGGAGGGAGTAGTTCTCCCTCGAGGCTCAGGGTATGTACCAGTAGCTATGTGTTTATCTCTCTCTCTCTCTCGGGTTCTTGAGGTGGTATAATCTTGATGTATCGCGAGCTTTGCTATTATAGTTGGATCTTATGATGTTTCTCCCCCTCTACTCTCTTGTGATGGATTGACTTTTCCCTTTGAAGTTATCTGATCAGATTGAGCCTGTAAGGATTTGAGAACACTTGATGTATGTCTTGCACGTGCTTATCTGTGGTGACAATGGGATATCATGTGATCCACTTGATGTATGTTTTGGTGATAAACTTGCGGGTTCCGCTCGTGAACTTATGCATAGGGGTTGGCACACTTTTTTGTCTTGACTCTCCGGTAGAAACTTTGGGGCACTCTTTGAAGTACTTTGTGTTGGTTGAATAGATGAATCTGAGATTGTTTGATGCATATCTTATAATCATACCCACGGATACTTGAGGTGACATTGGAGTATCTAGGTGACATTAGGGTTTTGGTTGATATGTGTCTTAAGGTGTTATTCTAGTACAAACTCTTGAATAGATCGATCCGAAAGAATAACTTTGAGGTGGTTTCGTACCCTACAATAATATCTTCGTTTGTTCTCCACTGTTAGTGGCTTTGGAGTGACTCTTTGTTGCATGTTGAGGGATATTTATATGATCCAATTATGTTATTATTGTTGAGAGAACTTGCACTAGTGAAAGTATGAACCCTAGGCCTTGTTTCCAAGCATTGCAATACCGTTTATGCTCACTTTTATCATACCTTGCTGTTTTTATAATTTCAGATTACAAAAACCTTTATCTACCATCCATATTGCACTTGTATCACCATCTCTTCGCCGAACTAGTACAGCTATACAATTTACCATTGTATTGGGTGTGTTGGGGACACAAGAGACTCTTTGTTATTTGGTTGCAGGGTTGTTTGAGAGACACCATCTTCATCCTACGCCTCCCACTAATTGATAAACCTCAGGTCATCCACTTGAGGGAAATTTGCTACTGTTCTACAAACGTTTGCACTTGGAGGCCCAACAACGTCTACAAGAAGAATGTTGTGTAGTAGACATCAAGCTCTTTTCTGGCGGCCGGGGAGGTTAGCGCTTGATGGTATATCTTTAGATCTTGCAATCGAATCTTTTTGTGTCTTGTTTTATCACTAGTATAGTTTATAAAAGAAAACTACAAAAAATATGGAATTGAGTTTGCCTCACACGCTTCACTTTTGTGAGAATGATGGAAAGGAAAATTGTGCTCAAGTTCTAGAATAGGAAGTCTACAAAATCTTTGGCACTAATTCTTTGAATGATGAGCATGATTGCAATGTTATTAGTATGAGCTCTTTGAATATCCATAGTACTAATGATGATTGCACTAGTCATGATGAAAATATCTCTTATAAGAATATCGATTTTTGTGGAGTGCGTAGAGTTTGCACGTACATACCAAACAGGGAAGATAGATTCTGCAAGAGGCATAAGTATTTGGAAACTAAATGGTTGCAAGAAAGGCTAGATGTTTGTGCTGAAAATTTAAACTTTCTTAGCCGTACTTGTGAACTTTGCAATGAACGTGATCATTTCAGTACCCAATGCAAATTGTTTCATGATCGTATCTTGTCCAAAAATTGTGATGACTTGATTTCCCTTGCACATCATAATGAACTTAGTTTGCTCTTGGGTTATGAAGAAATGAAACGTATATCTAAGGTTATTCCAGAATTTTCCATTGATAGAGATTCTTAATTTTGATCTAGAGGAAATTTATATGTATTGTGCGGTGAATTGCATTGAAAATCCTTATATGGCCAAGTATATAAAGAAAATAAAACAAATAGAGGATGAAGAGAATACTAATGAAAGGGAAGAGGCTTCCCAATATCCTCCTATTATTTCTTATGATAAATCAGGTAATGAGGAGCCTTCTATTCAACCAATCTCATTAATAAGGAGCTCAAAAAAGAGGTTTAAACCCACACATGTTGTGAAGAAGAAAAACAAAAGACGGAGAAGCAAAGGTAGAACGGTATCCCTCCCAAATGATGTTGCTCCTACTACTCATTGTGATGATGATAATTGCTATAAAATCGGTGCTATCCATACTATTAATGATGAGAGTGATTATGCTTATAATGTGAAAAGGCCCAAGCTTGGGGATGCTATGTTTGATGAGAATGACATGTTTGAGAATATATTTGCTGCAATTAATGTCTGTCGCAAGCTTGGGGATGCTACGTTTGATGAAGATGATATTTTTAGCCTCCCATGTTTTGATATGCAAATTTGTTATGATGATAGCATGCCTCCTACTTATGATGATTATATTGATGAAAGTGGGTTTGGAAGAGTGTCAACTTTAGGAAGTAGTAACCCCACTATTTTGGAGGTTGTTGAATCTTATTGTGATAATTATTAAATTGGATTTGGAGAGGTCATGACTTTATTTAGTAATGATTCCACTATCTTGGAAGAGGTTTCAATCGATTATGATGAGAACAAAGTTGCTACTTACGATAATTATTGTGATGATACATATGCTATAAAAAGTAGTGATGATTATATTTACAAAACTTGTCATGATTATGATTACATTTTTTTGAACATTACTCTTTTAATGTGGAAACAATTTATAGTATTCGAGTCTCTTATGATACTCCCACTATTCCGATTGAGAAGAATTTTGCTTATGTAGAGAGTAGTAAATTTTATATGCTTGTATATCATGAAAAGAATGCTTTAGGTGCTGATTATATTGTTGAATTCATTAATGATATGTAACACCCCGGATGTAATTTACCTTATATGTATCCCAACTCTTGCCGTTTTCGGCTCTAAGTTATATTATTTTCCTCGTTGTCGGGTTTTTGTCTCCGTGTGTTGTTGTCTTTGTCATGCATCTCATATCATGTCATCATGTGCATACGTGTTCGTCTCATGCATCCGAGCATTTTCCCCGTTGTCCGTTTTTCTTTCCGGCGCTCCTATGTCACCCGGTGTCCCTTTCTACCTCTTTTCATGTGTGGGGGTTAAACGTTTTCGGATTGGACCGAGAGTTGTCATGCGGCCTTGGTTTACTAACGGTAGACCGCCTGTCAAGTTTTGTACCATTTCGACTTCGTTTGATACTCCAACGGTTAACCGAGGGACCGAAAAGGCCTCGTGTGTGTTGCAGCCCAACACCTTTCCAAACTGGCCCAAAACCCACCAAAACATGTTCCATCATCTAGAGCGTCCGATCACGATCGTGTGGCCACAAACCACACCTCATTTGGAGCTTTCTAGCTCCCTCTACCTCTATATAAAGGGCACCCCCTAAAAATTCGCGCATCATTTCGCACCCTAACCCTAAAAATCTGCTCCTCTCACCGCCGGACGTGTCCGAATTGGGCCGGACACGTCTGCCCGCCGCCGCCGACCAATGGGACGCCGCCACATCAGCCTGCAGCGCCCCACATCGCCGCCGCCGCCCGAGGCCCGCCAGTCCAGCGGGAAGCCCCCGCGGCCCATCCGCCTCCCCGCCGCCTGGGTCTTGCCGCGCCGCCTCCCCCACTCCTGCGCCGCCGCCCGGAGTTCCACGCCGGCCGCCGCGCACCATTGCCGCCGTCTTCTCCGGCGGACGTCGCCAACAGCCACCGTGCGCCGCCTCCAGCCACCGCGCGCCGCCTAGAGTGCCCCGCGTCACCGCCTCCTCGATCTGCCCAAGTCCGGCGACGCTCCTCGGCGACCGAGCCCCTCCGGTGAGGTCCATCCGTCTCCGGCCACCTCCTGCAGCTCCGGCGTCAACCCCGTCCCCGGTGAACCTCGGTTCACGCGCCGCTGCTACAGTACCGCCCGGCCAGATCCAGATCTGGGACATCTCCTTGGTTGACTATTTCATCCCGTAACCCTAATTTTTAGCATTTTTCCGCATGCCATAACTCTGCATCCGTAGCTCCGATTCGTGTGTTTAGCATATCAAAATGTTCGCCCCGACGAGTACATCATTTCATTTCATTGCATCATTTTCATTTGAGCTCATCTTGATGCCCGAAATGATGTTGGAAGAGGGATATGTGATGAATTTGTCAGATCTGTTTCGGCAAATGGCCTTTTGTCATTTTTGCCATGATTAATGTGTGCATGCTATGATCCTGAGCTCTACATGTGTTTTGTAGAATACCATGCCATCTTTACAGGGCTGTATGCCATGTATTTTTGTGATATTTGTGGTGACTAGCACAAGCATGCAAAGTAGCGTGATCGTTGATGCTGATTTCAGGGACTTAGTTTCTCACTAAGTCCTTGTCCTGAGTTTGTTGTTATGGTTCATGTTGTTTCCTAGTGATCCGTGCCTCTTTTGAGGATGATCATTAAGCATGTTTTGTTAATATTGTGGTTCTCTATCCATACATGTCTTTGTTTGCATTTATGGAGCACCCTAGCTTGAGTCAATCGAGCTCTACTTTTGCTATAAAATGATCCTGGCAGATTGTTGACATGTTTAGCGATTTTGCCGAGGATGTTGCTATTGATCCGTGCATGCTATGTTGTTGTTCTTGCCATGTATAGCTTCTATGACATGTCTTCTTGATGGGTGTATACTTAGTGTATCATGCCATGCTCTGTAGTGAGTGCATCGAGCTCGTAAACATGCCTACTCGTTAACTGTTTTGCATGCTCCAGTTTTTCACCAAGTCTGAATCTGTTTGTGTTTTTGCTATGTTCACATGCTTACAATTGTATTTTCTGATCCCTTTTGGCTCAAGGTCACTAAGGAACTTTTGTTAAGTGCGTTGAGTAACTTCATGCCATGCCTTGCTTTGCCATTTTAAGTTCCTATAGCTTGTAGTTTTCATGCTCTAAAGATTGCTTCTTGACGATAAATTCCAGACTTGAGTTAATTTCACTAAGTCTAAAACCTGTTATCATTTGCTCTTTTGCCATGCTTGTTTGAACCTGTTAATGGATGAATTAGCCGTAGCTCAGTGTTCATCTTTTGTCAACCTTCATGAGTGGATCCCTGCCATGTATTTCGTGGTCATGTTTGAGTGCTGTAGCATATTTATCTTGATGCACTTAGTTGGTCACTTGCTGATTATCGCAGACCGGTGCCATATTTGTTTTGCTTGCCATTTTCAAACCGTGCATCCGATTCCGGTGATCTTTATATTGATTTCAACCAAAGTCAACTCACCTTTCCAGTGGCACTCTTGGATTTACATGTTGAGGCCAGGTTCAATCATTCCTTTGCAAATCATGCCTATGCATCACATATCGCATCCCGCATAGCATACCATGTTTGCATCATGTTGCTTGAGCATTGCACGTGGTTGATTGTGTTCCTTTTGCTTGTTGTCTTGCTTTGGGTAGAGCCGGGAGACGAGTTCGTGAACGAGGAGCCCGTTGAGTTCGCTTA